>NC_143053.1:33600000-33903030 GCF_052426305.1 Pelodiscus sinensis | reverse complement strand
ACATTTTGAGATCTGTTACCCTATTTTTAAGCTGCTTAATATGTGTCATGTTAATTTTATATCACTCTAGTTTTTCAGTGAAAATGTTCTGTCGTATTATGTCAAATCCATTGTGGAAGTCTAAGACTATACACAGTAATGTTCAAATACTCTGTGCAATGAGAGAGAATTTTAGAGCATTTCTACCATTCATCTGTTCTTGCCATATACTTATAATATCAAAGGGTATGTCTACACTACCCCGCTAGTTCGAACTCGCGGGGTAATGTAGGCATACCACACTTGCAAATGAAGCCCGGGATTTGAATTTCCCGGGCTTCATTTGCATAAGCGGGAAGCCGCCATTTTTAAAACCCCACTGGTTCGAACCCCATGCAGCGCGGCTACACGGGGCTCGAACTAGGTAGTTTGGACTAGGCTTCCTATTCCGAACTACCAGTACACTTCGAGGAAGGAATAGGAAGCCTAGTCCGAACTACCTAGTTCGAGCCCCGTGTAGCTGCGCTGCACGGGGTTCGAACCAGTGGGGTTTTAAAAATGGCGGCTCCCCGCTTATGCAAATGAAGCCCGGGAAATTCAAATCCCGGGCTTCATTTGCAAGTGCGGTATGCCTACATTACCCTCCTAGTTCGAACTAGGAGGGTAGTGTAGACATACCCAAACAGTATAACAAATGTGTTTTACATAAGCAGAGAGGAGTATGATACAGCTCAGAACCTTGTGTATAGAAGTCACTTTATGGTTCTTGATGCAACCATATCACCCTGTCAGAAGCATACCTTCTAGGAAAATGGAATGGCATGTAGAATCAGCAGACTTTATGAGAGTGTATCATGATTTAGTGGTGAGCTGCATTTCCTCTTATCCCAGGTCTACACATAGGACTTATTTTGAAATAACTTCATTTATTTTGAAATAACAAGCAGAGTGTCCACACTACCAAGACCATTATTTTGAAATAACGGGTTGGTTATTTCAGAATAATAACTCCTGCTTTCCATGAGGAATAATGCTTATTTTGAAATAGATGTTTTGAAATAGAAATAGTGTGGAAGCTCCCCAGAGTCCCCATATTCATTCAAAGTAATTAGTCCCGATTGATTCCGGGGAGTAGAAGTCAAGGTAGTGTGTCCACAATAAAGAAGCATGCCTCAGGCTAATTTCAAGGCTTCCCTGTAGTGTGGACATGCTAAAGCAAAATAGTTATTTTGAAATAAGTTATTTCAAAACAATTTCCTAATGTAGATATGCCCTTAGTTGGGATCCCACACTTGGGACCTGTTTGTCTTCAAGGTAAACAGGAAATACAACATAAACTACATGGGAGAGCTTGGAGAAAGCTTTCAGCAGAGATACAATCCTCTTGGGCTATGCATTCACTTCCATCCCATTACTACCTCAGATTCTACTGAGAATTTGATGATGTAGGAGATGAGTTATCTTCGCCACCACCAAATTGCCCAGGCAATTCTGATTTCCATGCTTTCTCATCAGGATGAATTTCCTCGTTCAGTTCAGGTTGGGTGCCTCCCCCAAACTGAGGGCCTTATCCTAAAGATGTACGGATGTGTTTAACTGTGAACTCTGTGACTTTAGTGGATAATTCTGTTTGTGCAGGCCCTTGAAGTTCAGGACAAGGATCTTAAATTTGTTATGTGTAAGATGAGGGGAAGTCTGTGAAAGAATTTTGAGATGAGTATACCAAGTGGATGATTTCTGTGGTAGCATTTTGGATAGACTGAAGAGAGATGACACTGTTGGGCTGGAGAGGAGGCGGTAGTAGAAGTCAGTGCAAGTGATTATTAGGCCCTACTGTAAATGTGTGTGCCTGTTGTTCAGTGTCCCCTACTGGTCTTAGGTAGCACAGATGCTTCTGTCCTCTGTTTCCTTTCTCCCCGTGGTTCCTCATTACACAATCAAGATCAAAGTTCCTAGACCTTAAGGACTATTTTATTAACATATAATAAGTTAGTCTCTCTGGGTACGTCTACACTAGCCCCCTAGTTCAAACTAGGGAGGCTAGTGAGGGCGACCGAAATTGCTAATGAAGCGTGGGATTTAAATATCCCCTGCTTGATTAGCATATTCCCGGCCAGTCACAATTTTGGAAACTGACTAGACCGAAGTAACTGCCCATGTCTACACGTGGCAGAGAAGCACGATTCCGAGATAAACCCCTTAGTTTGAATTAACTGTTAAACCTCCAGTTAATTTGAACTAAGGGGTTTATCTCAGAATCGTGCTTCTCTGCCACGTGTAGAAACGGGCAGTTACTTCGGGCTAGTCAGTTTCCGAAATGGTGACCGGCCGGGAATATGATAATCAAGCGTGGGATATTTAAATCCCATGCTTCATTAGCAATTTCGGTCGCCCTCATTAGTCCCCCTATTTCGAACTAGGGGGCTAGTGTAGATGTACCCTCTCTCTCTTTCCTAGCTTTTAGTAGTTCATAGTTCTTCTTTGAGAGATGTCAACATGGGTGCTCCACATTAGGTCAGTGCTCTGCCTCCAAGCCGTTGATTGGAGATTTAGAGCAGTGTCCCTGGGGCTGTACATGTGTGTGTCTGCAGTCATGCACTCCTATGTGGCAGCATCATGCATGCATGAGCCCCTTCGCTCAAGTTCCTTCTCTTCCGCCTCCAGCCGGAGATGGAGCTCAGCAGTGCTGCCTATCTTGCTTTGTGTTTTAGATAAGTAATTCAACTTTAGAGCCAAGTTTGTCTCCTAGTTAGTCATTGCTATTTTAGTTTAGTTGTTTAAAAAAAACCAACCCTAGAATAGAATAAGTTTTTTCTACCAGTTTATTCCCTTCCTGTAGTTAGGCAGTTATTCAGCACCATGCCGGGCTCCCTGGGTTTTAAGCACTTGTCCACCTGCAAAGATCCTATCCCCATTTCTGATGGGCACACACAATGTATCTGTTGCCTTGGAGAGGCACACATTTCTCAAAAATGTCCACATTGTGCAAAATTGAAATTGAGGGCACGGCGGGCATTTCTGATGGGCACGCACAATGTATCTGCTGCCTTGGAGAGGCACACATTTCTCAAAAATGTCTACATTGTGCAAAATAGAAATTGAGGGCACGACGGTACAGAGATATGAGCCTCAAGCTAATGTTACTTGAAAATTCATTGAAACCTTCATCAGACCCAGGTCAACAGCTTGGTGAACACAAACAACATGGTGGCAAAACCCCAACAAAAAGTAAGCCTCTTCTTTACTTCAGGAGATGTTGGCACCGAAGTGGCTGTCTCCCTCACGGACGGTGCCAAGGGCTGCTGCGGCACTGCATTTAAGCACCTATGATGCTCCAGGTATCTCTGGAGCTGCCTAGCAAAGCAGGACACTCAAAACCCCTCTCTGAAGTGTCAGGCTTCAAGCTGCCTGCCTCATCAGCTGCGATAACATCTGGCACTGAAACTATTTTGCCAACACAACATGAGAGTGGGGCAAGAGTGCTTCCCATAACTCCTGGCGCCGATGCCACAGAGGAGCCTAGCACATCTCCACACCATTCGGCACCGAGGCATAATCCAATGCCTCAAATAGAATCAGTGCCATCTATGATGGCACTGTCAATGCCAGCTCAGTAACCCACGCAACGTGGGGACTTATTTTTGTCCTCTAAATTCAGTTCACCATTTCTCAGTACCGATCATTTTTCTGTTATGCTAACATCACAAATGACATTGTCTCATTAAAGATTTTCATCCATATCTGAATATGACCTTGATGTGGGTTTTTTCTCCAGAAAAGTCTTCCCACACAAATACATCTGTTTATTCTTCCAGATCTTACTCTAAATATAGGAATATGTCTTTATGCTATGGCAATCCCTGGGTACCTCAGCCTATGCCATACCCACACTGGCAATATTGGAACAACTGGCAACCTTGCCAGAGATACCAGCATGGCTGGAAATGACATTCAGTACAATAGTTCCCCTCCACACACTCCCCATACAAAGCAAGCACAGGAAGGGGACTCAACCAAGTTGCAGATGTACCCTTGAGACAAATGAACTCATCCCAGTAGAGGAAGCAGCTGTACCTCCAATTCCAGCTACCTCAGATGACTTTGCACAATTTTAAGATCTTTTAAAATGTGTTGCTACTGAATTAAAGATTCCCTTCCAGGAAACCAACACGAATTAATGGACATATTGCACTCACTAACATCTTCTAAAATAGCGCTTCTGATTAATTCCACAATAATGGAACCTGCAAAGATGGTGTGGCAAACTCCAGCATCAACCACCCCTACCTCTAAGAAAGCAGATAAAAAGTATTACATTCCACCCAAGGGCTCAGTTTCTTCTTACTCATCCAGTACCTAACTCTTTGGTGGTGGAAGCTGCTCACTAGAAAAGTAAGCAGCAACAATTCTGGTCCACCCAATTGGACCACAATGACAAGAGACTTAATGTATTCAGACATAAAGTTTACACATCTTCCATTTTACAATTCGTATCTCCAATTATGCTGCTCTTTTGAGTAAATATAATTAAAGAAATTACACCAAGCTCAATGATTTTATTACAGCCATTTCTGAGTGAGGAAAAATGACATCAGTTCAAAGCCCGGATATCAGAGGCTCACATGATTTCCAGAACAGCCTTGTAGTCTGCATTAGATGCTGCTGATATGGCTGCATGATCTACAGAAACAGCAGTAGTGATGAGAAGGGCTTCATGGTATAACTCCACTTCATTTCCTAAAGAAATCCAAGCTACGGTGGAAGATCTTCCGTTTGACAGCCAAAAACACTTTGAAGCCAATACCAATGAAATTCTTCACTCAATGAAGGACTCCAGAGCAATGCTCCGCTCTCTAGCGATCCACAACCCGGCACCTATAAGGAGTCAGTACAGGTATCAGCCTTACCCTAGGCATTGATACCCTCTGTGTACTCAACATTACAATGGACAAGACCAATATCAACAGAACAGGGGTAGAAGCAGAAATCAGCAACGACGCCCTCCCTCTACCAACTCGAAACAGTCACAGCAATCCAATAAGCAAATTTGAAAATTAGGTTGAGAGTCATGAGAACCTCTATTCCCTATTCCAATGCTACCTGTACAAGTTACATTCTTTCACCATCGTCTGCTGCCATTCTTTAACAATTGACAGTGTATAACCTCTGACAGATGGGTACTCTAATTGAAAAATGCTATCTTATCCCTTTTGTGTCTCAACTCCCTTTCCATCCCAGTCCCTCTTCCGGGAGCACTCTCAAGAGAATCTGCTTCAACAAGAGGTAGAATACCTTTTGCACATAGGGGTGATAGAACCAGTCCTTGTACAATTTAGGGGGAAAGGATTTTACTCACATTACTTCCTGACAGAAAAATGATTGGGAGGTTGGAGACCCATCTTAGACCTGCAAGGACTCAAGAAATTCATTCAGAAACAGAAATTCAAGAGGGTGACACTTGCCACTGTTATACTGGTGTTGGAATAGGACTATTGGTTCTCGTCCCTTGACTTGCAAGATGCATATTTTCATATCTCAGTCCATCCATAGACGTTTTCTCTGATTTGTTGTAGGTTCAGAACACTACCAATACAAAGTACTCTCCTTTGGACTTTCTACAGCCCTGAGAGTCTTCTCAAAGGTTCTGGCGGTCATCACAGCATACCTGAAGAAGCAAAGCAACCTCTTATTCCCTTACCAGGACAACTGCCTTCTGATGGCGCGCTCACGCAATTACTCCAGCCATTCGCTGTTGATCACAAGATACCCGTTCCAACACCTCAGCCTGCAAATAAACAAAGACAAATCAGTGCTATATCCCACACAAAAGTTTCAGTTTATAGGTGCTTGTCTCAACTCAACAAGAGCCACTGCATCCCTTCCTACGGACCATTTCCAAAAAATGTGGCCTTGGTAAACACCTTACAATCTAGTCTTTGAGCAACAGCATACAAAGGCATTCAGCTCCTGGTGTTCATGGTGTCATGCAATTTTGTTGTCCGCTACACTCGTCTCCACATGAGATGTTTACAGGGGTGTCTGGGACAATATCCACCCACTATCCAATTCTCTCATCCTCTCAATACTAGTAAAGAAATCCCTGCAATGATGGACAAGTCGTGGACTCCAGTGACATGGGTGGAGAGATCACAGCCCTAATTGTGGATCCCCATATACCACCATTTTAAAAGAAAAGATCATTTTACGTACCCATCCCAAATTCCTCCCCAAGATATGTTCATCCATTCACCACAGTCAGATAATTCACCTTCCTACATTTTTCCCAAACCTCATGCTACTCCTTGGAGATGAAAATGGACACCCTTGACCTTTGCAGAGTGCTCTTTCTACCTGCAATGAACTAGACCTTTTCAGGTGTCTCCGAGACTGTTTGTGTCAATAGTGAACCACAACAAGGGCTGGGCCGTCTCATCATAAAGACTCTCCCACTGGATTTCAGGTAGTAATAAGCTCTTTTACTCCCAATCAGAAGTGGTCCCTCCAGACAACATAAGGGCATATTCCATCAGAGCCATGTCGACGTCAATAGCATTCCTCCGCAAAGTACCCATAAGAGATATTTGTGCAGCTGCTACATGGTCGTTAGACCACACATTTGCAAAGCACTACACACTTACCCATGGGCCGCTCTCCAACCTGAAATTTAAGGTGGTCCTTTCCACTGCATTTCTGCCAGATCTGAAGTCCCTGCCTCCTTAATCTGGAATAACATTGTAGTCACCTAATGTGGAGCACCAATGGGGACATCTCTCTCTCTCTCTCGAAGAGGAGGGGACTCACCTTGACAGTAACAGATGTTCTTTGAGATGAGTGTTCCCAGAAGTGCTCAACTACCCTCCCTTCCTCCCCTCTACTTTGGAATTCTGGCCTCCTCATTGGCATTGTTCTGGGGTAGAGAAGGAACTGGGGGAGGGGTTGTGCATGTGTGATGCCTGCTACTTAGTAGTGCATGACTGCAGACGCGTGTATGCATGGCCCCAGGGACACTGCTCTAAAATCTCTGATCTGTAGCTCTTCAGTGGCGTGCTGACCTAATGTGGAGCACCCTCGGGGACACTAATCTTAAAGAATGTCAGTTACTGTTGCGGTGAATAACCTCCTCTTCTCTATACTGTGGTCTGGGAGCATTACTGTTTCAATCTATCTTCTCTTTTCAGCATCCAGTTGGACAAACATAAACTTTTCTTTTCTAGTCTCCCACCACACGAATACAGTTCCTTCTTCCCTGACGTTTGTTTTCAGTTGTGTTCAGCCAAACATAAACCCTCTGTCTCTCTGGCTAGTCCCCCAACTCTTTTCTTCTTAGAATCATGGAGTTTCTAGATCTCTTTTTCTGGGATTGCAGTCTCTCAACTTTCATGCTACTTCTGTCTCTTTCAAGCTTAAACCCTGACCCTGGCAGCCTTGCCTTCCTATTTCTAGTCCTGATTGACTTTCTGAGGTCTGATCTCTGAAAGTCCTCCTTGTGTCCCTCCCCACAGGTGGAGTCAGTTATAAAAGCTACATTTCCCTGACACCTTCAGCTGGGGTCACTAATTATCACTGGGTTGCTAAACCATAGTCAAGTCTGAGCCTAGGTGGCCTTAGACCTCCAGCTAGCCTGTGACATCAGGACTTGGATTTTGGATGAGAATATTGAAGAACAGCAAGATTTTTGAGAGCAAAACCATCAGGATTTGTGAATCATTAGCCCAAAAGTGTTAGTTTCAGCTCTGTGACTAGATGGGGTTACACAAGGTTACATTGGAGAGAGAGAAATGAAGGGAGGGCCAATGAGACGCTCTGAGAGCCATTCACAGTATGTGGGAGAGGAGAGGAAAAGAGACAAGAAAGTGAGAGTAGAATAATAAACATAAATTTCAGAATTATTTCTTTTTGGAGAGAGATTCGTACTCACAAAGGAGCATGATCTTCAAGCAGTGTGGTACCTGATGATTTTTTTTAACATTAGGAAAGTGCATAGTCCATTCTATCTGCTACCAGAAACAAATAATCTGAGTAATTTCCCATGTATCTCTCCTTTGTCATAAACAGTTACTCCCATCTTTCCCTCTTCAGCTTCCTCACTCAGAATTCATTAAGCTCTCTGAAGAGATAGAAGCTGCTATACTGTTATTAGTTATAGTGGATGTTACCTACTTCCATTTCCCATTTATATTTAATAACTTCTCATGTACATGCATCCCCCCAAAAAATCCAGGTACTTAGTTATGTGGCCAACTTTAAGCATTCAGTATCATTAAAGTCAATTGGAATGAGCTAAATCAAAGCCGTGTTCTTCAAGAATAGGGGATTTGGGAACTGGGAACATGCTGAGTCAATTCTTTTCTCATCCTTGACTTCAGGGTTTTATGTGCTATTGTGCAGCAGAAGAGAATACAGGACTCTTACACTGTAAGCACTCATTCTTCCCTCCTTCCTGTTGTGAAAAGACAGTGAATTTTAGATCAGATGGGAGATTCTCCTGATAATTTCTGGATCCAATGTTTGCTTTAAATTTGTTAAATGTAATGCTACGTAATGTGAGAAGTCTCCGTAACAAAAAGCAGCAGTACAGTGTCAGAGATGTATCTTTATAAACAGAGATGGCTTGAAGGTCTGGTGTTTTTATTTTATTAATAGAAAAAAGTATTTAATTAGACTTAAGAAAGGAGGAAACCACCTGAAAATGTTTATTCACTGACACCACTCTTCCTTACTCATCTACAGGTTAACTGATACAATTCAAAGCTAAAGTAATGTTTTTTTAAGTTAGCTTCCTGCCTTTTGCTTACATTATTTTTCCAATCATACAAATGATTTTTCATTTAAATTAAGTAGGGCTGTCGATTAATCACTCTATTAACTCATGGGATTAACTAAAAAATTAAAGGTGATTTTAAAAAATCACAATTAATCATTGTTGTAATCACACTGTTAAACAATAGAATATCAATTGAAATTTGTTAAATATTTTGGATATTTTTCTATATTTTCAAATACACTTCAATCATGCAATCTTGATAAATAGACTATACTAGATTATGAAATTTTCTAGACTATGGGTGTTTGCCATAATGAAGGGTGAACAAAGATCATTAGTAAAACTTTTGTATGTACAAACTGTTATAGAGTATGTATATGTTTAACATGTCATCAGATAAATCCTTAATGCACTGTATTTAAACTGTTATTGGGGTGGGGCTACGGGGTCTGGGAGGTCTATGTGGGGGTCTGAACCATGGGTGTTCCTGGATCTCAGGTACCAGATTAAGGAAATTCAACTGTATATTTATTTCAGTTACAGCACAGAATACAAAGTATACAGTGCTCACTTTATATTATTTTTATAACAAATATTCTTACTGTAAAATGATAAAAGAAATAGCAAATTTCAATTAATCTCATATTAATACAGTAGTGTTATTTCTTGATCATGGAAGCACAATTTACAAATGTACTTTTTTGATATACAATTGCACTAAAAAACACAATATAAAACTTTAGAGCCTACAAGTCCATTCAGTCCTACTTCTTGTTCAACCAGTCACTAAACTATTTCTAGATTTTATTTTAACAAATAGGAACTGGTTGAGAATTTGAAAGTGGAAGGCAGTTTGGGTGAAATTGATCATGAAATCATAGAGCTGGTAGGTAAAGTCCCACGGGAAGCAAGACTTAAGGGGAAAAGCAACTGAAGAGAGTTGGCAGTTTTTCAAAAGGACATTATTAAGGGTCCAAAAGCAAGCTATTCTGCTGCATGGGAAAGATAGAAAGTATTTCAAATGACCATTGTGGCTTACCCAGGAGATCTTGCATGATCTAAAAATAAAAAAGGAGTCATATAAAAAGTGGAAACTAGGTCAAATTACAAAAGGTGAATATAAGCAAACAATACAGATATGCAGGGGCAAGATTAGAAAGGCAAAGACACACAAAGAGCTCAATCTAGCTAGAGACATAACCGGTAACAAGAAGACATTCTAGAAATATATTAGAAGCCAGAAGAAGACCAAGGGCAGGGTAGGCCCACTTCTCAGTGAGGAGGAAGAAACTATAACAGGAAACTTGAAAATGGGTTAATGCTTAATGACTTAATGACTTATTTCTTTCGGTCCTTGCCAAGAAGTCTGATGATGAAGGAATGCCTAACATAGTGAATGTTAGGAAGGAGGTAGGTTTTAGAAGATAAAATAAAAAAAAAAGAATTGGGCTTGTTTAGTTTGGAAAGGAGAAGACCGAGAGGGGACATGAGAGTAGTTTTTAGGTATCTAAAAGGATGTCACAAGGAGGAGCGAGAAAAATTGTTCTCTTTAGCATCTGAGGATAGGACAAGAAGTAATGGTCTTAAATTGTAGAAAGGAAGGTTTAGGTTGGACATTAGGAAAAACGTCCTAACTGTCAGGGGGGTTAAACACTGGAATATGTTGCCTAGGGAGGTTGTGGAATCTCCATCTCTGGAGATATTTAAGAGCAGGTTAGATAGACGTCTATCAGGGATAGTTCAGATGGTACTGGGTCCTGCCATGAGGGCAGGGGAGTGGACTCGATGACCTCTCGAGGTCCCTTCCAGTTCTAGTGTATTCTGATTCTATGATTCTTAGGCCTGCTCTAAACTAAAGGGGAAAGTCGACTTAAGATACACAACTCCAGCTATGTTAATTACATAGCTGGATTCGATGAATCATAAATTCTGTTTTTGTACCACCTGCACAGAGGGAGGTCGACTTGAGCAAATGCTCCCATTGACTTCCCTTATGCCTCATGAGGAGCTGGGCTACTGGCACCAATGGGCACACCCTCTGTTTGAATTAGCAGCTCTTCACTAGACCCACTAATTTGAACCTCGGAAGATTGGCTGCAGCAGTGTCAATCTCTGTGTCGTGTGGACAAGTCTTAAGATAAACAAGTTAATGTACATTTACAGGAGATCAGGTTGCCTGCTTCTTATTTCCAGTGTTACCTGAAAGTGAGAACAGGTGTTTGCATGGCACTTTTGTGGCCAGAATTGCAAGGTATTTCTATGCCAGATATGTTAAATATTTGTATGCCATTTCATACTTTGGCCACCATTCTACAGGACATGCTTCCATGTTGATGACTCTCATTAAAAAATGTTAATTAATTAAATTTGTGACTTAACTCCTTGGGGGAGAAATATGTGTCCCACATTTTGTTATATAGTTCATGATGTTGAAGTTTTGGATGATGTCGCAGTACATGTTGTTAATTTTAAGAATACTTTCATAATGTTCACATTCACAAAGTGCAAATAAGATACCAATGTGAGATTTCTAAATAGCTACAGCACTTGACCCAAGATTTAAAAGAATTTGAAATATCTTCCAAAATCTTAGAGGGATAAGGTGTGAAACATGCTTTCAGAAGTCTTAAAAGAGCAGCACTCTGATGCAGATGCAGGAACTACAAAATTCAAACCACCATAAAAGAATATCAACCATACGTTGGTAACATCAGAAGATGAAAATGAGCATGTGTTCATCTGCACTGCTTTAGATAGTTATCGAGCAGAGCCATCAGCATTGACACGTTTTACCTGGAAAAGTGTTTCAAGCATGAGGGCAGATACGAATCTTTAGTGCATCTGACATTTAAATATCTTACAAAAGCGACTACAATAGTGCCATGAAAATATCTGTTCAAACTTTCAGGTGATGAAGTAAATGAGAAGCAGGCAGCATTATCTCCTAAACTATAAATAAACTTGTTTGTGTAAGCAGTTGACTAAATAAAAAATAGGGCTGAGTGGACTTGTAGAAGGGGTGGGAAATAATTTTTGGTCAGGGGACACTTCAAAAATGTTTAAAGTGGCCCCGGGCTGCCCCGGAAGAGGCAGAGCCAGGGTGCTTCTGGGCTTCCCCTTCCCCAGACCATGATTGGTCTGGGGGTGGGAGCCAGTTTGCCCCCCCTTCCCACTAGGCACCCATGCCCCTGGCAGGATGGGAGGTGTCTTTGCGAGCTCCCCCCGCCCCCCGGCTAATCAGGGCCTGGGGTGGTGGAGCTGCGCGAAGTGTCCTTTGCCCTGCCCCTGCCCTGCGCAAGCATACAGTACTTTGAAGTGCCGTGTGCTCCTCGCAGGGCGGGGGAAGGCGGAGGACACTTCGCACAGCTCCCCCGCACCCAGGCCAATCAGGACTTGGGGGCAGAGGAGTGCGTGGCGTCTCCTCCCACCCTGAAAGCCGCACATGGCGCTTCAAAGTACTGCATGCTCCTGGAAGGGCAGGAGGAAGCTTTGCATGCTCTCCCATTCCCAGGCCCTAAATGGCCTGAGGGCGGGGGAGCAGCAGGGTCTCTGCAGGCAGGATCAACCTGCTTGGCGGGCTGGATTCAGCCCATGGAAGCCCTTTTGCCCACTTCTGACTTGTAGGCTCTAAAGTTTCATATAATTTTGCTTTTGAATACGGTTATTTTGTGCACCATTCTACATTTATAAGTTCAATATTCTTGATAAAGAGATTTTATTACAGTACTTACATTAAGTCAATCAAAAATACCGTTTATTTTATTTTTATAGTGCAATTATTTATAGTAAAAATAAATATAAAGTGAGTACTATGTTGTATTTGTATGCTGTTGTAACCAAAATCAATATATTTGAAAATGTGAAAAACATCCAAAATATGTATATAAATGGTATTAGTTTAAGAACGTGATTAATTGCATGATTAATCCCAATTAACTTTTCTAATCACATGATTAATCATGATTAATTTTTTTAATTACTTGACAGACCAAAATTTAAGATAAAACATTCACTTAAATGAGGCAAAATAATAAATGAATCAGCCTATCTTCATCTCTACTTCCAGTCCTGTGTACACCTAGTGTGATGGACTGAATTATTAAATCATTGGACAGTTAGAGATGTTGTTAATAGTCTCTGGTGATGTTACTTTCTCCTAGCAACATTTTAATCTTTCTCACTAGTTCTCTTAGTAGGTGTTCAAGACAGTATATATTGGGAGAAAACAAATGAAAATGGAAATTGGAGGCCTTTGTTTAAAAACCAGAAAACAAACAAATAAACACTGAAGACAGTTATTTAGGGTGGATCAGTCTATTTACATGCCAATTAACATTTAGATAAACACACCATATTTTTGAATTAAAAAAAAAGATTTTAAGTGAGACATTTCTCAGGGAAATTAAAAAAAAAACAGAAAGGAATAAGCTTGCTAACATTTTACTAAATTATATTTTATCAGTTTTAGTCTCTCCTTTTAAACTAAATAGTTACAGAATTGGACCCAAGATTTAAGAGTTTGAAGTGTCTTACAAAATCTGAGAGGGACAAGGTGTGGAGCAAGTTTTCAGAAATCTTAAAAGAGCAACACTCTGCAGAAACTACAAAACCCAAATTACCAAAAGAGAACATCAACCTTCTGCTGGTGGCATCTGACTCAGAAGATGAAAATATACGTCTACGTCTACACTGGCATGATTTTCCGAAAATGCTTTTAGCGGAAAAGTTTTCCGTTAAAAGCATTTTCGGAAAAGCGCATCTAGATTGGCAGGATGGTTTTTCGTAAAAGCACTTTTGTGGAAAAGCGTCTATGGCCAATCTAGACGCGGTTTTCCGCAAAAAAGCCCCTATCGCCATTTTTGAGATCGGGGCTTTTTTGCGGAAAACAGTACTGTGCTGTCTACACTGGCCCTTTTGCGCAAAAGTCTTTCGGAAAAAGACTTTTGCCTGAACGGGAGCAGCATAGTATTTCCAGAAAAGCACTGACAATCTTACATGAGATCGTCAGTGCTTTTCCAGAAATTCAAGCGGCCAGTGTAGACAGCTGGCAAGTTTTTCCAGTAAAGCGGCTGATTTCTATTGTCTATTCAGAATTTTGTACATGCGATACTAGTGTCCATGCTGGAATTGTTCATCTTCTGTCTTAGTTTTCAGTATGAGATAAATAATACTTAAGGCCTTGCTTGAATCATGGAATGGTTGTCAAATAATTGTGACTTAGTTGCAGACAAGACATGGAAAAGCAATAATGGATCTTTATTATATGCGGTAATTTGGAAAATCTGATGGCATAGCTGGAACCCAGTCATGCACGGGGCTGACAGTGGGACTACTGCTGTTGGGCAGTCAGGGCTTCCACTGTCATCTCCATGCACTGTGAAGTTCTTGCTATGAATTATGTGGTGGAAGCCTAATATTGTGATAGCCACAATTTCTGCGGTATCATGAATTAAGTGGGTCCTTAATGCTGAAATTATCTATCTCATTTACATTTTTTAAAGGATTGGTCGACAATGCATCACCCATCCTATAAGGCTAAGAGCTTCTTCTTTGATCCAAAATGTAGTTCTGTGTATTTGAATGAGAGAATTGGAGACACATCCTTAGTGATGTAAAATGGCTAAAGATCTGGTCCTCTAGGCAGATGTGAAGTTTTGAATGGCCATACTGTGAAGTTTAATGACAACTGTGAAATCCTAGATGGCTTCAGATTTGTTACAGTACTTAACATATATGTGGTTCTTTTTATCTTCATAATGCTGTACTATATGAATAACTAATTTATATAAAATTAGTTTTAAGCTAGAAGAAATCCCTAACTCCTCTTTCCCTTCACAGAAATTAAGGATCAATGTCATGTGCGACAGTATGGTGGATGGCTGTGGTCTGTTACTTTCATGTGTGGTCTTATTGTCACAGCAATGTTAACTCAAGATATAATGTGAGTCCCATCCACACACACAAGTCCTCAGTGTGACTCTGATGGTGGTTTTATCTCTTGCTCCATGGCCAGTAATGGGGCACAGGCTAAAAGCTGAGTTAGCCCAACTCGTAAGCTGCTAACACCCCCCCTCTGCAATATGGATTAGGGATGTAAAGGAGGAGTCTACTAGTTCACTATCTGATATGCAAATACTTCTCCCTCCTGTTGCCTCTATCAGATAGAGGCATTGTGGGGGAGAAGACGGGGGTTCTTAAAAGAGGCAGTGCCACACGGATCCCAGGATCAGCTGGGGAGTCCCCAGCTAATCCTGGGCGCCATCTGGCATTTCAAAGCAGCAGCGCTGCTTGGAGCCCGAGATCAGCTGGGGACTACCCAACTGACCCCAGGCTCAGTGCAGCACTGCTGCTTTGAAATGCTGGATGGAGCCCGAGATTAGCTGGGGACTCCTCAGCTGACCTGGGGACTCCATGCAGCATTTCATACTGGCAGTGCCACACTGAGCCCAGGATCCCGAGCTGACCCTGAGCTCCATGCGGCATGCCAGCTTTGAAATGTGCAAGAGTCCCCAGCGGGGGCTCTTGTGCATTTCAAAGAGGAAGCACAGCATGGAGCCTGGGGCCAGTGTGGGACTCTTGAGCCCCCCACTGCCCTCAGGCTCCATGTGGCCTCGTGTGCATTTCAAACCAAAAGTGTCTGCATGGAGCCCTGAGTCAGCAGGACTTCCCGCTGGCCCTGTGCTCCATGTGCTGTTCCAACTTTGGCGGAAGTGCTTATCGACTAGTTAGTAAATTGATTGCTACTTAACATCCCTATTATGGATGCAGGCTGGCTCCATTCAAATGCTATTAGTTCTTCAATTCTCTGGGAAAGAATTGATGAGTGGCTCTGCTTTTTATAGTGCAAAGAACCATGAGATATGTTCCCAGAAGTCTTAGTGCCATACATAAATGAGTGTAATGGTAGGTGGATGCAGCATTTCATAGGTTATTTTTCAGTGTAGCCACTCTTACTCAAACCAGGATAGCTAGAGAAAAGTAACTTCAATATAGATAAGTAAAGCTAACCTTAGTGAAATTATACTCTGTCACAGCCTCTGTCACTTCTGGTTGTCCTCCATACAGACAAAGGGTATATCCTAGATGAGAGGAATCATCTGAAAAGAATCTCAAGGTACGTCTACACTACAGCTCTAATTCAAACTAACTTAGTTCGAATTAGTTAATTCGAACTAAGCTAATTCGAACTAATGCATCTAGAACTAAAAACTAGTTCGAATTAGCGTTTTGCTAATTCGAACTAGCATGTCCACATTAAGTGGACCCTGAACCGGGCTTAAGGATAGCCGGAAGCAGTGCCGGCAGGGCATCAGAGGAGGACTTAGAGCGTGGAGATGCTGTCTCAGGCTAGCCGAGGACTGCGCTTAAAGGGACCCGACCCCTACCCCGGACAGACAGTTCTCAGGGGTGCCCTGCTTGCAAACCAGTCCTGGCTTGGAGTGCCCTGAGTGCCCACACTGGGCACATCACAGCACTTGGCCATCAGACTGGCTGCACTTGCCGCAGGCTGCCATCTGGGGAGACGGGGCAATTGGGGGGCTGCAGGAGAGCTTCCATCCCCAGAAGCCCGCAGAGCCAGCCCAGTCCTCCCCATCGGGGGCTCGTACCCCATTCCTCCCTCACCTCCTTCCACTTACCCTTCCCTAGCCCCTTTTCTTGATGTACAAAATAAAGGACAATTGTGTTCAAAAATGGAATCTGTCTTTATTGAACAAAACTGGAGGAGACTGGGAAAAGGAGGTGGGAGAGGGGAAGAGAGAGGGTGGGAGAGGGGAGGGCAACTAAAATGATCAGGGGTTGGGAACAGGTCCAATATGAAGAGAGGCTAAAGAGACTGGGACTTTTCATCTTAGAAAAGAGGAGACGGAGGGGGGACAGGATAGAGGTCTCTAAAAGCAGGAGTTGGGTGGAGAGGGTGCATACAGAAAAGTTCTTCATTAGTTCCCATAAAGAAGGACTAGAGGACACCAAAGGAAAGGAATGGGTAGCAGGCTTCAAACTAGTAACAGAAAGTTGTTCTTCACAAAGCAAAGAATCAACCTGTGGAACTCCTTGCTGCAGGAGGCTGTGAAGGCTACAACTAGAACAGAGTTTAAAGGGATGTGAGATCAAGTGATGGAGGTTGGGTCCATGGAGTGCTATTAGCCAGGGGGTAGGAGTGGTGTCCCTGCCCAAGGTTTGTGGAAGGCTGGAGAGGGATGGCATGAGACAAATGGCTTGGTCACTGTCTTCGGTCCATCCCCTCCAGGGTCCCTAGTGTTGGCCGCTGTCGGCAGACAGGCTACTGGGCTAGATGGACCTTTGGTCTGACCCAGGATGGCCATTGTAAGCTCAGGGCTCAGGGTCGGGGGTCTCAGTGGACCCCCTTGATTTTCATGCACACCTGCTCCTGGGTGGCCAGGCTGGCAGCTCTCCTGCCCTAGACGGACACTTTCCTGTGCCTAGTGCGGAGACCGTGGACAAAGTCCACGATGTCCGGACTAGCCCAGGCGGGTGCCCGCCTCTTGTGGTCCCGGGCAAGCTCCCGGGATCCGCCAGCCTGGTCCCGGGAAGAGGGGGAGGGCTGGGGGGCATCGGGTGGCTGGCTCGAGCTGTGCCAGGTGCAGGGTCTGCTGGCTGGGTGCTGGCAGGCTTGCACCGGGCACGGGCACCGTAGCCAGCCCGTGCCCCTTTAAGGGGTCCGGGGCCGGGAGGGGGGCAATAGAATTTCCCTGGTGTTGGCCAGAGTGGCCACCAGGGAAAGCTGGGGAGGGCTAGCCTCCCACTAGTTCAAATTAAGGGGCTACACCCCTGAATTCGAACTAGCTAGTTCGAACTAGGCTTAATCCTCGTAAAATGAGGTTTTCCTAGTTCGAACTAAGCGCTCCGCTAGTTCGAATTAAGTTCGAACTAGCGGAGCGCTAGTGTAGCGCCTATGAAAGTTAGTTCGAACTAACGTCTGTTAGTTCGAACTAACTCTGTAGTGTAGACATACCCTCATTGCTGTAGGTTCTCCTTTAAGACAGTAGGGGCTAAATCCACAAAGAGTACTAAAGCTCAGGGGTAGGCACTCAGGTTCCCAGTCCAATACATATGGAGAGTTAGGTACCTGAAAAAGAAATTCACAAACATGAGTGGGGAGCTGCCTTGTGAGCCAGAGGCATATGGTGTAAATCTGCCCCTTGGGGTTGAGGGTCTAACTCTAGTTCAGAGGTTGCTGTGTCCCTCAACTTGGCATTCACAACTCTGATCTCATTCCTGATGTTAAGCACCTAAACCTTTGAAAAACATTGATGATAAGGATCTGTCCTTCCCCTAAAGCTCAGTCATTGTTCAAACCTTTACTCTGCATGATTCAGTCCAGAGACTGGAAATAAGTCCTTCCAAGTGAGTGCTGAGATCACAGCACTGTAGACTGTTTATGTGTTTTATACCCCTAATCAGGTAGTCATTCTGGGTGAGGGTTTTTTTCCGTTGTGGTTTAAGGGGGGGAGCACTTCATCCTTTAGTGGAGCTTTACATTGTATCCATTTCACTGAACATACTATATGGCAGCCTCTGAGTAAATCTACTGAATTGGGCCCAGCATGTGGGGGAAAGCCTATCTTATAAATCCCGCTGGAGCTTAGGTGCTGAGCTTGACTTAAGAGGATGTATATCCATATAACAGGAAAAAATAGGCACAGTGGGAATGTAGGCATCTCCAGAGTTAGGTGGCAGCTGAGTGGGGGGTTTTGAGGCTCAGAAATTTAGACATAGGTGACAGTCACCTAAGTCCGTTTCTGGATCCAGTTCAAGGAACTTGGGATTCTTCAAATGACTTTAAATTATAGTTTCTGAAAGCAGGAGTAACATCCTCAATCACAATGGAGAGGGTTTGGACAGTAAGGCCCTGGATGCAATATGTGACATAACTGAAGAGCCAGGATGAGGGCTGGGAATTAGATAGGCAAATTCTTGCTGTTCACAAAGTGAAGGAAACATAAAATTCCTCTTTACAGATGTCATACTGCACTTTATTTTTTGCTACTTTATCATCTTTATCATCTGTTTTGCAACTGCCCCTTCTTTCAAGGCAGGGTAGAGAGTATGATGTAGGAGAGTGGAAATTACTGGAGAGCTCTGGACATGATATTTCCTTTCAGTGGTGGTGTGGAGGAGAGAGGCTTTCAACATATGAAGGAAGGACTTTGGCCCTTGATGCCAAACAGAGTGCTGTGTGTACTAATTATGGTAGATTGATTGTATTAAATTAGTTCTTGCTGCCCTCCCTTTTGTGATTATGCATTGTAAATCAGCCACAGCCAAGAGCCTGGCCCAACAGCCTTAGTTCTCTGTTCGTTTGCTTTCCAGAACTGTTGCCCTTGGTGGGGAACAACCAATGCAACAGCTATGCTACTGGTGCAAGGATTTCTTTTTAAGATGCAGAGGTTTTCAACAACTTGCTCAAAAAGAAAATAATCCCTGTTCAAGAAAATAAAATACAAATTGAATACAGGCAGTCTCCGGGTTACGTACAAGTTAGGGACTGTAGGTTTGTTCTTAAGTTGAATTTGTAAGTTGGAACTGGCATCCAGATTCAGCCGCTGCTGAAACTGACCAGTGGCTGACTACAGGAAGCCTGAGGCAGAGTTTCTTTTACATTTAAAAAACTACATGGAAGAAAACCAACAGAATCTGGCAACTCAGTGCATGGGCAATGATAAACAAAATATTTCATGGATTATGTATAGAACCCCAATGAGCCCACCACTGTTCTATTGATTCCCTATTGCAACAAAATGAGCTGCTCTTGTTCACTTTCAAGGCCCTTCACAACCTGTCCCCACCTTTTCATCTATCATTCAGATGCTGATTCTCACTGCAGTGAAAAGGGATTACAGAATAAAGCCCTAAATCGAATTAGGTGTTATTCCTCATGAGGTTTATCACCTAATTCGATTTAGGGGCTTTATTCCGGAATCCTGTTTCACTTCTGCGTGTAGATGCGGGCAGTTACTTCGGGCTAGTCAATTTCTAAAATGGCGACCGGCCAGGAACATGCAAATCAAGTGCGGGATATTTAAATCCTGGGCTTGATTTGCAATTCCGGTCACCCTCGTTAGCCTCCCTAGATCGATGTAGGGGGCTAGTGTAGACGTATCCAGAGATACCTAAAATTGCATGTAAAGGCAGTAGGAAAGAAAGTTGCTCATCATTTCTGAAGATCTTGTTCCTGCACTTAGATGTATAAATGGAGTAAACTTAAATTAGCAAACATTTTTGAAATACTGGGATTAGCCTGGGTTTGCCAGATTTTAATCTCCTGCAAAATGGGTGTAGTAATGTTTAGCTCCTAGTGAATTTTTGAGTCTTTGTAATATGACTACTCTTTATTATTATGGAAATAAAGCTTCATCAACATGAGCCAATATGCAAGTCCTCATGGGTATGCGAATTAGCCATCTTCACTCCTTTTATATATCAGTGGAGCTACTGTCAGTTACAACAAAACCTGGGGATTGATTGTGAGATTAAAACAATAAATTGGTTTGATGCTGAAGTTTTGATAATATGTTTTTTATAGAGATCAACCATGTAGGCTCCGTCTACACTGGCATGATTTTCCGGAAATGCTTTTAACGGAAAAGTTTTCCGCTAAAAGCATTTTCGGAAAAGAGCATCTAGATTGGCATGGACCCTTTTCTGCAAAAGCACTTTTTGCGGAAAAGCGTCCGTGCCAATCTAGACGCGCTTTTGCGCAAAAAAGCCCCAAACGCCATTTTAGCCATTGGGGCTTTTTAGCGCAAAACAGTACTGTGCTGTCTACACTGGCCCTCTTGCACAAATGATTTGCGCAAGAGGGCTTTTGTCCGAATGGGAGCAGCACAGTATTTCTGCAAGAACACTGATGATCTTACATGAGATCGTCAGTGTTCTTGCGAAATTCAAGCGGCCAGTGTAGACAGCTGGCAAGATTTTCCGCAAAAGCAAATGATTTTGCGGAAAAACTTGCTAGTCTAGACACGGCCGTAAAGTGGAACATATTTTCCAAAGACTCCATAAGTGGCTTAGACAAATGCTTTCTGGAATGATATCCAAGGAGCAACTTTTATGTCATTGATACAAAGTGCAATGCAATCTATATTTCTGCATAGTGGTTGCCATGTGGTTATTTTAGCCTCATTTTCTCTGAACCACATTTTTTGTGTTGCATAAATGATGGCCACACAGTGAATCTGAGTCGCATGCCCATTTGTGCATCAAACAGTATGGTAGGTACCAACGAGCTGGGCCAGTTATTACAGTTATTATTGTTGCTCGTTTTGACCAATGTGAATTGTAAGCTTGGGCTTCTTGTATGAAAAAGAAAAACCTCCTAAAGTTTAAGAGTTCCGTTTGGAGATTTGTATACAAGGGTACTGAATCTCTCAGATGTTTTTGCAAAGAAAAAGGAAATGTACTTAAAAGCACTGTTGTGATTCTTTTTCTTCATCATCTTCCTTCTCCTAGGGATATTGTTTTAACTTGGCATCCATGGAAACTCTTTGTGCATCAGAATGAGAATTTACACTGCACATTATCTGATGTGTCTTATCTGTATATGTTGAGATTAATATTATTACCTTTGATTCAGTAATGAGACTAATCCTAGGCTCGTTTCCCATAGACAGTATAGTAAAAATCCTATCAAACATAGCTCTTTTACTGAATGTTGATTTATCTTTTTTGAGTAGTAGAGATAGCTCCATAAATAAAGCATAAAGGGAGGCAAATACAGATTTATAGACTATACGGCTAGGAGGGATTATTGTGATAGTTTGTTCTCACCTTCTACCTAACAGGTATAGGAGTGTGTGATTGTCCTTTGCCAGCAATCTCTGAAGGAGGCCATGCCTATTCACTGTACATATGTGTAAGGGTGATCTAAATGGGGGGAGGGAGATTTAGATGCTTCTAGTGTTTAGGTCCTCAGGCCAGACAGAGCAGCAAAAGCGTGTATGAGCCCAGGCCCTCTGTCTGAGTGGGGCAATAGAGAGTTAGGGGTTCTCGCCTATAATCAAAGCAGAACAGCAAAGCGGGATATTATTTTAGCTCTGACAAAGTTAATTAGTGCAGGTCTCCTGTGCAGAGGCTACAGTCTTAGCAGTGGGTTGGCAGGGAGTCCTATGCTCACCTGACTCTGTTGGATCCCAAGTCAGAACCCTAATACTGGTAAAGACTTCTACCACTGGGGTCAGTGGGGAGTTCAGCTGCAACATGCTGATCTATCTGCAAACATCCACACAGCCAGATTAGTCAACTATCCCTGGGCTACTTTCAAGATCCCCAGGGTATGTCTACACTACAGCACTAATTCGAACTAACTTAATTCTAATTAGTTAATTCGAACTAAGCTAATTCGAATTAGTGCATCTAAACCTAAAAACTAGTTCGAATCAGCATTTTGCTAATTCGAACTAGCATGTCCACATTGAGTGGACCCTGAACCGATGTTAAGGATGGCCGGAAGCAGTGCCGGCAGGGCATCAGATGAGGACTTAGAGCGTGGAGCTGCTGTCTCAGGCTAGCCGAGGGCTGTGCTTAAAGGGACCTGACACCCGGACAGAGAGTTCTCAGGGGTTCCCCATTTGCATAGCAGTCCTGGCTTGGAGTGCCCTGAGTGCCCACACTCGGCACATCACAGCACTCAGCCATCAGCCCGGCTGCACTTGCCGCAGGCTGCCATCTGGGGGGGTGTCAATCGGGGGGCTGCAGGAGAGCTTCCACCCTGAGGAGCCCGCAGAGCCACCCCAGTCCTCCCCATCGGGGGCTCGCCACCCATTCCTCCCTCACCTCCTTCCACTTACCTCTCCCGAGCCCCCCTTCCTGATGTACAAAATAAAGGACACGTGTGATCAAAAATAGAAACTCTCTTTATTGAACAAAACCCGGAGAGACTGGGAACAGGAGGTGGGAGAGGGGAAGAGAGAGGGTGGGAGAGGGGAGGGCAACTAAAATTATCAGGGGTTTGGAACAGGTCCCATATGAAGAGAGGCTAAAGAGACTGGGACTTTTCAACTTAGAAAAGAGGAGACTGAGGGGGGATATGATAGAGGTCTATAAAAGCACGAGTGGTGTGGAGAGGGTGCATACAGAAAAGTTCTTCATTAGTTCCCATAATAGAAGGACTAGAGGACACCAAATGAAATGAATGGGTAGCAGGCTTCAAACTAGTAACAGAAAGTTGTTCTTCACAAAGCAAATAGTCAACCTGTGGAACTCCTTGCTGCAGGAGGCTGTGAAGGCTAGAACTAGAACAGAGTTTAAAGAGAAGTGAGGTCAAGTCATGGAGGTATTAGCCAGAGGGTAGAAATGGTGTCTCTGGTCTCTGTTTGTGGAAGGCTGGAAATGGATGGCACGAGATAAATGGCTTGGTCATTGTTTCGGTCCATCCCCACTATCAGCAGACAGGCTACTGGGCTAGATGGACCTTTGGTCTGACCCAGTACGGCCATTCTAAGCTCAGGGCTCAGGGTCGGGGGTCTCAGTGGACCACCCTGATTTTCATGCAAACCTGCTCCTGGGTGGCCAGGCTGGCAGCTATCCTGCCCTAGCCGGCCACTTTCCTGTTCCTAGTGCGGATGTCGTGGATGAGGTCCACGATCTCCGCACTAGACCAGGCGGGAGCCCGTCTCTTGTGGACCTGGGCAACCTCCCGGGAGCCGCCAGCCTGGTCCCGGGAAGAGGCGGAGGGCTGGGTGGCAGCGGGTGGCTGGCTCGAGCCGTGCCAGGTGCAGGGTCTGCTGGCTGGGTGCTGGCAGGCTTGCACCTGGTACGGGCACCGTAGCCAGCCCGTGCCCCTTTAAGGGCTCCGGGGCCAGGAGGGGGGCAGAACAGTTTCCCTGGTGGTGCCCAGAGTGGCCACCAGGGAAAGCTGGGGAGGGCTAGCCTCCCACTAGTTCAAATTAAGTGGCTACACAGCCCTTAAGTCGAACTGCTTAATTCAAACTAGGCGTTAGTCCTCGTAGAATGAGGTTTACCTAGTTCGAATTAAGTGCTCCGCTAGTTCGAATTAAGTTCGAACTAGCGGTTTGTATGTGTAGCGCTTATCAAGGTTAATTCGAACTAACATCTGTTAGTTAGAATTAACTTTGTAGTGTAGACATACCCTCAGGTTTTAGTACCTTGGGGTTGTTGATTTCTTCCATCTCCCTAAATGGGTCAGCAGCAGGAACTTGCTGACATCTCCATCAGATGGTGGGTAGGGAGCTCTAGTCAGACCTTAGGCAGCAACCCTAGCATCTCATTGAAGTCTTGGTTGACCTTCGGGCTTGGAACCCTGGGTCAGTTCTTGTGCAGCAGCACCAGCAGCTCCTTGGCATCTCAGGAACATGGAAGATCAGGGAGCTCTTGCCAGTGCTCAGTTCTGTGAGAGTCCTCTGAAAGCTTCAGCAGCAGGTAAATGTGTCTGTCAACTCTCTTCAGGCTGTGCTGCAGGGCCTGCATTTTATACTTCTTTTTCCTGTTCCACCCTTCTGTTTCTGGTGGGTGGGTTGGGCTTACCTGGTTCTTCTTCGAGTGCTTGTTCATGTCAGTTCCAATCAGGTGTGCACGCATCATGTGCATGAGTGTTGCAAACTTTTTTCCCCTAAGAGCTCCCATAAAGTCACCTGTAGAGACCCCTGGAGTGGTGCTACCATATCAAGCCTTATATACCAGCCCCTCCCTCAGGACTTTCTTACCATCTGTGATGGTGTTGGATCTTCTAGCTGTCTTGCATCGGCAGTGACTAGTCCCAAGAACACTTTCCAATTTAGTTTCTCTGACATTTGTGATTACTTAGGAGTGTGGCAAGTTGAATGCCTCGGGGTTTAAATCTTGCACTGTTTGCAAGCACTCTATGTCAAACAGTGACCTACAAGATTTGTGTCTCAGGGTATGTCTATACTACCCCCCTAGTTCGAACTAGGGGGGGTAATGTAGTCATACGGAGTTGCAAATGAAGCCCAGGATTTGAATTTCCCGGGCTTCATTTGCATAAAGCCGGCCGGCACCATTTTTAAATGCCGGCTAGGTCGGACCCCGTGCCGCACGGCTACACGCGGCATGGACTAGCTAGTTCGGATTAGGCTTCCTAATCCGAACTAGCTATGTTAAGTCATCGTCAACCTACAGACCAGCACTACAAGAGGTTTGCCTCCTCGTCTCCAGAACTCTCACCTTCTTCAAAACTGGGCCTTCTGGAACCTCTTTCAGAACTGTAGAGGGGAGATGAATCCCTGGCACCAGAGCTACTGCACCGGCATGCAGAGCCTAGTGCTACTACACCCAGTGCTCGCACCGGTCCCATTCTTACACTGGTCAGTACCAATCATCCTCCAGATTCCTGCCGTAATACTCTCTATCACTGCTGCCATCGCAGCACAGGACCCCGTCGCCAGACTCTTTTGCACCACTGTAGTCATCACCCTCAGGATCCGAATTAATGTGACTTCTGTCTACTTGAATAGAAGTTGTAGCAGTAGATATAGAAGGAACCCACTGGTGCCATGGCAGTCTCAATGATCCACTCCAATGCAGCCCAAGGCGTTTCCAGAGGGTTCAGATTAGTGGCATCTTATCACCACTGCTCCAGTTCCTCGAGGGATAAATGATGCTTGAGAACACCCTCAACCATGGTCTCCTGACCTACATAGGAGGACATGCCACCCACAGAGGCTACAGGAGACCTTCCCACCCATGGAAGCGGGGGAAGTGTAGGGCCAAGAGCATCTGGCCCCACTTTTGGACCCCTATCACCAACAACCTCCTCTTCCCCTTCCCCTGATGATGCTGTGGCAGGGACTTAGGTGGCAGGATGTCCTCCAGTCAACCATAGGGTGTGCCAGGAGCTTTTGATAAGGATGGCATGCAATATGAGTCTTTTGGTGGAGATGTCCAGGAATTGCCAGATCCTATGGTGGACATTTTAGCCCAAGAAGGTCCTTCGAGGCTGGAGCTGCCAATTATAAAGACCATTCCAGGCCAATTATAATTCACGTGGCAAACTCCAGCCTCAATACTACCCATGGCAAAGGAAGTGAAAAAAAGAGGTACTTTGTGCTCTCCAAAGGTTATAAATTCCTCTTCTTCCACTCCTATCCCAACTCCTTGGTGATTTTGTCCATAAACGAAAATGAAAGGAAAGGCCAACAAGTGCCTGCTCCTAAGGCCAACGAGGCCAAGGAACTTGACCTCTTTTGGCAGAAAGACTTATTCAGCTGGTGGCCTCCAGTTAAGGATAGTGAATCAATAGACTATTTTTAGTAGGTATTCATACAAGTCATGGGAGCTGATGGCTAAGTTTAAGGAGCTCCTTTCTTTAGACTCCAGGCAGGAGTTCTCGGCACTCACAGCAGAGGGCAAAATGGTGGCCAGAACCTCACTGCAGGTCTTGCTTAACTTGGCACACTCAGTGGCAGGAACTCTATCCACAGGCATAGTGATGCACCACTCGTGTCAAAAGTCCTCGGGTCTGCCACTACAGGTTCAACACTGTACAGGACCTTCTCTTCAAAAGAAGGCACTTATTTTCATAATAAACTAACTCTAAGCTCCACTCCCTGAAAGACTTGAGAGCTATTATAAAGTCGCTTGGTATGCACACTCCACCAACCCAGAGACTACCATTCAGACCTCCATACCTGCAGCAAAGATATGGTCCAAGGCCCAGACAAGAACAGCCTCAGCGACAGAACAGGAATAATAGATTCAGGACTTCCCACCAGTCCTTGGGCAAGGGCAACAATGCCTCTAAATTCACGTCAGGATTTAAACAAGGATTTGAAGTTGTGCTCCAGGGTAGCTCACCGTTTTTCTACCTGGATCCTTATCCTTTATTTTTAAGCAGGCTTTCCACTTCTACTGTGTTTTGTCCCATATCATTTCAGACTAGTAGGTCCTATGCATGGTCACGGTGTGATATTCCCTTCAGTTCTTCTTGCCTCCACTCTCATAACCCCTTTCCCATCCCTCTTCATGGACCCCTCTCATGAGCATCTTCTTAGGCACAAGGTTCAATTATTCCTTACATTAGGTGTGATACAAGAGGTTCCTCATGGGGTAAGAGGCAGGGGGTTTTACTCCTGATATTTCCTAATTCTGAAGGCCAAGGAAGGACTGAGGCCCATACTGGAAATGCGAGGCCTCAGTTGGTACAGAAGAAGACAAAAATTCCACACGGTCTCCCTAGCCACCATTATCCCTCCCTTGGATCTGGGGAACTGGTATGCTGCCTTTGACATGAAGAATGCATATTTCCATATTGCAATTCTTCCTGCACATAAGCATTGCCTCAGGTTCGTGGTATTTAACAATCACTTCCAGTTCATAGTGCTCCCATTTGGTCTGTCCACCTCACCGTGTATGTCGCCTTCCTTCACAAGAATAGGGTCCAGGTCTTCCTTTATCTGGATGACTGGTTACTGAAAGGGTGCTCCAGAGAGCAGCTACAGTCCCATGTCCATCTGACTCTTGATCTGTTCTGCTCGATGGACCTTCTCCTCAATGAGGAAAAATTCATAGTGACTCCCGTTCAAATAATAGAGTTTATTGGAATGACTCTTGACTTGATTCAGTCAAGAGCCAGTCTGCCCAGCTCCAGATTTCAAATCATGACAGCATTACAACACCACTCATTCACTACCCAACCATGATGGTGAAGACCTGCCCATGCCTATTAGGAAACATGGTGTCATGCTGTCATGTAGTCAAGTATATGAGGCTCTGCCTTAGGCCTCTCCATGAATCACTTACCTTAGTGTACCACCCAATACGGAACAGCCTGGCATGGTGGTGTCAATTCCCCAAACAGTAACTGCCGCCCTCTTCTGCCTGCAAAGGGGTCTCCAACATACCCCAGTCTCCCACAATGATGCTGGTAATGGATGCCTCAGACATCGGGTGGAGAGCCTACTTGGAGAGCCTAAAGATCCAGGGCAAGTGGAATTCACAGACTCCACTCTACACATCAATGTCAAGGAGCTCAGGGAGGTCAGGATCACATGTCAGGTATTTCAGTCACAGATGCAGGGCTGCTGAGTAGCAGTGTGTATAGACAATACCACACAGACAGGGAGAATGAGATCATCACTGTGCGAGGAAGCCCAGGGGCTCTGGATATTTTGCATAGAACACTCTATTCATATAGGGTATGTCTACACAACAAAGTTAGTTCGAACTAACGGATGTTAGTTCGAACTAACTTTCATAGGCGCTACACTAGCGCTCCGTTAGTTCGAATTTAATTCGAACTAACGGAGCGCTTAGTTCGAACTAGGTAATCCTCATTCCACGAGGATTAAGCCTAGTTCGAACTTACTAGTTCGAATTAAGGGCTGTGTAGCCCCTTAATTCGAACTAGTAGGAGGCTAGCCCTCCCCAGGTTTCCCTGGTGGCCACTCTGGCCAACACCAGGGAAACTCTACTGCCCCCCTCCCGGCCCCGGACCCCTTAAAGGGGCACGGGCTGGCTACGGTGCCCGTGCCAGGTGCAAGCCTGCCAGCACCCAGCTAGCAGACCCTTCACCTGGCACGGCTCGAGCCACCCACCCGATGCCCCCCAGACCTCCCCCTCTTCCCGAGACCAGGTTGGCGGCTCCCGGGAGCTTGCCCGGGACTGCAAGAGGTGGGCACCCGCCTGGGCTAGTCCGGACATCGTGGACCTCGTCCACAACCTCCGAACTAGGCACAGGAAGGTGGCCGACTAGGGCAGGAGAGCTGCCAGCCTGGCCACCCAGGAGCAGGTGTGCATGAAAATCAAGGTGGTCCACTGAGACCCCCGACCCTGAGCCCTGAGCTTACAATGGCCGTACTGGGTCAGACCAAAGGTCCATCTAGCCCAGTAGCCTGTCTGCCGACAGCGGCCAACCCTAGGGACCCTGGAGGGGATGGACCGAAGACAGTGACCAAGCCATTTGTCTCGTGCCATCCCTCTCCAGCCTTCCAAAAATCTTGGGCAGGGACACCACTCCTACCCCCTGGCTAATACCACTCCATGGACCCAACCTCCATGACTTGATCTCACTTCTCTTTAAACTCTGTTCTAGTTCTAGCCTTCACAGCCTCCTGCAGCAAGGAGTTGAACAGGTTGACTCTTTGCTTTGTGAAGAAGAACTTTCTGTTACTAGTTTGAAGCCTGCTACCCATTCCTTTCCTTTGGTGTCCTCTAGTCCTTCTTTATGGGAACTAATGAAGAACTTTTCTGTATGCACCCTCTCCACCCAACTCCTGCTTTTAGAGACCTCTATCCTGTCCCCTCTCCGTCTCCTCTTTTCTAAGCTGAAAAGTCCCAGTGTCTTTAGCCTCTCTTCATATTGGACCTGTTCCCAACCCCTGATCATTTTAGTTGCCCTCCCCTCTCCCAGCCTCTCTCTTCCCCTCTCCCACCTCCTTTTCCCAGTCTCCCCCAGTTTTCTTCAATAAAGAGAGATTCTATTTTTGAACACAATTGTCCTTTATTTTGTACATCAGGAAGGGGGGCTAGGGAAGGGTAAGTGGAAGGAGGTGAGGGAGGAATGGGGTACGAGCCCCCTATGGGGAGGACTGGGCTGGCTCTTCAGGCTTCTGGGGGTGGAAGCTCTTCTACAGCCTCCGAATTGCCCCCTCTCCCCAGATGGCAGCCTGCGGCAAGTGCAGCCGGTCTGATGGCCGAGTGCTGTGATGTGCCCAGTGTGGGTAGTCCGGGCACTCCAAGCCAGGACTACTTTGCAAGCGGGGCACCCCTGAGAACTGTCTGTCCGGGGTGGGGGTCGGGACCCTTTAGGCGCAGCCCTCGGCTAGCCTGAGACAGCATCTCCACGCTCTAAGTCCTCCTCTGATGCCCTGCCGGCACTGCTTCCGGCCATCCTTAAGCCCGGTTCAGGATCCACTCTGTGTGGACATGCTAGTTCGAATTAGCAAAACGCTAATTCGGACTAGATTTTTAGTCTAGATCCGTTAGTTCGAATTAGCTTAGTTCAAATTAACTAATTCGAACTATGTTAGTTCGAATTAACGTTGTAGTGTAGACGTACCCATAGAGACTCAGTACCTCTTGGTCCTGCAGAACTAGCAGACACCCTCAGCAGGACATTCAGGGTATGTCTAGACTACATGGCTCTGTCGTTGGAGCCATGTAGATGAGTTTCTAGACATAGGAAAATGAAGCGGCGATTTAAATAATCGCCGCTTCATTTACATCAAAATGGCTGCCGTACTGTGTGGATCAGCTGTTTGGCGGCACAGCACGGTAGTCTGGACGCTCCGTGGTCGACAATGGAATCCTTTGTCGACTTCTGCAGTAAACCTCATTACATGAGGCATAATGGAGCGGTCGACAAAGGCTTCTGTTGTCGACCGCGGAGCATCCAGACTACCGCGCTGTGCCGCCAAACAGCTGATTGGCATAGCGCGGTGGCCATTTTGATGTAAATGAAGCAGTGATTATTTAAATCGCCACTTCATTTTCCTATGTCTAGTAAACTCATCTATATGGCTCCATCGACGGAGCCATGTAGTCTAGACATACCCTCATGGTACACAAGTGGTCCATCAGCAGAGAGATCATATATTCAATTTTCCAGAGGTGGGGCTTTTCCCAACAAGACTTGTTTGTCACTAGGGCCAACAGGAAGTGCACAGACTTCTGCTTATTTTAGAACCACAGTCACTTTTCCATCATGGATGGGTTCATGATTCACAGTACGGGAGGGGGACAACTGATGAATGCTTTTCCTCTGATACACAAAGTTCTACTGAAGGTTCAGAGGTACAGAGCATGTCTTATCCTGGTGGCACCAGCATGGCCATGCCAGCATTGGTTTTCTACTTTCCTAGATCTGTCAGTGGAGGCCCAACTTGTTCCCTGACCTCATTACACAGGACAAGGGTTGTCTCAGAATCCCAGACCTCCAGTTTCTCCTCCTCATGGCATGGAGCCTGAGAGGATTAATGGGGTACAGGAGGTGCTGCTAGGTAGTAGGAAGCCCTTCACAAGAGCTATCTACCTGGCTAAGTGATAGAAGTTCTTCTGTTGGTGCACACAGTGTAACACCTTGCCTTGCAGGCTTCTGGTTCCCAGGTTTTGGATTATCTCCTCCATTTGAGAACCGAGGTCTTGGCAGCCTCTTCTATTAAAGTCCACCTAGCGGCTATATCAGCATTCCACCTTGATTACTCCCACCATTCTCTGCTTGTACACCCCATGGTAGCTCATATTGGAAAGGGCGTGGATAGACTTTTCCCTTACTCCTCTCATGCCTAAATAAGACCTCACCGTTGTTCTCAGTGAAGTTATGGGTGCTCCCTTTGAACCGTTGGCCACGTGTTCCTTGCTTCATCTTTCACTTAAAGTATTCCTGGTAGCCATCACATCTGCCAGAAGAGTGTTTGAGCTGAGGGTGTTTCATCAGAACCTCCATACATGATCTTCCACAAGGACAAGGTGCAGTTTAGTCCAGACCCTACCTTCCTTCCAAAGTAGTTTCCAAATTTCACCTAGGGCAGGGTATTTTCCTTTTTGTATTCTACCCAAAGCCTCACACTAATGCTAGACAGTGATCACTACACACTTTAGATGTGTGTAGGGCTCTGGCTTTTTTATATTGAATAGATGAGACACTAGGAAGTGCACACATTTATTTGGAGTGATAGTGGACAGAATGAAAGATGATCTGGTCTCAGCTCAGCGTATATCCTCAAGGATAGTGTGATGTATATGCACCTGCTTTGACTTAGCAGGAATTATGCCCCCTTTGGTGACAGGACACTCCACTAGGGCCCATGCTTCCTCCATTGTATTTTTGGTGCAAATTCCTGTCCAAGAGATATGCAAAGTGGCAACATGGTTCTCAATACATACATTTACAGCACACAAAGTTATTGATAAATTCTCAAGGGCTAACAGCTGTTGGTAGGACAGTGTTCCAATTGGTGATCCTAACTCTGACCTCACCTCCATGGAATAGCGCCTTGGGAGTCACTTGATTGGAATTGATGTGAACAAGCTCTCAAAGAAGAAAAGAGAGTTACCCTTCTGTCATAACTGGTGTTCTTTAAGATGTATTGTTCATGTCCATTCTACAGGAGCTGCTCAGGGAAAAAGTTTCTGATGCTCATGTACACTGATCATGCACACCTCATTGAAATGGACGCGAACAATACATCTTGAGGATCACCAGTTATGAGAGAGAGATAACTGTCTTTTCTGTCCATAAGCAGGCTGGCGATGGCCTTTCCTCTCTGTCCATCTCCAAAGGAGGCTATATTGCCTCACTTCATCAGGCCATAGGACTTCCTCATTTCTTGTTTGAATTACAGCACATCTTTTAGAAAAAATATTCAATCTTTATTTAAAAATGGCCAGAAATGGAGAATTCATCAAACTCTTGGTAAGCTGTTCCAGTGCTTAAGTACCCTCACTTTCAAGAGTTTGTGTCTTATTTCAAATTTGAATTTTTCTAGCTTCAACGTACAGCCATTGGATCTTGTTTTACCTTTGTTTGATAAATTGAAGAGCCCTCAATTATCCAATTTCTGTTCCCTATATACATACATATAGATTGTGATTAACTCACTCCTTAACTTTCCTTTTGATAAGCTACATAGAATGAGTTCCTTGAGTCTCTTGCTATTTGGCATATTTTGTAAGCCTTTAATCATTTTTATGTCTCTTTTCAGAATCTTTTCCATTTTGTCAACATCCTTCTTGAATTGTGGACACTATAACAGGACAAGATATTCCAATAGCAGTTGTACCAGTGCCAAATGCAGAAATAAAATAATCTCCCTATCCCTATATAATACTACTGCTTATTCAAGCAATACATTGTCTCTTTTGGTTACAGTGTTGCATAGGATATATTCGCATACTGTACATATGGTCTACATTCTTTGCTCTTAGATGTACTGAATCTCCTAATTCTTGATTGCTCTCAATTTATCAGTAGATACCTGCTGTATCAGATACCTGCCTCTCAATTATTTACCACTCCTGCAATCTTTCTGTCATCTATAAACTTCATAGGTTATGATTTTATGTTTTTTACCAGGTCATTAATAAAAATGTTAAGAAACACAAGGCATATAATGGATCTTTGGGGAAATCCACTGGGAAAACACCTGGTTAATACAGACTCTCCATTTAGTTATATTTTGGGGTGGTCAGTTAGCCAATTTTTAATTAACTCAATGTAGGAGATGTTGATTTTTACTCTTTCTTGTTTCTTAATAAAAATGTAGTGAGGTGGTAAATCAAATGCCTTCTAGAAATCTAAGTATATGACAACAACATTATTATGCTTATCTACCAAACTTGTATTCTCACCAAAAGAAAATAACAAGTTAGTTTGACGAGACCTATCTTTCAAAAACTCAGGTAGATTGTGATTAATATTATCCTCTTTTAATTCTGTATTAATCAAGTCCTGTATCAGCTGTTCCATTATTTTGCCTGAACCAATATCAGATTGATAAGCATAAAATTACCCATAGCGTCTGGTTTAGCTATTTTAAATATTGCCACATTAGGTTTCTCCCAGGTTGTGGGTATGATGATGATGCCATAGTGGCTTACATACAGAATGTTTTAAAATAAATCCTTTAAAAAATTATAAACTGTCAAAATAGAAATTTCTGATAAAATGGATAAAGATAAAGATCATGCATGGGAATACTTGTAAAATTTAAACATCTGCATATGCTGTTCTAAAAAAATAGTAAATAAATGTACTATACGCAGGCAAATAAAAGAACCAGGAGTAGTGACGAGTAGTGATACAGGTGCTTCCTTGTAAATCTAATGTATTTCATGTAAAATAATTGTACATATACTAAGGGTTTGTCTTGACTTACAGTGCAACAGAAACACAGTTGCACATTTAGTAAAAACACTGCCTATCCAATGGGAGAGCTTCTGCCATCAGTGAAGGTATTCTATCTCCCTGAGAGGAAGTTGGAGTGTTGACTGAAGAAGTACTCTGATAGGGTATGTCTACACTACAAAGTTAGTTCGAACTAACAGACGTTAGTTCGAACTAACTTTCATAGGCCCTACACTAGCGCTCCGTTGGTTCGAACTTAATTCGAACTAACGGAGCGCTTAGTTCGAACTAGGTAATCCTCATTCCACGAGGATTAAGCCTAGGTCGAATTTACTAGTTCGAATTAAGGGCTGTGTAGCCCCTTAATTCGAACTAGTGGGAGGCTAGCCTTCCCCAGGTTTCCCTGGTGGCCACTCTGGCCAACACCAGGGAAACTCTACTGCCCTCCTCCTGGCCCCGGACCCCTTAAAGGGGCACGGGCTGGTTACGGTGCCCGTGCCAGGTGCAAGCCTTCCAGCACCCAGCCAGCAGACCCTGCACCTGGCATGGATCGAGCCACTCACCCGATGCCCCCCAGCCCTCCCCCTCTTCCCGGGACCAGGCTGGCGGCTCCCGGGAGCTTGCCTGGGACCGCAAGAGGCGGGCACCCGCCTGGGCTAGTGCGGACATCGTGGACCTTGTCCACGATCTCCGCACTAGGCACAGGAAAGTGGCCAGCTAGGACAGGAGAACTGCCAGCCTGGCCACCCAGGAGCAGGTGTGCATGAAAATCAAGGGGGTCCACTGAGACCCCCGACCCTGAGCCCTGAGCTTACCATGGCCGTACTGGGTCAGACCAAAGGTCCATCTAGCCCAGTAGCCTGTCTGCCGACAGCGGCCAACCCTAGGGACCCTGGAGGGGATGGACCGAAGACAGTGACCAAGCCATTTGTCTCGTGCCATCCCTCTCCAGCCTTCCACAAACCTTGGGCAGGGACACCACTCCTACCCCCTGGCTAATACCACTCCATGGACCTAACCTCCATGATTTGATCTCACGTCCCTTTAAACTCTGTTCTAGTTCTAGCCTTCACAGCCTCCTGCAGCAAGGAGTTGAACAGGTTGACTCTTTGCTTTGTGAAGAACAACTTTCTGTTATTAGTTTGAAGCCTGCTACCCATTCCTTTCCTTTGGTGTCCTATAGTCCTTCTTTATGGGAACTAATGAAGAACTTTTCTGTATGCACCCGCTCCACCCAACTCCTGCTTTTAGAGACCTCTATCCTGTCCCCCCTCCGTCTCCTCTTTTCTAAGATGAAAAGTCCCAGTCTCTTTAGCCTCTCTTCATATGGGACCTGTTCCCAACCCCTGATCATTGTAGTTGCCCTCCCCTCTCCCAGCCTCTCTTTTCCCCTCTCTCACCTCCTTTTCCCAGTCTCCCCCAGTTTTGTTCAATAAAGACAGATTCCATTTTTGAACACAATTGTCCTTTATTTTGTACATCAAGAAAAGGGGCTAGGGAAGGGTAAGTGGAAGGAGGTGAGGGAGGAATGGGGTATGAGCCCCCGATGGGGAGGACTGGGCTGGCTCTGCAGGCTTCTGGGGGTGGAAGCTCTCCTGCAGCCCCCCAATTGCCCCTTCTCCCCAGATGGCAGCCTGCGGCAAGTGCAGCCAGGCTGATGGCTGAGTGGTGTGATGTGCCCAGTGTGGGTACTCAGGGCACTCCAAGCCAGGACTGCTTTGCAAGCGGGGCACCCCTGAGAACTGTCTGTCCGGGGTGGGGGTCGGGACCCTTTAAGCGCAGCCCTCGGCTAGCCCGAGACAGCATCTCCACGCTCTAAGTCCTCCTCTGATGCCCTGCCGGCACTGCTTCCGGCCATCCTTAAGCCCGGTTCAGGGTCCACTCTTTGTGGACATGCTAGTTCGAATTAGCAAAACGCTAATTCGAACTAGTTTTTAGTTCTAGACGCGTTAGTTTAAATTAGCTTAGTTCGAATTAACTAATTAGTTCGAATTAGCGCTGTAGTGTAGACGTACCCATATAGAATTGTCTACACCAGAGGTTAGGTTAGAACAACTTTGTTGTTCCAGGGTGTGTAGTTATGCCAACATAAGTTTGTATATGTTGGACCTCCCTGGTCTAGCACCTCAGGAACTGACTGGTCCCAGATGAGGAATTTTTCCAGACCAGGGGAGGTCATTTCTGGCCCTCCTGTTGCCAGCCCCACCCCCTGTCCTTCCTCACACACCGGGCTTCCTGGTTCCCCATGTAGCCCAGCTGAGCCAGCGCCTCCCCTTTCATCTTCCACAGCCCAGCTGAACTTTTGCACCAGGCTTCCCGGCTCTCACCCTCCCATCCAGAGCCCAGTTGGGCCATGAATGCGTCTTCCCCATTGTACCGGACTCCCAGCCCCTCCATCAGCTGCAGCACACCCATGCTCTCTGATCCTGGAATATCCAAGGTCCTTCCTGACGATGAATGTTGCAGGACCAGAGCGTTTTATTTGACAGAGATGTAATTTGTAGTGTAACCGGCTTAATTTGTACTTTAGTAAAGTATTTGATCTTAATGAAACCTTACTCTCCAAATTAATTAATTCAGTCTGGTTTAGAGATGATGACTGTCATGTGACATGAACCTGAATGAAAGATCATAAACAAAGAGCTTTGATAAATGACAAAGTACTCAGGCTACCTCTAGATTGTAAGCTGGGTGTTCCCGAATTGCGAGGGAGTGATTGATGGGATCCACATCCCAATCTGGGCACCTCAACATCGAGCGACCCAATACATAAATCAGAAGGGCTGCTTTTCTATGGTGCTGCAGGCCCTGGTCAACCACCGTGGACAATTCACGGACATTTTTGTCGGGTGATCGGGCAAGGCACATGATGCCTTGATATTTTGAAACTCCAGCCTCTATGAGAAGCTGGAGGCGGGCACATTCTTCCCACACTGGGACTTTGCAATTGGGGATGTGCAGATGCCACTGTGCATCATGGGGTACGTGTCCTACACCCTCATGCCGTGGCTAATGAAGCCCTATACTGCCCATCTGAATCCCAGCAGGAACCAATTCAATGCCCACCAGAAGTGGGCCAGGATTCAGGTGGAGTGTGCTTTCGGCCATCTCAAGGCACAGTTCAGGTGCCTCCTGGACATGAGGGACCACAACACTGAGCACAACATTGTTATGTCGGCATGTTGTTTCCTCCACAACATTATGGAGAGGAAGGGAGAGGCCTTCCTGCCAGAGTGGGGGGCAGACGCCGGCCGCGAGGGGAGACCCTTGGAGCAGCTGTGGATAGCTGCCATCCGACAGGCCCATCAGGTCGGGGTGCACATCCGGGAGGCCCTGAGGAGAGTTTTTCTTACAGACACCAGTAATTCTCTCTTTCCCACCACAACCCCTCCCTTCACCCTTTCCCTGAACTCTAAATAAACACACCTGTTTGTTTTTGAAGAAAACTGACTTTGTGTTTTAGAAAAAAAAAAGGAGTAGAGGGAGGGGAGCTCCTAACCTGGAGTGGGAGGGAGGGCTTGGAGTGGCATTGTGGCCGGCTGGATGTGCCACCTTGGATGCAGGGATCTTGTCAGACTTGGGGTTTGGTGGGCCCTGGGACCACAGGGGGATGGGCTGGAGCAAGGGCAAGGGGAGGGGGCATGGGCATCACTTGTGGAGGCAGCATGGGCATGTCTTGGGGGCAGGGGGAAGGGAATGAGCATATCAGGGAGGGTAGGAAGGTGGTAGGCAGGAGCAGCGACAGCAGCCAGGTGTGCCATCATTTCCCTCATGATGGATCACATGCTGTTGCACAGCTGTATGAGCTAGTCTCTGGCACTGTTCTGCCACTCTGCATCCTCCTGGATGCTCTGTGCCAGGGTCTGCTGCATGTAGCACAGGATGCTGACATGCTATGCCACTGCATAAGGTCTTCATGGACCCTGGCGTGCTTTCGGGTACCTTGGGCTCTGGCAGCTGGCTCGGTTGGAGTGGCTCGCCCTCAGTCCTGACTGATCCAGCTTTGGAGAATAGAAAGAGGAAGAGGTGGTCAGACATCCATGCAGCCACTGTCCCTGAGGCTGTGCCTTCCTCTGTGAGTAGCGACCAACAGTCCTCGGACCAGAGGAGGGGGATGTCCTGGGACCAAGGCCATGTGTGGCCTGTACAGCAGGCCGTGCCTCACAGGGTCCTGGAGGTGTCCAGGGAACCATTTTGCCTGCTTCCACCCTCCCCAGCCAATGGACAAGAAGGCAAGGGAAGTGTCTGGCCACAGTGGGATCCCCCCATGGCGGCAGAGGATCTGGGAGCAGCCTGTCCCTCCTTGGGGCCTGCACACACACCTGCACCTGGCAGCGCTGCCAGCAGGAGCAAGTGTTGCCTCGCATGTGCGGGCCTGCCCGTGTGCTGTTTGCAGCACTCCTTGGTGTGTCTGGGGTCATTCCTGCGCCCTTGTGGCTAGCCTGCTTCCAGCTGTAGCAGGTGGTGAGTGGCTGTCCCCCTTGCCCCTCAGCTAGATGTGTGTGTGGCCTCCCTTGAGCCTGGGAGCAGGATTGCAGCCATGCTCAGGGGCTGCCTGCTGAGTCCGTATGGTGCGCAGTAATGCTGCATGTGGTTTAATGTGCATGGACTGCAGCACAATGTCCCTTCCCCTCTGCGCCCGCCTCCCCTACCCCGTTTGTGTGAAGATTCCTCCCCTGCGTAAGAGGAGGTCTGGGAGATATCTAGGCTGACATGTCCCTCCTGCTGCTGTTCCTGGTCAGCCTCCTCCACCATGACCTCCGGCCAGGTGATGACAGCCACGTCGAGGCTGGAGTCCATGATGACGGGTGGGGAAATGGCTTCCCCACCTCCCAGGAGTTGGTGCAGCTCCTGGTAATAGGGACAGATGTGGGGTCCTGCCTTGGAACGCGAACTGTGCTCTTTGGCCCTCATGTATCCCTGATGGAGCTCTTTCACCTTACTGTGGACCTGTTCCAAGGTCCGGGGTGGGTGTCCGTGTTCCACCAGGGACTTGGCCATGTGCTCAAAAATATCTACATTATGCCGCTTGGATCGGAGATCCTACAATGTCTCCTCCTCGCCCCACAGCTCGAGGAGGGACAGGATCTCTGCTCTGGACCAGGAGAGTGCCCGCCTCTTAGTCCCATTGGGTTCTGGGAACCCTGGGGCTGCTCCCTGTGAGGGCCAGGGGGATCACCGGTTGTTTGTGGCTCAGCCATTGCAGATTTTTTGGGTAGCAGGGAGAGCCACACGGTCATGTGTTGCTCCCAAGGCTGGCTTCCTGCGACAAGGCTTGTCCAGGGTGCCTGCAGCTTTAAGAGGGGCCAGGAGACAGGAACTATAGAGTTGTGATTACCTTGGATGGAGTGGCCACTAGGGGACCTGTGCTTTTTCCTGGAGGCCTCTTCTTTGGAAATTACTCTCTCTTCCCTGTCCACACACGCTTTTTTCCGAAAGAGCTCGCGATTGCAGTGTGGACATAATTTAAGTTTTTTGGGGGAAAACAGACGTTTTTCCAAAAAAAAATCTGTAGTGTAGACATACCCTTACTTTTTAGAGCAGTATCTGACAAGGGAAATATAGTGATCTATGTATGGTATGGCTTTATTTATCTGGCCTTATTTAATATTTTCATTAATGATACAGATGAGCTGATTAATAATATTTGCAAATGATACTAACCCAGAATAAGTTATGAAGACAGACAAATAATGAAAATACAATATCCAAATAAGATTATTCAAAATGCAGAAATTCAGAGGGAGAAACAAAGTAATAATTAAAATAGCAAGAGAGAATGAGGGGTGACAGAAGACAGCAAAGTAGTCATGAACTGGGAGTGTGATAAGTATATCTTTCTTGTTGTTGTATTTTTGCCCAGCATAAATACATGTGTTACATCATAGGACAAGGAAGAAATAGGTTCTGGATATGTGGCTATAGTGTAATTGCACATCAAATATTATGTTCATATCCAGATGTCTTAGTGTCTGAAGAATATTGACAAATCTTGATTGGTGTTTGGAGAGAATAATGTGTGAAGAAAGATTAAAAAATGAAATATGAATAAGGGGCATGGTAAGACTCAAGGGAGATCATTTCTTTTTCTTACAGTAGATGTGGGTCTGATTAGGAGTTGATATTAAGATGATATTAAGAAAGGGAGAAGTTTATAGGTATGATGCTGCACAATCTACTTGAATTTTTGAGGCCACCTTTCTGGCCTGGGAACTTAGACAAAGTCTGAATTTATAGCTGGAAGCCTCCAGTTCAGCAGTTAGATCCAGGTCTGGAAATAAAGCACATCTATACTTGTTCAGCAGAAGAATGAGGAAAGAACTGCTGATTTTTTTCATGCACTGCAATGTGTGAAAAGAAAAAATACTTAGTAAAAACAGCCATATTTTCTGAGTAATTGATCATTTGAATCCCTTGCACTTGCAGTTAATATTTAAAAATTCTTGCAAATTTTCATTTTTCAAGACTTTATGTAATTATAGAAATGGAAAGGATCCAGTAAGTTATGTAACCCATCCATGTAGTGGGCAATGTGGTATTGCTCCCTGTGACTTATTGTCTAGTTCTTTGCCCATTCTTGTTTTGAGTATTCTAAAGGCTGTGGCTTCTATCACTTCCATAGGAAGAGTTATTCCAAAATCTGAGATGTCTCACTCACTCTTAGGAAGTCTTAATTTCCTTTCAAATTGTGAGACTAGTATAGTGATTTACTATTATCCTTCTCCTTGCTTTCTGTCACGTTACCGAATTGGAGGGAAGCAGCCAGATCGCTGCTGCACCCCTAGGTGGGGGTGTTGGCCCCAGAAATCTGTATGAAAGGGAGCCATGTGGGGTATTGAATGGGAGCTTGTTGTTTTCTGATCCTGTGTACACTGTTTATGTGAGTATATAATGTCTGTGTGTGTAGATCTGTAATCTGTGTGGAAACTGAAGATTTCCCTGCATGTGGTTAAGCATTGGGCAGGGCCGAGCCTGTGGAGCCTGTGGACATGCTAATTACCTGTGGAACAATGGTTCTCAATGGGCCAAAGACACACCCAAAGAATGGGGGCTGTCCTGAGAGCAGCCAGCAGGGAACACAGAGAGGCTGAGGACCAGGTGACCTGCTACATACTAGAAGAGGCCAGGAAGGAGTATAAAGAGGCCATGTGGTCGATGCCATTTTGTTCTCAGCTCAGCACTTCATCCCAGAGGCAGCACTGCAGGGATTGAAGAGCCCGGAAGACCTGTGAACCCATCCTGATCGTAGGATGTGCAATAAGAACTTTTAAACCAGCAGCTGCAACATCTCTGCTAGAGCCTGCATCGAGTACTGGGAGATTCGGTGCATGTAACGTACTGTACTTTAATAACCTTACTCTCATGCTTTTCTTTCCTGTAATAATAAACCTTTAGATATAGATTCTAAAGGATTGGCCCAGCGTGATTTGTGGGTAAGGTCCAGAGGGTAAATTGACCAGGGATCTGTGGCTGGTTTCTTGGAACCGGACAGAACTTGTTCGGGGTAGGTGGGATTGGTTGCTAGGACCCCCCACCTGTGTATAGGCCCGGGGCCATCTGGGGCACGGATATTGCTGGGGTGTCGGAGGGGTTTTGCTCGGGAGGCTTCAGGTAGGCTGCTGAAGCGCTCTGTGAGACTGGTTTGTGGCCTGTGTGGAGAGGTCGCCAGTCGGGGGCTGTAAGGAACCCCGGATTTGAGCAATTCGCCCTGAGCGGACGCACTCAGCTGTGCCCAGACAAGGCCCGGTCCGTCACACTTTCGTTACTTGGCTCAGGCTTTGAACAAAATTTTCTTTTTTATTGTTCACATTTTCATTAACATTTTATAATGTTTTATACCCTCTGCAGTTTAATATATTTCAGAAATACTTTTATTATTTTAATTCAAGTTTTCAATTGCTGCAACTCCTCCCCTACCTTCACAATTCATATAAACAAGATAAGTTTTCCCAACTAAAGGGTCTTCTCAGGTCTTCCCAACTAAAGGGTCTTCTCAGTTGCATAGCTTAAGTTGAAATAGCTTATTTTCGGCTTCTGGTGCTGTCTTCACAGCAGGAAGTCTGAGAAAGAGCACTCTTCCTCTGACTTCCATTGCTTCTCTTAAATCAGGATAACAGGAGTCAGAGTAAGAAGCCCTCCATCTTGACATTATTTTGACATTATGTTGAGATAATTACTTCTAGTGTAGACGTGGATTATTTTATTTTGGAATAACATCAGTTATTCCAAAATAATGCTGCTTTAAGGGAGCCTGTCTGGGACTAATTTTGAGGCTTCCCTGTAATGCAGACACACTATTTCAAAATAGTTATTTTGTTAGTTATTATTTCAAAGTAAGTTATTTCAAAATAATTTCCTAGGGTTGACATTCCCTTATAGAATACTAAGTATAGGGAAATGGTGCAAAAATGGTGAGATAACTAGATCCATTTATATTACGTAAAACTCACAAGTAGTTAAATGTCACTACTGTAACAAACAGTATTATACTTAAAAGATCAATAAACTGAGGTAGTGAACAAAATTACAGAGCTATTATTATAGGAGATAAAATACAAAACTGTGCTGGTTAATATAATAAACATCAGCATTTTAAAAACAGATGTTCTATATTTTGAGCATATTTATCATTGTTTTCTGCTTTTCCCTCTGAAGACTAACTCATTTGACATTGCATGAATTGTTTGGATTTTCCTTGTATATTACTGTCATTTTTATCTTGGGACTACCACAGTTTTTTTCTGTCTGGATTTTGTTTTTCCAGAGGGTTTTTCTCCGCCTGCTCGTGTGTTTTGCCTGTATTTTGAATTTTGAAATATGGCTACTTGACCAAGAAACTATTTCATAAGATCTAGACTTCCTTTTACATTTTTATCATTCATAAAGGATCTTGCACTCAATCCTGCTTCCTCTCTCTTTCCTCGGATTCTAAAATTGCTCTCTCTTTCCTCTCATTCTAAAATTGCATTATTTCATAGTGGGAAGAGTACATTAAAATGCATAATAATAATAATAATAATAATAATAATAAATGTTAATAAAAAACCTGCATGTGTCTTTCTGATTGTGCCAGTGTGTTGTGGTATTCAATTATGCAATTTTCATTGGCATATTAATCATCTTTTCAACAAACAAGTCGGCGTTAATTAAAGCAAACCATGGATAAAGACATGTTGCCGGATCATCATTCTGTTTATCACAGCGCACAGGCTGGCCGTTAAGTAAATTCTGGACTGTGAGATGAATTTCAATGTTGGCTTCATCTTTTTTGTTGAAGTTTCAATGCAACTCATATAACAACAACAACAACAACAACAAACTTCAGGCTTCACAAGAGAAAGATGAATTTATCTGTAATTAATGGCTAAAGAAGAAATAAAACATAGTTTATGCTTCTAATGGGAATGAGGGTGTTTGGAGCCAAACAATTTTTGAAAATGTTCCCCTTCTCTTGCTTCAAGTGTCAGAGCAATGAGAGCAAGAAATAAATAAACCCACATCCACTTTTATAAATGTAGGTTTGATGTTTAGTTTTGGGGGCAGTTAGTGAATGTTGTTGTTAAATAGAGTAATAGAAATGTAGCCATGTTAGTCTGGTGTAGCTGAAGCAAAATGCAGGACTATGTAGCACTTTAAAGACTAACAAGATGGTTTATTAGATGATGAGCTTTCGTGGGCCAGACCCACTTCTTCAGATCAAGTTGATCTGAGGAAGTGAGTCTGGCCCACAAAAGCTCATCTAATAAACCATCTTGTTAGTCTTTAAACTGCTACATAGTCCTGTATTTTGTTAAATATAGTGATCTGTACAAAGAGAAAAATGAGACAAAATCACTTAGTAGTATACATAGGAAAGGGCTGGGTGAAGTGTAGTTAAAATATTTCTCTTTTGTGAAAAATGATATTAGGGTAGGTGTTTTATAATGCAGAATAGACTAGGGGCTTAATATAGTTTCTAAATTTGCCTTTCAGAGCAAAGCCCCAATCCTGAAAACAAAATATGCCTGTGAATTACTTTAAACACATCTGTAGTTCCATTAAACTGTTTGCAGGATTGTTGAGAAAACTATCTCTGATGCAAAGAGTGTAGAGTCTTCCTGTATGGATGAACAATGCCTAGCATAATGTATATATCACAATAATAAACAAATAATAACTTCTTAACTCAAAATATTAATTGTTCTTTTCTGCAGTTATTATATATAGAATGCTGAGGGAACGTAATTTAATTACAAAGACAAATGAAATTTTAAAGGTGTCTGTTATATAGAGTAAATACTGTTTTTTAAGGTGTCTGTTATATAGAGTAAATTTTTAAGGTGTCTGTTATATAGAATAAGTACTGTTTATTTAAAGTAAATCACCACACAAAAATATTCATATGCAAAATTTATTCTCTATTTTTTTTACTCGTTTTTGTGAGTCAAAATGTATATGGAGATTTCTAACTCATGGTCCGTACAGAGCTCTGACACAGTTCCCATCCATCATGGAACACTGAAAGCAGTAGAATGAAGCAGAAAACAGTAAGCTTGTTTCCTTGTTTGGCTGTTTATAACTGAATACTGGACTTACGGTGATGGGATAAGCATTATGGTTACCATTATTTCTGTACTTTGGTTTGATTCCTTCAAACATGATTTTCACATAATGTGAATTTTTAACGGGCTTCCTTAGAATACAAAAATACTTCTCTCTGTTCAGGAGTTTATACTCTAGGCAATAATAAGAGGTATGCTAACCTTCTGTAACTTTGTGGGCTTGTAATGGGTTTTCCTGGATATTAGAACAGTAATAATCAGTAAATTTTATTTGGAGATATTTTGGGTAATGAATGGTAGGGATGTAAGAGACTAGTCGACTAGTCAGCTATCCGATATCCCCCCCCCTTGCTGCCTCTATGAGAGTGCTGATAGTGGCACAGTGGAAACTGTGCGAGCAGCGACTGAAGCAGTCTGTGCTTGCATCACTTCTGCTGCGATTCTGCTTTTGAAATGTACAAGATCCTCACCAGTACACTTCAAAGGCTGAGGTGCTGCAGGGAGCACGGGGCCCGCGGGGAAATCCCCCACTGGGCCCAAGCTCCTTGTAGGGCTTCTGTTTTTGAAATGTACAAGAGCCCTGGCTAATTGAATAGTGGATGGAAATCCCGTTGACTATTCAATTAGTTAATTAATCTAAATTTAACATCCCTAATGAAGGGTATGCAAGTCAGAGAAGATTTTGACTGTAGTAGTCGGGAGAGACAGTGGAGGACCTCGCTCTGGTCATGCAAAGCCACTCGCCACTGAGGGAAGAGGGACAGCTGTCACTAGTCCCGGTGTAAGGACAGTCGAGAGCTGGGAGTGCTGATCCCTTGCATCACCAGCGAGGAACACACCATCGTCACCCCACCTGCCAGGACCATGCTCAAAGATACCATCTGCTGTCACCACTACACTAAGACCTTCAAGAAGAAGCTGGACCAGGGGAAGGTGTTTGAGGTCACCAGCAATTGGGATGCTAGCAATCACTTTCTCCACACTGGCAACTTTACCTGCTTCACGGACTGATGGTTCACCCGGCTCAACTGCATCCCACTCAGTGTAGCTAACCACCATGGGGACTGGGACAAGAGATGCAGGAAGTCCAGGTACCCCAACGAAACCCTGTCCAACGAGACCCTGCCCCACATCCTGTGCAGATGCTTGGTTCACTCCAGTGTCTGGCTGCACCACCACATTGCTATCCAAGGCCGGCTCATGAATGCCCTTCCTAGGCAGCGTTACCATGGACTCCACCATCCTGAGAACCAACAGTCTGCTCATACTGTCATCATCATGAACAAGCAGGCTAAGAAGACCATCACGGAGTTTCTAGTGATGCACAGTCGAGATTCACGCCCTGCTGGTGGGGATCGTTGGTGCATGGGTCCCCTGCAGCTAGGAGGTACTGGAAGCCTGTGGCGTCAGTTGTTACTACGCTCGTCTCATGCATCAGCTGATGTTGTCCGATGCCATCAGGTGGTCCTGTGATATTTACATGGAGCACATCATGAGCCACTGCTATTAACCGGGGGAATAGTGCACCCTGCTACTTCAGACCCCCTCCCCCACTTACACACATAGACCACACATTAGAGACACACAGGATTATTCCCTTCCCTGACATGGACAATGTGACAGGGACTATAGAAGACTAACAGAACCACCCACCAAAGAGAGACACAGCCAGGGACATCAACCATCTTCTCTACAGGCTGTCTCCCCCCACAGGTGCTAGACAATGAAGGACACCGAATGATGGAAATTTTCGACGAGGGACATGGTCAGGGAATGCCCCTACCATCTTCCCTGATGGACTATGAACTCTCTTATTAAAGAGCCTCAGCAGGTTGGTGGAAGGACACAGCAGCCAAGGACCTCAACCATTTCTTTCCCCCTAGGCTTTGCTTCCTCCCCGCAGGTGCTGGAGGAGACTACCAACAGAAGATGACAACCAACCAGACATGCTGCTGCTGGATGGAACCAGGGGAAGTGCCCACTGCCTTCCCTGAGATGACTATGAACTTGGTCACTGAGGAAACTCTTGAGGCCGCCCACCTAGGAGGTATGCAACCAGGGGCATCACCGACTTCCTCCCCTAAGGGGCCTTTCCCCCTACAAGTGCTGCAGTAGATCATCGCTGAGGGGAACTGAAGATTGACTGAGACCGCTGACGAAGGACGAGACCAGGGAAAACACCTGCTGCCTCCCTCCTGGAGATGGCCGATGAGGGACAGGATGGAGAACAGCACCTCAGACTGCCCCAGAAGACCGAAAAGGAACAGGACCCAGAACAGCTCCCCAGGCCATCGCAGATGACCGACGAGGAACGATGATGACGGGGACGACGGGGACTCAGATGACTGATGAGGGACAAGGACAGGGGAAGCATTGGTTTCTTTTACCTGATAGAGTATGCTAGATCACCAGACCGAAGAGGACTCAGGACAGGACAGGCCACATCACGGGGTGTGCTCCACCCATGAATTTATGAACTTTTTAGAGACTAAGACTCTGCCTTGCTCTATGGGCAGTGCCCCCATGGACACTTATTGACTCAGCTTTAAAAACCCATCACGTACACCCAGTACAAGCCATCCCAGATGGACGACGCAGATTGATGTGGGACCAGGTCAGGGGAAGCATTGGCTTCTTTTACTTGATTGACTATGATCACTTCTTTGTTATTTCAGGAAGACCACCAGACAGAAGAGGACGCAGGACAGACTGTACTGCGAAGCCCCCTCCACCCATATACTTATGAACTATGCCAAAGACAAAGACACTGTTTTGCTTTATGGGTGGTATTCCCAAGGTCACATATGGACTATTTTTAAATACCCCTCACCTGTATCTGGGACAAAACAGATTTCGCCTATTACTTTAAACCTTGTTTGCTTCCTTGTTTTCACTGTAAGCCACCCTTGACTCCTGGATTCACTGTAACTTAACTTGTTAAATTTGTCTTTCCTTTCAATTTGTTCAAACATTCTCTTAATAAAACATTTCAATCTCTTGACCGTTTCCTTCACTGCTGGTTTAGGGAGGCAGAATGCACCTCTGGTTCATCTATTTGTGCCTGAATACTACCATTGTCCACTAAAACAAAGTGATTGAATGGAAGTTGTAAAATCATATTTGGTCTAAAATATGTTTTAGAAATGGCTTTTCATTCTAAGTGATGCTAACAGAATTGAAATAAACTCTTCAAGTGAGCCCTAAAATAGGGAATTAGGATAGAATTCTGCCCTTAGTTGAACTAATGCACATCACACTGATATAAATTGAATTTACAGAGGTGTAATTCAAAGCCCTCAGATCAGATCTGGCAGTAATTAACCACAGTTTATTAAATAATGGTATAAATTACTGGTGAGATTAATGTATGTAAATAGCTATTATTTGCACTAATTTTATATTCTTTAACTCAGTAGTTTTACTCCAGCATAACTGAGAGTAGAATTTAGTCAAAGGTAGGGTATGTTTTCATTGCAGAGTTAACATGGGCTCCTTCTCAGGTGTTGTCCCTAAGGGTGTGTCTAGACTACATGGCTCCATCAACGGAGCCATATAAAGTAGTTTACTCGACATAGTCAATGAAGCGGGGATTTAAATAATCCCCATGGGTATGTTTACACTACCACCCTAGTTCGAACTAGGGTGGCTAATGTAGTCATATGGAGTTGCAAATGAAGCCTGGGATTTGAATTTCCCGGGCTTCATTTGCATAAAGCCGGGCGCCACCATTTTTAAATGTCCGCTAGTGCGGACTCCATGCCCCGCGGCTACACGCGGTATGGACTAGGTAGTTCGGACTAGGCTTCCGAACTACCATTACTCCTTATTTCACTAGGAAGCCAAGTCCGAACTACCCAGTCCATGCCGCGTGTAGCCGGCACGGAGTCCACACTAGTGGACATTTAAAAATGGCGGCACGCGGCGAGATGCAAATGAAGCCCGGGAAATTCAAATCCCGGGCTTCATTTGCAACTCCGGTTGCCTACATTACCACCCTAGTTCGAACTAGGGTGGTAGTGTAGACATACCCCATGTCATTAAAATAAAAATGGCCACTGCGCTGGGCTGACAATCAGCTGATCCGGCACAGCGCCACATTCTAGACGTGACGCGGTCAACATGGGAAGTCTAGACTGCCGTGCTGTGCCGGATCAGCTGATTGTCGGCCCAGCACGGTGGCCATTTTTATTTTAATGAAGCGGGGATTATTTAAATTATTTAAATCCCCGCCTTGTTGACTATGTCGCATAAACTACTTTACATGGCTCCGTTGACGGAGCCATGTAGTCTAGACAAACCCTAAGTGCCTCGTCTTCCACACACAAAACACACTCACCCTCATCTGGTGGTGCTTTAAACATGATTTAGCTGGCCTGGTTAGGGTATAAGTTAGAGCTCTCGAGCCTCTTAAAATTGGGCTTTGAGGACACAGGCTAAATCATTCAAGTGCAGATAGTCTTCCAATTCAAGCTTTGTGCCCAGAAGGACAGACAAGTTCTCTTAAAATTCTCTAGGGATCATAGAGAGGCTCAGCTTACTGCAACACAAAAGAGCCATAACATATCCCCCCTGAAGTTATAGCAAAGCATAGACATGATTGCAGTACCAATGAGGTGACAGTAATTTGGGTATCCTTTGCAGAGAGGCTGCTCACACCCATGCTAAGTTAACCTAAGTAAAAGGGTCTCAGTGAGCTGACTTAATTTTACAGTGCCAAACCCAGAGAAGTTGGAGTTACTGTACATTACAATATACCTGTTGTTTTTTCCTGCTGCAGTTCTTTTTCCAAGTGTAAGTCACATTCGTGCTCCATATCAATGAATCCCAAATTGGTGCAAATCTTGTGCCTTTGCCATCACCTGTTTTTTTTAAAAATAAACTTATACATTTGCCCATGAAAGCTCATGATACCATCTACAAACGTGTTTTGTTAGTTTTAAGGTGCTGCAAGACTATTTGTTGGTTTTTTAAGTTTTTCTAGTTACAGACTAACTCAGCTACCCTTCTGAAGTTTTTATACGTGTTATCTAATTTAATTATTGTCCAGTTAGACTATTTTGTTCTTCAGTTGAGGCCTGCAGTGGCTGTAATTGTTTCCTTGAATAGAAATCAGCTTGCAAAAAGTGGGATTTTCAAAAGCGCTTAGCTTCAGGACAGCCTTGGTTTATTGATGACATTTTTGTAGTGAGAGCAGAATTAGGCCAATGCTGTCATAAACTAGAGAGAAATTAGACACTGTAGATTATATAATTTTAATGTTGCTGTAATACCCAGTGTTTTGGCTGTGACTTCAAATGAAATTCTGATAAAAACAGGCTGTTCTCATGATATTTCCAGTGCACTAGGAAGAACTGCAGTTCTCAAAACACTGAATAAAAGGCTAAACTGTGCATTTATTTACACAATTCTGTTGTATATCAGTGCTGAATTTGGCTCAGGATTTCTACTCTAATACTAGATTTAAATATACATAAGTAACTTGGATAACATCATCCAAATGTGAACTCCAAAGTATTGAGGCTGTCTTGGCACTAAGTTTGTGCAGGATAATAAAGATATAAAAGAGGAAGTGGAGAAAGTGGTTCCTTTCATTTCTTTCATGAAATTGAATAACAATTAATCATCCACTGTAACTAATAAGATAAAAATGCATATACTTGTCATTTTATATAACAATATCTTGTGCTATATCGTATGCATTGCCGTTAATTTGATTTGTACCTGTGGCCTGAGATAAATGTTAAGTTTGCAAATATCAACAATTACAATTCCAAGACATCCTGGATACTTCCTTCTGGCCTGATCTGGCTATAAATGTCTAGCAACAGAGAATTCCTTTGGCAAAGGGGAACTGTCTGCTTGGTGCAGGACAACTCCTCTATCTCCCTTACACTAGGGGACATGTTAAAATCAGGTGAGCACAAGGAGGGGCTCCATGACACCAGTCCTTCATTGGCATAGGATCCATTCAGTACACTCCACCATTAGTGCAATTTACTGTAAGTTATATTGTGGTTGAGATTGGATCTGACAATCAAGGAGCTGCAATTGACTCCTAATATCGTAATATACTTCATTTGAAGTGGTGGTGGTGGTAGTGGGGTATGTTTGTGTGTGTGTGTATAAACAGTTTTCTGAGAAACAAACTAACGGTTTTATGAGTCTGCTTCAAAAATGAAAGCATTGTAAATATCATGTAACCATGTCACCTTCCAACAGTATTAATAAATAGGAAAATAAATAATGTCTCTTTATCTTTTTTTGGCATCATTTAAGGTAGTTTATTATTTGAGAGCAGCAAGCAGTGAGCACTTATTAGATAACATCAATTGGTCAGATTAGTAAATATATCAATTCTCAGCTGAGAGATTTATAGTCACTCAGCCCATTGAAAATAATTTTGGGGTGGAATCATAAACATAGAGGGCATGATTAAACAGTACAAAAATAGTGTAAAATATTATTAGATTACATTAGTGTGTTATATCCACTTTGCCCTTCCTTTGCACTGACATAAATGGCTAAAGAGCAGGGCTATTGAGAATCAGGCCTATGTTTCTCAGTGGTCTTGTGGTTTTTGCCTACTTGAACACTCATCCAAGATGTAGAAAACACCAAAAACAGTTATGTGTGTTTTGCCATCAATATGCTCTCTTTTATCATCATTGACTTTCATTGTGATGCAGCTGAGAGATGTATCAGAGGGGTAGCCGTGTTAGTCTGAATCTGCAAAAGCGACGAGGAGTCCTGTGGCACCTTATAGACTAACTGAAGTGTAGGAGCATAAGCTTTCGTGGGCAAAGACCCACTTCGTCAGATGCATGTAGTGGAAATTTCCAGAGGCAGGAATAAATATGCAGGCCAGGATCAGGCTGGAGATGACCAGGTGGATCCAATCAAGGAGGATGAGGCCCACTTCTAGCAGCTGATCTGGAGCTGAGAGATGCATATTTGTAAAAAAAAGGTTGGAGGAAATTGACATGAGAAATATTCCTACTTCTAATATATAAATAATGTCATTTACTTTTAGTGGGGAAGGTTTTGTTATTTATAAGTCTGAATGGCTAGAAGAGGATGATCCTTTAAGTCTTGATGGGAAGTAAGGAAATGGAGATTCCTTTGCTTTTTCCCTTCCCCCAGCCAGCCAGCAGGTGTGTTTCCCCCTCCTCTCTCCCTTCCTCTCTTCCCTTTGTGAGTAGAGGGAATGTTTGGGTGTCAGCAGGCTAGATCTTCCTCTTCAAAGCTGCAAATGGCTAGTTTGAGGTGTTGTGGGAGTAGATTCATTCCTGCCCTAACCCACTTTGGTTATAAAAGGTCCTTCTTGGGAACATATGGCCATTTGTGGCATATCTATACTGCAGTTAAACACTAGTCTCTGGTCCATGTCAGCTGATTGAGGCTTGACGGCTCAGCCTATGGGACAGTTTAACTGTGGTATAGACATTAGGGCTGGAGCCTGGGCTCTGCAGGCCTCCCTACTTGCAATTGCATCCATACATCCGTCCAACCCTGGGCTGGACCTTTGGGTACATCATGAGTCTAGCAGATCTCGTTTCTAGGAAGCTCCAAAGTAATTTTTCCACCAGAGCAAATAGGTCCATGTCAAATTGTTGTTATACCTTCCTTACTGCTGGCAGTCTGGCCAGTTAGGACAGTAAGAAGAAGAATGGAGGGAGAAAGAGAGACGGAATCAAGAGCTCTCCCCAATCCCACTCTAAAATACAACCACACCAAAATAAAAACTTTTTCATAAAAACTTTCTCTTATCTTGGGGTTTGTGCCCAGTATCAGTGGGTGACCTCTTGGAATAAACTTGAGCATGGAACCCACTATTGATTTTCCTGCAATCCAGATTGTTTTGGGGGTAAGGGTTTTAATCTCAGTAGAATTAGAGTATCAGTACTCTTGTGAGTATCCCCCGCATGAGGAGAGAGTACAAAGAATTCTGCCATGGGATTCCCCAGGTATTGGTCTGTGTGGGGAAGCTAAGTATCATATGCCAACATTCTTGGTTAAATTGGATTGGGTTGGATTGCTACATGGGACCCAATAACTTCCTCGAAAATAAAGAAGATTGCCAGTTTTCTGCCCTTATCTTCTCCCACCCACCCATTAAACCCATTTCTGTTGATTATATCTGTGCATCCAGATTAAATAACTCTCAGAGTTCACATTGCACTCTCCATTAATACCAATCTCAAGCTAGAAAGTAAATGATTTAACCAGAGATTCAAATTCGGTAATGCATCTTGGTCACATACTAGCTGAGACACATTGTACCTTTGCCAAGAAGATTACCTTCCGGCAGACATAGGTGTATGCATGTAAATGCACACTTTTGTTGAGATTGTAGGGTTGCCCCAATGTAGTAATAACTTATACTCTTGTAGTAATGTGAATTTTTACTTCCTTCTGCAACTTCGATATATAAAAAAGCTTTGTACTTTGTGTTTGCACCCTTGCAGCATAAAGTAGATACATTATCATTGCAATACAGAGCATATTTTGTCTTAAAAGATTAATTGATAGGCCATCCAAAGTTTTATAGTGTTTGTGTAACTGGATAAAATATGTCTTTAAAAAAGCAAGCATATTTTTCCAGGATATTTATATTTAATGTCTGTGTAATTCTATTTTGGTCTCTTTAGACTGCTTTTTTTCATCATCTATGTAATTTTTTTTATATTCTCACAAGGTTGAGAGAGAGAACAAAAGAATGAAATATTTAGAGCACAAACGAATGGTGTATTCATTTGTTACTGCTACTCCTTTAAAGAAAAGTTTATACAAATTTCATCTGTGAGCATTATACTTTTTGTCTGTTCACTCACATCTTAGTAAACTTAAATATTTGAATAACACTGGGATTCCTGATGCCCCTTGACTTCTGTTTACCCTAAAGAAAATTACGTTCTACACTACACGTTTTTAAACAACGTTGGCTCTTTCATTGTAGTTCTTCTGTTACTATTATTCATTGTTCAAATAATAGCTTATTAATTTAGTATCTAAAATTTATATAACACTTTTCCTCCTGATGGATCCTAACCAAGATGCTGTACAAAACATAATAGTTCAGGCAGAGGACTCACTTCACTGTCATTCAAATAGCACTCTGTGGGACAGAATGCAGCAGCAATGCTGCACAAAAAAGAGGTAGTGGAAAAATACCATGTCCAAATGAAACTGTAGGGAAAATTTCAGTAAGTTGGTCTGGACACCAGGGGAAATAGCTACTCTTACAAATGTGCCAGAAGACCTTTAATGATCAGAAATGGTTTTACATATTATCCAAACAAACCAAACACATTCACCAGTACAATTCTCCTTTACACTGCATTAATATTTAAGGAATTATTCTTCTGCCAGCTGTCTTACACCCTGGTAGTAGTGAGTCAGAGTAGAAGAAATATTTTGAGAGGGAAAAGGGGAAAAGGTCAACCAGTGTGCCTGATGAAGACACCACCTCCTGAAGAAAGAAGGCCTCCAATTTGTATGAGCAAAATCACAGCTGATAAGGGGAGAGGCTTTTTTTCTCTGGCTGTAACATCTATTTAACCATTAACTGTGCAACCATCTTGGCTGAGCTGTCTCTCATCTTACAAAATGTTTCTCGGCTTACATAAGCAAAATCCCATGTGATAGCACAAGAGGCCCTTTTAGCTGTTGCTTGAGCACCAGTCCAACCAGTAACATAGAGTTAGTTGACTGAGTCACTAATTCTAGTTGGAAAGTTATCTGCTGCAACAAAATCTTCACTGATAAGTGAAGAGGCTCATATGCTGGTAGCAGAGTCCCAGTTTATCAGCATCTGACCAGCTCATAAATCAGACTAGTGTCTGTTTTTATTTTGTTTTATCAAAATTTATTTCTATCATTGTAACAGTTAAGACTTTAATAAGAGAACTTAACTGGGAACATTAGGAAGTTAGTTAGAGACATTTTGCAGGCTCTTTTTTCCTTGTCAGTGACAAGGTAAGGTAATCCTATACACAGGCTGCTATTGTGAGATGAGAAACTGGCCTCCCTCCTTCACTGCCAGAGACCAGATGCACCTCTCTATCCTAATCTGTAAACGACTTAAAGGAGCCTTATCTCGGGGCTCTTCTGCTTCATTTCATGCTTGATTTACTTTAATTTGTCTGATAGGGCACAAGGATTTGGAGACGGCCCATCTTTCTGCGGAAAATGTTCAGATTTTTTTCCTTGGCATTGTTGTGTTGAGGTTTTTGACTTTTTTTTATGTGGAAGAAATCTTGCTCCAGTGCAGCAAGCTGCTTGAGTGTGTTTAGATTTAAGCTACCCCAGCAGAAAAGAGTTTGTGAAGTGGTATGATTGTGTGATGGGCCACATTTACATTGAAATCACATTATACGATATATCAGGACTCCTGAAGGAAGCAGTGCAGTGGAGCGCTTGTGACCACAAGATACTTTGAAAGGGCTATATATAGTGGCAACAATTGATACGAGATTTTACAGAAGACTTTATAAATATGTAAATGGCCATTATCTGATTGGGTTCTTTGACTACACATCTGTACCTCAAAGGAAGTGGAGCTGTGAGAACTACTAGGAAAACAGTAGTTTGCATTCTAAGTGACTCTGAGAAATAGAAATGTCTCAGGTTGACAGCAGGTCAGGGTGGAGGTGCTTTGCATACTTTGGAGGTAAGCCTCTTTGATGTGCAAGAGATCTCTGACTTCCACCAGAAAGATAGAGTTACTACTAACAATTTTCATTTGTTTTATAACATAGCTTAGATCAGTAGCTATTGACCTTTAGCATTTCTTGTTATTTCTTCAAATTGCTTATGTGATATGGCACTGGGGGGAATTGCCTTTACGTTTTTTGCATTTAAAAAAAATGCACTTTCAGTGACCCAAGGGAGAGAAAATAAAGTCTTTGGTACATTGATCCCTTGATTAGTTATTTCCTAAATGAAAATGGAAATACTATTAGAACAGTAATAACATTACGTCTTAATAGTTGAGGAGTCAATAAATGGCTCCCATGTGCTTCATTAAAGTTCTTAATGAAGCCATTTTTGGTAGCTGAACTTTACATTATCTCTGCTTTACTCAGAGACTTTTAGAGGAAGGAAGGCAATAATTTGATATGAAATAGTTTTTCTTTTCACTCTACTAACTACATTAGTTATTATCAAAATTCTGCGTATAATAATATCTGTATTATAGTGTTCTGCACAGGCCATCAAATATAAGTTTATATTTTTTTAGAATTTTAAGACAGGAGAATAATTTAATTTTTATATTTCATGAGCATGTTTATCATACAAAGGATGTATGCGCATATATATGTCACTTCATAACTTGATATATAAAATGCAATACTCTTTGAAAGCACAATCTTTTCTCCACTGGTATCTGCAGTGTATTCTAAGTGTAGCTACACAGTCCCCAATGCAGCAACTTTGTTGGCCACTTCACCTTTCTTCTATATTTTCATTCTGAGCAGTTCTTATGCTTATTTCATTCTTTTCTCCACCCTATGCTCTAGTAACAACTATGATTGAAGCCCTTATCCTTTGACAGAAAGGGCTGATAATCTCTGAAGTGACCTCAACACTTTTCTCTGGCTAGCTGCTAAAGCGTGTGAACCGACAATGTGCTTTTCTCTCTTCTTCAATGTATGCTTTCCTACCCACTGGTATGGATGTACCACCTATATGAAAGTTCCTGCTCAGTTTGTCTGAATCCCCAGCTCTAAAACCAGAATGCTGCTGTTGATGCTAGACTGAGTCATTAGCATGGAGAAATGTAGGGGTATCCTTTGGCAGTAGAGTCAGAATCGCAAGTCATTGAGCGATAACTTCTAACCATTTACTGCAAGCTACTGTACAATAAACAATGCATAACACCTTCACCTTTTTGTTTTTATTTTTTTGTTTTAAGATTAACACAAAACCAATAAAACTCTGAGCCTGAATTTAAAAAGTAGCTGCATGAAAAGCCAATAGGTGACAATAAAAATCAGGAGACAGAAAATTTGGGTTATATTCCTGGCTATGCTTGGCTGGTCACTGTGGTACATTTGTTAAATGTAGTTTCTGATTTTGAAAAACTGAGCATCTAAATTTAAATGCCTTTTAGGTACCATATTTGGGATAACATGGGTCTGATTTTCAAGAGTGCTGAGGTCCTGTAATTTGTGGATGCTAAGCACCTTAGAAAATTGAGTCCTGAAAACTTAAAACTAAAATTGGGTTCCCAAAAAACTGGAAATTCAATATCAGAGTCTACTTTTGAAAATCCTGGTCTTAATATTTGTGCATTAGTTTTATTAAGTCCTCAGATAGAAGGCATGGTGCAATAGTAAATTATCATTATTTATTAAGTTTCAGAGAGCTAGTTGTGTTTCAGCAAAAACAATGAGGAGTTCTGTGTCACCTTAGTCATTATTAATAGGACGGATTATGAATGGGAGACTGCTAGGCAACTCTCCAACACCACATTCTACAGGCCATTATCCTCTGATCCAACTGAGACGTACCAAAAGGAAATACACCATTTACTCAAGAAATTCCCTGAAAAAGCACAGGAACAAATCAGACATACCCCTAGAATCTTGACTAGAGGTATTTTATCTGCTACCCAAGATTTATAAACCTGGAAATCCTAGGAACCCCATTCTCTCATGTGTTGGCACTTTTACTGCAGGATTGTCTGTCTATGGACTCTCTCCTCAGGCTTTACTCTATCAGCACTCCTAGATATCTTCAAGACACCATTAACTTCCTGAGGAAACTACAGGTTGGACCTCCTTGCCCTGGCACCCTGGTGCATTGGGACCTGAATGGTGCTGGATGAGGGATTTTTTCTGGGTCCTGTCACTGAACCCCCCAGCCATTGCCTCACTGCCAGCCTCTGAGCTGGCTTCCCCCTGTAGCTGGCTTCTCTGCACACAGGGCTCCTGGCACCACCTTGGCAGTCCTGCCGCCACACACACAGCCCCACTGCTGGACTCCTGGCCCTGCAGAGCAGCCTCACTGTTGGGGTCCAGCCGTGCTGGGGGAGACAGCCCTGCTTCAGTTTCAGTCTCGGCAGCCCTACTTCCTCTCAGCCTCACCAGGCAGCTCTGCAGGCAGAGGCAGGGCTGCTGGGCTCTTTGCTGTGCCACCGGGCAACAGCCCCACTCCCGGGTTCCTGGTCCCACCACCAGGCAGTCCCCCATGATCAGACATCTGGCTTCCTGCCGTCTAGTCCTGCCATGCAGCTGCGCCTCTTGGTGGTAGCGGAGCTGCTGTCCAGTGGCCCTGCTGCTTCCTGGTCTTGCCATGCAGTTTTGCTGCTGGGCTCCAGCCCTGCTGCCTCCCACCCCTCACCGCCACTTCCCATAGTATTGCCACTGGGCGGCAGCCCTACTGCTGGGCTCCCGTTTCACTGCCACAGGGCAGCCCTGCTACTGGGCTCTAGCCCCACTACAGGACTCCAAGCCCCCAGCCTTCCACTGGGACTCTCTGATCCTGGGACATCCATGATCCTACTGGATCAGGGATGTTGCAAGACCAGAGAGTCCCAGTTAGAGATTCAGCCTGTACATTCCATTGGTGATCTTCCAGAAAACACCATCCTGGCCACTATGTACATAGAAGCTCTCTACTTCAACACTGTAAACAAAGATGGACTATAAGCCTTCAGAAACTTTGTACTCACCCACAACCATTTGAGATTTGGGGGAAATTTATACCTTCAAATCAGCAGCATTGCCATGGATACCCACATGGTTCACAGTATGCCAGCATTTTAATGGCTGACTTTGAACAATGTTTCCTCAGCTCTCATCCCCAGTTGCCCCTCCTCTTCTTATATTACATTGATGACATCATCATCACCATCATCAATTTCCACTCTACCATCAATATCAGCCTGGACCAGTCCACACAAGAGAGCCACTTTCTTAACACTACAGTGCAAATAAATGTCACCAGTACCAGAAATCTACTGAGAGTTATACTTAGCTACATGCCTCCAGCTTGCATCCAGAATACATCAAACAATCCATTGTTTACAGCCAAGCACTAAGATACAACTGGATTTGCTCCAATTCCTCAGACAGAGACAAAAACCTACAGTATCTACATCAAGCATTCTTAGAACTACAGTACACCCTTGGGAAAGAAGAAACGAGATTGACAGAGCCAGGAGGGTACCCAGAATTCACTTACTACAAGACAAACCCAACAAAGAAAGCCACTGGCCATTACCTATATCCACTCACTAAAACCTCTTCAGCACATCCTCCAGTATCTACAGCCTATCCTAGATGACGAACCCTCACTGTCATGGACCTTGGGAGGCAGGCCAGTGTTTGCTTACAGACAGCCCCCTAACTTGAAGCAAATATTCACCATCCACTACACTCCCGTCAACAGAAACACTAATCCAGAAACTAATCCCTGCAACAAACCCCATTGCCAACTCTGTCCACAAGTGACCATCATAGGACCAACCACATCAGCCATACCATCCGGGGCTCATTTACCTGCATACTACTAATGTGATATATGCCATCATGAGCCTGCAATGCCCCCGTACCATGTATATTGGCCAAACCAGACTGTCTCTATGCCCACAGGCTGCATCTGGTCTGACAGGGTTAGCCCCTGGTGGACCCTGACACTGCCATATTTACCTGTGCCTCTGCAGGTTCATGGCATCACAACTCCCTTTAGCCACAGATTGCCATGCCCAACCAGTGGGAGCTGTGATCGCCCACGCAGGTAAATATAGCAGCAGTGGCCCAGCAAGGTCTAACCCTGGTGAACCATCACCATTTTATTGCCCACCCTTGTTCTACCAAAAGAATAAATGGACACAAATCAGACATCAAGAATGGTAACATTCAAAAACCAGTAGGACAACACTTCAGCCTTCCTGGACTCTCAGGAAGAGACTTGAAAGTTGCTATACTTGAGCAAAAAATCTTCAAAAGCAGGTGTTAGCATGAAACTGCAGAGCAAACTTGACACTATCAGACCGGGTCTGAAAAGAAACTGGGAGAGTATCTAGCTATCTACAAAAAGTAATTTCACTGCTTTGGGTATTCTCACCTTCTCATCAACTGTTGGAAGTGGGGCACATCCACCAAACCCTGATTGAATTGCTCCTTAGCATTGGTCTACTACATAGTGTTACGTAGTAATGTAGTAATGTAACACATTTATGTAAAGAGATACATAAATTCATGGAGGATAGGTCCATCAATAGCTATTAACCAGGATAGGCAGGAATTGTGTCCCTAGGTTCTGTTTATCAGAAGCTGGGAATGGGCGATGGGGATGGATCACTTGATGATTACCTGTTCTGTTCATTCCCTCTGGAACACTCAAAGACTCATAGACTTTAAGGTCAGAAGGAACCATTATGATCATCTAGTCTGACCCCCTGCACAGTACAGGCCACAGAATCTCACCCACCCCTTCTAGAATAATCCCCTCACCTATATCTCAGATATTGAAGCCTTCAAATACTTTGAAGACCCCAAGATGCAGAGAATCCTCCAGCTGTGATCTGTACCCCATGCTACAGAGGAAGGCGAAAAACCTCCAGGGTCTCTGCCAATCTACCCTGGAGGAAAATTCCTTCCCGACCCCAAATATGGCGATCAGCTAAACCCTGAGCATGTGGGCAAGACTCACCAGCCAGACACCCAGAAATGTCCAACGATGGGCATTTGGTCTGGCCCACTATGGCCGTTCTTATGTTCTTATATTCTCCCATGTTTGTATGTGTATATATCCTTGCCAAACTGGTTTCCACTTCATGCATCTTATAAAAGCTTATACCCAAATATATTTGTTAGTCTTTAAGGTTCCACAAGACTCCTTGTTATTATTTATTAAATTAGATATATAATTTTGGTATGTGTGAAGACTGATTAGTCTTTGGATAAGTATCTTTGTGCTTGTGGTAATGCAGGATTTATGTAATTTCAATGTCTTTTTTTTTTAACAATTGAGCTCCATTGTCAACATTGTTTCTTATATATATATATTTTACTGCACATATTTATAATATGGTAGAATCTGAGAGTTATGAACACTCAGATTTAAATATCAACCACATACTTTATTTGAAACAGGAATTATAGCAAACAGAAAGCAGCAGAGACCAAAAAGAAAAAGTAAATACAGTACAGTACAGTAAACTTCCGATAATCCGGCACCTTTGGACCCAGGGGGTGCCAGATTATCAGATATGCCGGACTATCGGAAGGGGGGGCTATGACGGGTCTGGGGTAGGGTGGGGGGGTGCCACCTCAGACCCCTCATAGCCCCCCCCTTCCGATAGTCCGGCTCTGCCCCAGGCGTCCCTGATTCAGCCGCTGCTGGTCAGTTTCAGCAGCGGCTGAATCGGGGACGCCTGGGGCAGAGCAGCTGGAGTGCTCCCTGGTTGGTCCGGTAGCGCAGACCTTTGGTGCGGCGAGACCAACCCGGCAGCACCTCAGCTGCTCTTGGGGATGCCTGGGGCAGAGCAGCTGGGTTGCTTCCGGGTTGCTCCCACAGCGCCGCTCCTTGGCGCTATTGAACCAACCTGGCAGCACCCCAGCTGCTCTGCCCCAGGTGTCCCCAAGTCAGCCGCTGCTGACACTGATCAGTGGCTGACTCCAGGAAGCCCAAGGCAGAGCTGCTCTGCCCCGGACTTCCCGGAGTCAGCCGCTGGTCAGTTTCAGCAGAGGCTGGATCAGGAAGCCTGGGGCAGAGCAGCTTGTGGGCTGCCGGGTTGGTCTCACAGCGCCGAGGAGCGGCGCTACTGGACCAACCCAGCAGCACTCCAGCTGCTCTACCCCAGGTGTCCCTAAGTCAGCCGCTGCTGATATCTATCTATTCTACTGATAGAATATCTTAGGACTTTGTAACCACCAGATACAAATCAAACATTATTTGAAATTTCGTAAGTAATACTTTGCACTCTGCTGTGACACAATCCAGCAATCTGAATCTCATAGGTCTTTACATATTGAGAGCCAGATCACATTTTACTTTTGTGTGAGCATGCAAAGAAAGAATGCAGGAGGAATCCGAGGCAGAGAGCCCACCCTGAAGCTGCCAATGGGTGTGTTGCAGCTCTATAATGGTACTAGTCTGTGACTGTGACTATACATAATTCAATCCCATGTCATCTTTGTGAAACAGGAATTATTAATCTAATATGGCAAATGGGGAAACTGATATATAAATATGTTAAGTGTTTTGCCCGAATCTGTACTGTTCAGATTGCAGTTTAGATAGTTCAGAAAAGGAGGTCAGCTTCTACACCACTTTGTTCAAAAGATATATTATTAAACTGCAATTAAAACAGCTGTTATTTGATGATGATATTAACAATATTTTTGTCCTAAGGATAATATTTAAGTGTGATCTAAAGCCCTTTTAAGTTGATGGAAAGACGCCAATTTAATTCAGTGCGCTTTGGTTCATACCCTTAATGATGGCCTGATTTCAATAGGCAGGGCTTGACAAATAATGCAGTCTACTCACCCGTGGCGAGTAGATTGCAACCCGGAAGAGCCAGGTTGGGGCGATCTGCACATGCGCAGAATGATCTGCGCATGTGCAGATCGCTGGACAATGTGGCCGGCAAGCGGGGCTTGCCGTGGTTCGGCGAGCTCTGTCAATAGGTTTTAAGAAAGAATCTGTGTTTTCCTGTTCATTTTGAGTAAACCCAGTTTATCTAAATGAGCTTACCATTAGAAAAGTAGAAAGAGTATTTTGGCTGACTTGGAAATTCATAAAAGTAAATTAGGCAATTTAGCTTTAATTGTCAAATGAAAAAATTCCACACGTGGAAATAATTTTCCATCTACAATATGTTTTAGATCCTTTTTTGTGAACCTCAGTTTCTGTCTTTACTTAAATTTATGGTTCACTAAAATGTTCAGGTAGAGAAACACCTGCCTTCATAAATCATTTGCAGATAATAGTGGTTCAGACACACTGTCCAAATTGATAGTGGGTATCTGATCCAAAAATAATGTTTTATTTCTTAAAGTTCTATATAGGATGGGTGGGGAGGGGCATTAAAACAAAACCACAAAACCTCTTTCTTTTTGATTTTATGTTCATTATCAGGTTTATTAGTTGGTATCCAATGCAGAAGTGATCAGTAGTGGTGCAAACTACAGAATGTCTGCAGTTCTCTGACTCCTCAACTGCTTTCAGGAAGTTGAGTTCATATATCTAATAAGCATATTCACTGACAATATATTGCCAGACTAAGGGTATGTCTGCACTAGCCCCCTAGTTCGATCTATGCAGGCTAATGAGGGCGACTGAAATTGCAAATGAAGTGCGGGATTTAAATATCTAAAATAGCCATTTTAGAAATTAACTAACCCGAAGTAACTGCCCACGTCTACATGCGGCAGTGAAACGGGATTCTGAATTAAAGCCCTAAATCAAATTAGCTGGTAAACCTCATTGCAGGAGGAATAACAGCTAATTCGATTTAGGGCTTTAATTCGGAATCCCGTTTCACTGCCGCATGTAGACGCGGGCAGTTACTTTGGATAGTCAATTTCTAAAATGGTGACTGGCCGGGAACATGCTAATGAAGCGTGGGATATTTAAATCCCGTGCTTCATTTGCAATTTCGGTCACCCTCATTAGCCTCCATTTTGTATATAACTAAACACAACAGCATTCTCACATTTTTGACAGATCATGGAATTCTGCCCCTTCATTTCTCTGGTATTTGAATCTATAGGTGTATTTGCTTTCCTGTCTTCTCCATAATTGTAAGGGAAGGCTTTTATTTGAAATTTTCAAAGATTTATTCATAATGGGTATGTCTACACAGCAAAGTTATTTTGAAATAATAGCCCTTATTTTGAAATAACTTTCCTAGTGTCTACACAGCCAAACTGTGTAGTTTGCCACGTATTTCGAATTTGGTAAACCTCATTCTACGAGGAATAATGCCAAATTCGAAATAGCTATTTTGAAATAAGTGCTATATAGATACTTATTTCGAAATAGGGGGCCTCCAGCCTTCCCAGGGTGCCCTGGTGGCCACTCCAGCCTCAACTAAAAACACTCCACTCCCTCTCTTCCTCGCTGGAGCCCTTAAAGGGGTATGCTCTGGCCACAGTTCTTATGCTAGCTCCAAGCTTGCCATCCCAGAGCCAGCAGTCACTGCCCATGACCCAGTGGCCCCAAAACATGAGCCAGCAAGCTACTGGCAGCCAGCCCTCCACCATTCCCCAGGAGCAGTCTGCCAGCTCCCAGGAGCCTGCCAGCACCCGGAGAAGGCGGGGACCTTCCTGGTCCAGGGTGGATATCATACACCTTATTCAGATTTGGGAGGGATGCCCTCAAAGTCCACGATCTCCGCATTAGATAGAAGAACGTGACCATCTATGGCAGGATAGCTGCCAGTCCTGGCCACCAAAGGCCACATGCGAACCCAGGAGCAGGTTTGTATGACAGTCAAGTTGGTCCGGTGAGACCCTGAGCCCTGAGCTTCCCCTCCCCTTCTTCCCCTTGCTTCCCCTTTCTAGCTCCCTCCTCCAAGGTTTTCTCCTCCCCTCTCCCACCTCTTTTCCCCAGTCTCACCAGAGTTTCATTCCCTCCCCCTCAGTTTTGTTAAATAAAGAGAGTTTGTGTTCATGAAAATACATGTATTTTATTTGACATCAGGAAGGGGGGTTAGGGAGGGGTAAGTGGAAGGACTTGAGGGAGGAATGAGGCACAAGCCTCCAGTGGGGCAGACCCGGGAGGCCCTTAGTGCTCCTCAGGGTGGAAACTCTTCCATAGGGCCTCCTGGATACTGATAGCCCCCCGATGGACCTCCCAGATGGCAGCCTGCAGAAAGTGCAGCCAGGCTCACAGTCACGCATCCAAGAGAAGCACCAGAGTACCCAGGGGCAGCTCTGGCTCCATGTTGCAGAGTACTGTGGTGTCCTGAGTGAGGGCAACCATAGCATGCAGAGACAAATTGCTTTGCTGTCTCTCATCGAGGTAGACAAGCAAGCAGGGAAACCTGAGAACTGGATGTCCAGGGGGGTCCCTTTAAGCACAGATCTCAGATAGCCTCAGGCAGCAGCCCCGCACAGTAAGTCCTGACCTTGTATCCTGCCGGAACTGGTTCCAGCCGGCCTTAAATGCGATTCAGAGTCCACTGAGTGTGGACATGCTATTTCCAAATAGCAAAATGCTCTTTCAAAATGCATTTTGTGTGTAGACCCGTTATTTTGAAATAAGCTATTTTGGCATAACTATTTCGAAATAAGATATTTCGAAATAACACTGTAGTGTAGACATACCCAATGGTATTTTATGCATTTCATTTTCTACATGAAATTGTGTATTTTACATCTATTTGATATTTATTTCTTTTTTCCTTATACTTCTTAATCTGTGGATCATTATAGGGCCATACACAGTACCACCTCAGTTATCTGATTAACATGAGAGGCATTGAGCTTTAGAGAATGTGGAGTGAAACCTCAGGTTGCTGGATTTGCTGGCTTTGTGGTGTGAAGTACTGAAAGATGTAGCTAAGATCTCACCCACTTTCTGAAAATGCTTTCCCAATACCCATTGGATCACATTTCAATTTATGTATCAAAATTAGAGTTTAACTTGAGTAACTTCAGGTTTTATGTACAAGGCTTACATATTTTGCTGATTTTGTGCTGTGAAAGCCCAAACGTCTACAGTTTTAAATGTTTCTCATGCATGAAATATTGAAATTATATGTGTGGATGTGCTGGCAGTGAGTCATACACTTGAAATCATGCAGATTCCTTTGTATTATTATAAGCACATAACTAGTATGAGCAGAGATGAAAAAGTAGGTGGAGCTGGCTTTAAAAGAGGTGTTCTAAATGACAATAAGCCTTTGAAGTTTTATTGTAGCAAAGGGGAAAAAATGAGAAATACAATAAAAACAACTGCATGCACCTAAAATATTCCTGTCTCAGGTAAATGATGTAGTATCCCTATACCTGTGGTTTAATTTCCATCATTCTGAATTTGACAATACTGAGTGAAAAATTCAGAAGTCCTCTGTGACTTAGGAACCTTGTGATACAGGAGCCTAAGTCTCATAGGGTATGTCTACACTACCACCCTAGTTCGAACTAGGGTAGTAATGTAGGCAACCGGAGTTGCAAATGAAGCCCAGGATTTGAATTTCCCGGGCTTCATTTGCATCTTGCCGGGCGCTGCCATTTTTAAATGTCCGCTAGTGCGGACTCCGTGCCCCGCAGCTACACGTGGCATGGACTAGGTAGTTCGGACTAGGCTTCCTATTCTGAACTACCGTTACTCCTCGTGAAACTCCTGAGGAGTTACTCCTGAGGAGTAACGGTAGTTCAGAATAGGAAGCCTAGTCCGAACTACCTAGTCCCGTGGTCCCCAACCCGGTGCCCGCGGGCGCCATTGCGCCCGCCGGGCTCTTTACATGCGCCCGCGGAGCAATCTGGGCTGGCAGGTGCCAGCCCCGGGCGCATGGCCGGTCCCGGCCCCGGGAGCACCGCGCGTGCCCTTTCCGGCTCTGGCATCGCGCGTGCCCCGGCCCCGGCCCCGCGGCGCTTATGGGGGGGGAGCGCCGGCCCCGGCCCCACGGCGCTTACGGGGGGGGGCGCCGGGCACGCGGTGCTTACGGGGGTGGAGCGCCGGGCGCGCGGCGCTTGCCAGGGGGCGCCTTCCCCGGGCGCGCGGCTATGCAGGGGGCCCCGCCCCCGGGCGGGCAAGTGTCCCCGCCTCCTGGCACCTGGCGGGCGAATGGCCACGCCCCCTGGCGCCCGCCAACTGAAAAGGTTGGGGACCACTGACCTAGTCCATGCCGCGTGTAGCCGCGGGGCATGGAGTCCGCACTAGCGGACATTTAAAAATGGCGTCGCCCGGCAAGATGCAAATGAAGCCCGGGAAATTCAAATCCCGGGCTTCATTAGCAACTCCGGTTACCTACATTACCACCCTAGTTCGAACTAGGGTGGTAGTGTAGACATACCCATAGATATTTATTTTTTAAATAATGTAAAATCATTTTCTTTAATTAGAAGTGGCTTAATAATAACTATGAATACTCAGTGAAACAAGTGTATATCAGCATACTACCATTGACTTAGCTTTGATTTAGCTCTGTTTGTAGCTCTTATTTACATGAACTGAAGATCTAATGCAGTATTCTAAAAAACAGTTTGTCCAGAATCACCACTGAGGCTAAACAGCCACTTTAAATATAAAGTCAGTCCTCTTATGCATTTTTCTATATTTATTTTCTTCAACTGGGCTCAAAATCTCTGACAAATACCTGGGAAGTGTTTCTGATTTCCCCACTTTTCACCAGTCATGAGCCACAGTGTGGTAGAACGGGAGTAAAAGGTTAAGTGCAATAATATCCTATGAACTTGGAGCATCTTATTTTGAATACAAGACAGATATAAAAGAGGAAATAGCCATATGCATTTCCTGGGCCTTGTTCTATTCTAACAAACACAGAATTTTCATCATCATAGTTCTACTAAGTTGAGTGAAGTTATTCTCACATACACCAGTATAAAAGGGAAGAGAATCAGTCATAAGATGAACAATAGTGCGGGTATTGCATTTTGAACTATCAGTACAAAAGGTACATTTGCTCACAATTTATCATGTCATTTCATAATTTTACTTTCAGGCTATGTCTACATTACACATTCTTGTGCAAGAAGATATGCAAATGAGGCATGGTGATGAATATTGCCGTGCCTCATTTGCATATGTAATGAACCACCATTTTGCACAAGGGGCTTTTGCATAACATGGAGCAGCCTACACTGCTCCTTCTTGTGAAAAAACCCCTCTTCCATAAGAGCCGTTCTGCCTGAAAATAACCCTCAGAACCACTCTTGCGCAAAAGCTCCTTGCGCAAATATGGCAGCTCATTTGCATATCTTCTTGTGCAAAAATGCACAGTCTAGACATAGCCTCAGAGAATAACCTCAGTTTATAAAATCACATGTCTTACTTTATTATCTTGTAGACTGCACAATATAGGCAATTTTACATTTCTGAGCTACTAAAACAGTAGATATTTTACTGACATGAGTATATTTCTCTGATTGGATTTTTCTACGTAACTAAATTGCCATATTCCGATATGATAAAATATTTCTCTAAAGCACAATGCAATTTGGTAGACTATTAAAAACCAATGGATATTAGTTCTATGTAGCAGCGCATTATCAAAAAGCGGTAGTATTGTTATTTTCAGTATAGTTTTTAAGGGTAATTTCTTTTCTATGGAGGAAGTGGTGCCAGAAAATAATATTACCATTTAAATGTTTTGAATCATTGTAATTATAATATAGATGTATTACATCAGCTACTTTTGAAACATAGGATAGTGGTGACATGAGTACAGTTAGGAGATAATGCACAAGAGTTTACACAGTTAACTAACCTGGAAACAATGGTAATTACATAGTAATTATTTAGCTACCAATTAACTTGGTATGTTATTTTGTGATAACTGTTTTTTAGATCTATGCTGATCTTAGACCAGGTTTTACAATCAACCTGGACCAAAGTGGAATAGAAAAGCTTTGGAATAGATTGACCCAAATGTCCTGGGATCAGTTTGTGGAACATGGCAGTTATATCTTTTATCTTATATTAAAGACTTGAAAGAAATTACTGCCAAGTTCAATCTAACCTGAATCAAAAATGGCAGAACTTCCTTTAGTCAAGTAAACTTTGCAGATATATATAACCATCAATTTATGTCTCCCTTTCAATCTTTTTATTTCCCTTTGTTCTCACCACTGAAAAAGTACATTAATTTGTCCCTTTAAAATACAGGAGGTACATCTTGGATTTAAAATAAAATATTTCTATTTATCATTTTTAGTACTGTGCTATGCATTACTATAGAGAATATCCTAGCAAATAGGTACTCAAAGCATGCATTTTGTGTACATAGTTTCTAATTGTGCTCTGTCTTACTGTTTCTTAACTCATTTTAAAATGACCTTTCTGTGATATTTTTATAACTCTCACAATACAACATGTTATCTCTGGTCACTCCGACTTTGTCTGCAATAGAGACCTTGTAGTGGCACAGTTGTACCATTGCAGTTGTGCCACTGTAAATTCTCCTGTGCTGCCACTCTATGCCAGTGAAAGAGAACTTTCTTGCTGGAAATAATTACATCACCTCCATCAAGTGGTGAAGGCTGTGTCTAAGGAATTATCTTATGCTAACATAGTGCTGTCTACACTGGTGCTTCTGTCAATTAAATTTGTGTCTATCTGGTTTTTTTCCACATTCCTAATGGACAAAAAATGTAACAATAGAAGTACTTGCATAACCTAAGAGTGTGACCCAAAGGGCTTTCAATCAAGCCCAATTCAGTACAAAAGTCTTTTAAAGGAAAACTTTTTGAATTTTTGGAAGGAGTTCCCAAAATCATGTAAAGAATAGAAAGAAGCAGATGTGAAAACAATGGTACTTCACTCTCCCTTTACTTTAGTAAACATGGGAAATTACAAAAGTAAAAGAGGATATGGAGATTTTTTGTAATATTGTGGGTGATTGTGAAAGCACATTTCTGTTAGGGATGTGAATAGTTAATCTGTGCATTTTACCAGGTGATGCTTGCCAGTTATGGTTAACTGACAGCCTAGCTAGGCCAGCAGAGTGGTGCGGCGGACCCATCTAGGTCGGAGCAGCTTATCGCACTGTGGATAGGAGGTGCTTCAGCATTGCCAGAGCAGCCTGGGTTGGGGAGACAGTGTCTGTCCCCCATGCCTCACCTTTTAAGCAGTTAACTGGTTAAACATAATGTTTAACCTGTTAACTGATTAAACAGGATTTCACATCCCTAATTTCTACCCATAGCAGATTTATTTAGAAAGGACAAGACGTTAACAAATAGAAACCTTTAGTAATTGTGAAAGTACTTCACTAGCTGTAGCTGCTCAACCTAGTTTTATTTTGTGCAGTTGACACACAAAATAGCCCTTAAAACAGATCCTGTTGCCCATGGCAATATTATGGGGTATTTATGTAAGAATAATCTGCAAATTCATGTGTCAAAAATAATTAATTTAAAACAATCTCTTTTAATAGCAATTAAGCTTCTCTTGTTTTTCCTCCACCTGTTTTTATTAGAAACTAAATATACTAAATGTTTTCTAAATAGAATTTCTTATTGAATCCCAGAGTATGTCTGACCTCATTGGCTGAATAAATGCATTAATACTAACAACAGAAGAACATTAAATATGGTATTACTAGAAGAGTGTGCATGACCTGAATGTCCCAGTGAGACATGTTTTATAAAGTTCACTTGTATTCGTATCATTCATGAAACTTTCCTCTCTACTCAGTACTTCCCACCAATTTGTGCGCATTCAACAATTAATACTAAGGGGATAATGTGGTCTTTTGGGGTATGTCTAAACTACATGCCTCCGTCGACGGAGGCATGTAGATTAGCCAGATCGGCAGAGGGAAATGAAGCCGTGATTAAAATAATCGCGGCTTCATTTAAATTTAAATGGCTGCCCCGCTCTGCCGATCAGCTGTTTGTCGGCAGACCGGGGCAGTCTGGACGCGCCGCGCCGACAAAGAAGCCTTTCTTGATCGGCACAGGTAAACCTGGTTTCACGAGGCATACCTGTGCCGATCAAGAAAGGCTTCTTTGTCGGCGCGTCGCGTCCAGACTGCCCCGGTCTGCCGACAAACAGCTGATCGGCAGAGCGGGGCAGCCATTTAAATTTAAATGAAGCCGCAATTATTTTAATCGCGGCTTCATTTCCCTCTGCCGAACTGGCTAATCTACATGCCTCCGTCGACGGAGGCATGTAGTTTAGACATACCCTTGATGTCCAATGGCAGAGGGCACAGGTATACGTAAGGGTATCAGGTTCACTCAAATGGGGTTATGTAAGGTTTCTAATAAAAACCTCTGGCACAATCATCATCATAATCATTACAATATGCCATAGATAATATGTGGCAAACTATCCATCCATCCATCCATCCATCCATCCATCCATCCATCCATCCATCCTAAAGATTGTGCTCTCTGTGCATGTGACTTAAAGCAGGTCACCAAAAGGTGATCCATGTACTCTTGTCAGGACAAAGAGGAAGATACATTTATCCCACTTTGATTGGTCATGTACAGATTGAATATTGTATGGTTAATAATGGATGCCCATTCACAGTCTGAGTAAAATGCTAATGCTATTGTGGGGACTGCAGGAAAAAGCAAAACAGCAGGACTTAGAAGACAATGGGCATGGGGTACTTTAATCACCCTGACATCTGTTGGGAGACCAATACAGCAGTATACAGACAATACAGGAAGTTTTTGGAGAATGTTGGGGATAACTTCCTGATACAAGAACTGAAGGAACTGACCAGGGGCCGTGCACAGCTTGACCTGCTGCTCACAAACATGGAGGAATTAGTAGCGGAAGTAGATGTAGGTAGTAGCATGGGAAGCAGTGATTATGAGATGGTAGATTTCAGGATTCTGACCAAAGGAATAAAGGAGAGCAGTAAAATACATACCCTGTACTACAGACAAGCAGACTTTGACTCCCTCAGAGAACGGATGGGCAGGATCCCCTGGGATGCTATCATGAAGGGGAAAGAAGTCCAGGAGAGCTGTGAGTATTTTAAATAAGCCATATTAAAGGCACAGGAAGAAACCATCCTGATGCATAGTAAGTAAAGCAAATATGGTAAGCGACCAGATTGGCTTACCGGGAAAATCCTTGGTGAGCTTAATCACAAAAAGGAAGTTTACAAGAAGTGGAAACTTGGACAGAGGGCTAGGGAAGAGTATAAATATATTGCTCAAGAATGCAGGGGAGTAATCAGGAAGGCGAAAGCAAAATTGGAATTGCAACTGGCAAGGAATGTGAAGGGTAACAAGAAAGGTTTCCATGCATGTTAGCAATAAAAGGGTGATCAGAAACAGTGTGGGGGGCCCTTACTGGATATGGGGGAAGGGTAACCTAGTGACAGATGATGTGGGAGAAGCTGAATGGTTTTTGCTTAATGATTTTTTTGCCTATGTCTTCACAGACAAGGTCAGCTCCCAGACTACTGCACTAGAGAACGCAGTGTGGGAAGGAGGTGAGCAGCCCTAGGTGGAGAAAGAACAGGTTAAGAACTATTTAGAAAAGCTTAACATACACAAATCCACGGATCCGTATTTAATGCATCTGAGGGTACTGAGGTAGTTGGCAAATGTCACTGCAGAGCCTTTGGCCAATATATTTGAAAACTCGTGGCGATTGGGAGAGATCCCGGATGATTGGAAAAAGGCAAATTTAGCTCCCATCTTTAAAAAAGGGAAGAAGGACAATCAAGGGAACTATAGACCAGTCAGCCTTACCTCAGTCCCCGGAAAAATCATGGAGGGAATCCTCAAGAAATCCATTTTGAAGCACTTGGAAGAGGGGAAAGTGATCAGGAACAGTCAGCATGGATTCACGAAGGGCAAGTCATGCCTGACCAATCTGCAAAAGCGGCAAGGAGTCCTGTGGCACCTTATAGACTAACCGAAGTGTTGGAGCATAAGCTTTCGTGGGCAAAGACCCACTTTGTCAGATGCATGTGAGTCTTTGCCCATGAAAGCTTATGCTCTAACACTTCAGTTAGTCTGTAATGTGCCACTAGACTCCCTGTCGCTTTTGCAGATTCAGACTAACACAGCTACCCCTCTGATACCTGACCAATCTGATTAGCTTCTACGATGCTGTAACTGGCTCCGTGGACATGGGGAAGTCAGTGGATGTGATATACCTTGACTTTAGCAAAGCTTTTGATACAGTTTTCTACAATATTCTTGGCAGCAAGTTACGGAAATATGGATTGATAAACGGACTGTAGGTTGGATAAAAGCTGGCTGGATTGTTGGGCCCAACGGGTAGTGATCCATGGCTCAATGTCAGGTCGGAGGTCGGTTTCAAACAATGTGCCCCAAGGATCATTTCTAGGACCAGTTTTGTTCAACATCTTTATTAGTGACCTGGATGAGGGGATGAATTGCACTTTCAGAAAATTAGTGGATGACACTAAGCTAGGGGTAGAGGTAGTGACTTTGGAGGGCTGGGATAGGGTCCAGAGTGACCTAGACAGATTAGAGGATTGGGCCAAAAGAAATCTGATGAGGTTCAACAAGGACAAGTACAGAGTCCTGCAATTGGGATGGAAGAATCCCAAGCATTGTTACAGACTGGGGACCGACTGGCTAAGTAGCAGTTTGGAAAAAAATGACCTGGGGATTACAGTGGATGAGAAGCTGGATATGAGTCAACAGTGTGCTCTTGTAGCCAAGAAGGCTAATGGCATATTAGCGTTCATTAGAAGGACCATTTCTAGCAGATCTAGAGAAGTGATTATTCCCCTTTATTCTGCAGTGGTGTGGCCACATCTGGAGTACTGTATCCAGTTTGGATCCCCAGTACAGAAAGGATCTGGACCCATTGGAGAGGGTCCAGTGGAGGGCAACCAAAATGATTAGGGGGCTGGAGCACATGACCTATTACAAAAGGCTGAGGGATTTGGGATTATTTAGTCTATTTAGTTTAGAAGAAAAGAGTGAGAAGGGATTTGATAGCAGTCTTCAGATTTCTGAAGGGAGGTTCCAAAGAGGATGGAGAGGCTGTTTTAGTAGTTACAGATGGCAGAACAAGGAGCAATGGTCTCAAATTACAGTGGGGGAGATCTAGGTTGGATATTAGGAAAAACTATTTCACTAGGGGGGTGAAGTACTAGAATGGGTTACCTAGAGAGGTGGTGAAATCTCTACCTCTAGAGGTTTTTAACTCTTGGCTTGACAAAGCCCTGGCTGAGATAATTTAGTTGGGATTGGTCCTGCTTTGGGCAGGGGGCTAGACTTGATGGCCTCCTGAGGTCTCTTCCCGTCCTCTGATTCTATAATATCTAGTGTTCAGGTGAACCTCCAGATATACCTTCAGTTTGTGAGGACATGTTGCCCAGGATATGATCTTATGAGAAGGGATCTCAGCTAAACTACAGGCAGTCCCCGAGTTACGCGGATCCGACTTATGTCGGATCCGCAGTTACGAACGGGGCCGTTCCTCTCCCTGGTCTCCAGCAGACCAGGGAGAGGAAGCAAAGCAGCGGAACACGTGGGCAGCGGACAGGGCTGTCCGCTGCCCACACGCTCCGAGGCTTGGCTCTGCTTTGTCCCCCCGTCCCCCTGGTCTGCAGACCAGGGGGACGGGGGGGAGGGGCAAAGCAGAGCCAAGCCTCGGAGCGCGCGATCAGCTGACAGCCCAGACGCATCTGGGCTGTCAGCTGGCAGCGCACTCCGTGACTTGGCTCTGCTTTCCCCCCCCCCCCCCGGTCTGCAGACCAGGGGGACGGGGAACAAAGCAGAGCAAAGCCACAGAGCCCGAGGGCAGCAGGACAGCCACGGCGCGTCTGGGCTGTCCCGCTGCCCCCGTGCTCCATGACTTTGCTCCGGACACCTGTGGTACAACAGCTGGGGCGCTGCTAGTTGGTCCCGTAGTGCCGCTCAGGGCGCTACTGGACCAACCGGGCAGCACCCCAGCTGTTCTGCCCCAGGCGTCCTGATTCAGCCACTGCTGGTCAGATTCAGCAGCAGCTGAATCAGGACGCCTGGGGCAGAGCAGCTTGGGTGCTGCTGGGTTGGTCCAGTAGCGCCGAGGAGCGGCGGCGCTACTGGACCAACCCAGCAGCACCCCAGCTGCTCTGCCCCAGGCGTCCCCAAGTCAGCCGCTGCTGAAACTGACCAGTGGCTGACTACAGGAAGCCCCTGCCCCGGGCTTCCTGGAATCAGCTGCTGATCAGTTTCAGCAGCAGCTGACTTGGGGATGCCTGGGGTTCTTAAGTTGAATCTGTATGTAAGTCAGAACTGGCGTCCAGATTCAGCCGCTGTTGAAACTGATCAGTTTCAGCAGCGGCTGAATCTGGACGCCAGTTCCGACTTACATACAGATTCAACTTAAGAACAAACCTACAGTCCCTATCTTGTACGTAACCTGGGGACTGCCTGTACTTGAAAACACTGAGGAAAGGTTTTGGAGTATGCTATCTGTCAGACATTTGCAGAATATCTTTTAGTTAAGTTTAGGCTTTAGAAAGCATGTTATGATTTTGTTTTATTTGTAATGATTTGTTCATAATATTCTAATTTTCTGTCACTTGAATCTCTTTTCTTTGAAAAAACTTACTGTTGCTGTCACTGGGTATATCTACACTAGCCCCCTAGTTCGAACTAGAGTGGCTAATGTAGGCATTCAAACTTGCAAATGAAGTCTCAGTGCATGAGGAGTAACAGTTAATCCGAACTAGGGATTTAGTTCGGATTAACTTCTGACTGCTGCGTGTAGCCGTGGGCAGTCAGTTCGAACTAAGGGAATTTAAAAATGGCGCCTGCCTGGGAACATGCAAATGAAGCCCGGGATATTTAAATCCCGGGCTTCATTTGCAAGTTTGAATGCCTACATTAGCCACCCTAGTTCGAACTAGGGGGCCAGTATAGAAATACCCACTGTAATTACTGTGTGTTAAGTGGAATAGAGATCTTGAAGTAAGTGTTCCAAGCTGGTGTATTCTTTCCGTTTGGTGTAGTGAATCTTACCATTTTGAGTGCTTAGTGAAATAAGACAGAGCTCTCCAGAGAGGTTCTATGTGTAGTCGGGGGTTGGGATGTGTCTTAATCTGTATAGAAAGAGCGAGTAATGCCGAGGTTTGGAAAGCAGTACTTGCAATACCAAAGAGTGGTGGATTTAAGGAGATGACCCATAGGAAGAACAAACAGGACTTCAACTCAGTAAAGGCAGGTGATGTCCACAGGGATGATTAATCTATGTGTCAGCTGAAATCTTTGGTATGTGGTGAGACATCCATAAATGGTGCCAGTTAGCACTAAAGATTCACTAAAGAATTAGGCTGCAGCAACCAGCTCAAGTCACTTAAACCAAGGAAATATCTGTTCTTTGAGGTTTCCTTTTTTAATGAAGTGCAGCATATAGTTGTATTATAGTCATCATACCCTTATATGTAGTCAAAGGAAAAGTAATGCCTCTTTGAAATTCCCACTAGTCTAGTCATCCAGAACTTACCCACATGACAATTAAAAAATGCATATTTGGATATTGCTTTTGCTGAATGAACACCAGGCAGTGAAAGCAGTGATTTTGCTGTGCTTGATGTTAAGAAGAGAGAGGAAAGATCCCCAGATAGAAATACAAAATGTCAGAGTCCAGGATGTTTTTGTGGCTATCAAGAAATACTTTGTTTTAGCAGTCTTTCTCTGTAACATATTACACTTTCTTTTCAGGGCTGTGTTTAGTAATGAAATACTTTAAACTGACTGAAGTGCCTTTCTTCAGTAGTGCAGGATTTTTCTCTACATCAGTTTTAGATGGTATCTGTGATCAAAGGGACATATACTGTTCATATGCTTCCTCTGTACTTCAGAACTAGGGGTGACCTGGAGGGTGCATGACTGCCCTTGTGTGGTTGCCTGGAAACTTTGGTCCACACAAGTGTCAACTTTCTTTCATTGCTATAAAGGAAGACTGAGCCTTACAGAGAGATTTAGTCTTAGAGAAAAAAGGTCCTTGTGTGTTTTAAAACAAGTGTCTCACCAGGAGATAATGGTAGAGCTGTGGGTTATAAATGATGCATTTTGTTCACTTCGCCTTGATAATGGCACAAGGGAAAAAAAGTTCATCGCTCTCTTATCAAAATACTGTGACATTTCTCCTTCAACTGTAAAATTTCCTATCACATTTCTCTGCTGCAACAGCAACTAAATTTACTCAATTCTAAAGACTACATAATCTCTCATCAAATGGTACCTTTTTATTCTTTTTTCCCCCCTCCACCACCTAAAGTTTAAAGAGAACCACTAAGGTAGCTAAAATCAGTGCCTATTTTTTTCAATAAAATTGGGTTTATTTTTAAGGAGTTTATTGGTTATTTAGTACCCACTGTGTCTTATAAATTATTCTTCTTGCCCAACCAAGGATGATTTATCATTTTTTTACATCTCATTAGACTAAGCACATTAATTATCATTGCTCTTTGATTTAGAATGTAGTAAGTAAAGAATCTTTTTCAAGTTTCAAGGTATGCATCTGCTGAAGACTCTAGGCCAATTATTGCAAAATAAAGTTTCTTTCTGGAAGTCTAATGTATTTCAGTAACTGCTGATTGCACTATGAGATATTGTACAATGGGAGATATTTTTGTCTTTGGAAGCAAATGTGTATTTCTAAAATTGGGTACAATTTCTGCAGTAAATGTATGTGTACATAAAACGACACGCTCCTAGAATTTATATGTAAAGTGCTAAAAGTGTAATTCACCAAATGCACATTATTTATAAGGCTGAGGCAATGGGGAATGTATTGTGCAATTACAGGCATACTGTTCAGAACCTCTATGACTGCTATGGGCCTTTGAATCAGATCCCATATTTTTCTTTCTGATACAAACTGATCTCTTCTGCGTGACACAGGCATAAATTAATTCCAAGTGTAGCAGGAATAATTTACAAGCCTATGTAAATGTACAGTCACAAAAGACTTATCTGTGTACATGATTGTAAAAGTTAAAGGTAAAAGCAAAGATTTCCAGTTCCAAAATTTGCTTCTTTTGCACTTTAAAGGTATTTATTGTAATGATAATCAGAGGGCTCAAATATCAGTATGTAAATTCTTAAATTGTCCAACCAAATCCATAAAATTGAAGCCCAAGCCAGTGTTTTATTCAAACCCCAAAAGTACAATATGGGAATGTCAAGGTAAACTGTACAAACTGTAAGGCTGCGTCTATACTGGCATGATTTTGCGCAAATACTTTTAATGGAAAAGTTTTTCTGTTAAAAGTATTTGCGCAAGAGAGCATCTACACTGGAATGTGCTTTTGCGCAAAAGCATCCGTGCTAGCGTAGAAGCTCTCTTGCGCAAGAAAGTTCCGATGGCCATTTGAGCCATCGGGCTTTCTCGCGCAAGAAATTAACGTTTCCTGTCTACACTGGCCTCTTGCGCAAGAATATTTGCTCAAGAGGGCTTATCCCAGAGCGGGAGTATTTGTGCAAGAAGCAAATACTGATTTCGTACATTAGAACATCAGTGTTCTTGCACAAATACTCGTGGCCAGTATTTGTGGCAAGATTGGGCGCAAAAGCAGCCGCTTTTGTGCAAAATCTTGCCAATGTAGACACAGCCTAAATCCGTACACTGTTAGAACTAAATAAAAATGTAACTAGAAAGATTTAAACTTGTAATATTTATAAAATACAGAGATAAATATCTCAATCAAAGTAACATTTCTGAGGGAAAAAATCACAACTTGGTGTGCAAATTTTGTTCAGCTGAACAGCTGTTTGCAGTGGACAGGAAGCACTTATAGGGAGGGGGAAGAGCTGATGAGAAGGACTCGACAGCAAGTGGGAATCACTAGGAGGGAGAAACTGATCAATGGGGCCACTGGTGGGTGTTGAGCACCCACTGTTTTTTTTCCCAAAGTGCTCTCCAAACTTAGAGCAGCTATACAGTCAGCACTTATACCTAATGTCATGGCTCAAAAGCCTGTTCTTCAAATAAAGCTTTTACTGAAAAAAGTTTGGTACTAATAGTAAAATTGGGTCTCCATAACTAAGCATGACAAACTATTTCCAGAATTATTCCTCCAAAACATCTAGGGAATATGTGAGCTCTCTGCAGGATTCAGGGCTATGTATTCCAATAATTAATTTATCCAGCAAACAAAGTAACTCACACTATCTTGACCTAGTACAGGATATAGTATTATTGTAGCCATGTCAGTCCCAGGATATTGTGGATGAGGTAATGTCTTTTATTGGACTAACTTCTGTTAGTCAGATAGACAAGCTTTCAAGCTTATACAGAACTTGTCATCAAGCCTGGGAATTGTACACAGAGTATCATAGCTAAATACAAGGTGGAACAGATTGTTTAAAATAAGTAATTAACACATTTTCCAAGGGGTCATTCAAGATAAAATGGTCCATTAACACCTCTCCATTCATATGGAATAGAGGGGAAAATACGGTATGTGGGAGTGGGTTATAGATTGTTTAAATGAGACATAATACCATTGTCTGTATTAAGTCCATGAGTTTTAGTGTATGGCAAAGTTAAGTATTTAAACTTTGAAGGTGTTGTACAGATTTCCATTGAGGATGAAGACTGAGAGATCAAATGTGGAGAGCTTTGTGAAAAGTGATCACTCAAACATGATATTATATTGTATCTTGATCATTTTTCTGTGAGTTCATTCAAGAGAGTGGTGATTGTCTGGTTTCACCAATACAGTTGATTTGGGGGCATTTAGTGCATTTGATGTGATACACCATGTTGCCCAGAGCTAAGGAAGAGCTAGCTATATTTAAACTCTAAAACGTGTCTCTCTCACCAACAAATGTCAGTCCCATAACAGTTATTACCTCACACACCTTGTATCTCCAGTACCTGAGGACAGAGTTTAGCCACCTTCTGCACATCAAATACAAATATTTCCATTTCAACCTGACCCTTCCATATTTAATTGTTTCAAACCTAACTACAAAATCTAGTGGCTTGCAGGGGAAATTACGGGGAGAGAGAGTGCAGATACTGTAAAAAAACAACGAATGGTCTGGTAGGACTTTATAGACTAACAAAACATGTAGATGATATCATGAGCTTTTGTGGGCACAGCCCGCTTCTTCAGATGACTGGAGTTATGAGTAGGGGATTTGAAAACTCGAAATAAATAGGAGAAGGGAAAGGGGGGTAGGGGAGAGAAGAGAATGATGCTCTGTCTTCCACCCCCCTTCCTGTATTTTCTTTAAGTATCTCCTAGGCAATCTAGGCTAGTGAGTGGGATGCATAAGTGGCCCTCCTTCATCTCAGTGGGTTTCAAGATTACCATAACCAAGATGGTCTTCCTGGATAGGGTAGTTTTGCTAAGTAGGTGATTGCATACCTAGAATTTCTGGGATGTGCTAATTGAAATGTAGCAGTATTTTGGTTGGATGCAGAGGGAGCGTATGACTCTCACAGTTAATGTTGTGTGCAGTCGGCATGCACTTCACTTCACATGTTCTTGCTTTATGTGTGTCACTTTAGTAATACCGACAGGAAAAAGAAACTATGCAGACAGAAGCCTGCAGAATCTGGCAACCCTCTGTGTGGGCAATGGTAAGCGACATGTTTCACTAGCCACATGACAACTCCAATGGGCTCCATGGAGCCCTCGGCCTGTAGATTGCCTACCATTGTTTTATGGTATATACCATGACTATGGATGAGAAGGATGTGACAGGTTTTTAATGTTATGTATTTGTTTTGTCTATTATCATATGATATCATGTTGGAAGATGTGCTGTTCTTGCTCATGCACTTTTCAATATGTAGGCTTGTGGATGAATAATGCATTAGGTCATCTAACGATCTCATCTAAAAGAATGCATTGATCCCATTGGTACTGGGACTAGTGATGTATTTTGTAAAGTTAACAGCTGTTTATTTTACATTGTCAATAATACTAGGTGGTTCTCACATTCTCTATTTGAGTTTTAATGTTAAGTATACAAATACTGATGTCAGTTGCCTCCACTAGGCTTGAGCTTAAAAACTTATGATCAGTGATGTAGCACATGAAAACATTCTCCACAAAAGTATGTTGTGAGTATTACTTGTGTATTTTAACATGTATTGTTAAAGAGGAATTTAAAAAGAAGTGACCATTCACAAGCCTCCCACTTTACCTGAAGTCATGATACATGACACAAAATTCTGCAATTTCTTTTTTCAACCTCAAAATCACAGCCACTCTTGGAGATGAATTTTCACTTAAAAAAATAGGACTATGTATGTTAACCTAATCTCTTTCTATACCATATTGTCATTTTGCAGGTATCTAAAAGGTTGTCACAAGGAGGAGGGAGAAAAATTGTTCTCCTTAGCCTCTGAGGATAGGACAAGAAACAATGGGCTTAAACTGCAGCAAGGGAGGTTTAGGCTGGACATTAGGAAAAAATTCCTAACTGTCAGGGTGGTTAAATACTGGAATAAGTTGCCTACGGAGGTTGTGGAATCTCCATCTCTGGAGATATTTAAGAGCAGGTTAGATAGACATCTATGAGGGACAGTCTGGATGGTACTGGGTCCTGCCATGAGGGCAGGGGACTGGACTCGATGATCTCTTGAGGTGCCAATTTTTATGCTGACTAGTGCAGGAAAAAAAACAGTAATCACTTCTCAATACTAAAAGTGTGTACTTTAACATGTTTTCTAAAGGAAAGAAGTGTTAATAATGTGAAACTCCCAGTTCAAAATGAAAATTCAGGATGTATCCCAGAACTGTGGCAGATGTAGACAGCCTCATGCTCTAGTAATCTACTACTTGCTGATCCAGCAACACAATAGCTTGAGTCATCCTCAAGTCTGATTGCTCCAGTTCAGTCTAAATCTAAATACACTATCACACTTGTGAAAAACAGCTGCTTTAAATATGGTTCAAGCTTTGACAGAGGTGCTGAAGTTCATGGTATAGTGGAAAAGAAGTCAAACTAGCTTTGGCTTTCACTGGGGCTATTTCTAAACTACATGGCTCCGTTGACGGAGCCATGTAAAATAGTTTATTCGGCATAGGCAAAGAAGCAGGGATTTAAATAATCCCCAATTCATTAAAATAAACATGGCCACCGTGCAGAGCTGACAATCAGCTGATCTGGCACAATGGGGTAGTCTAGATGTGCCTTGTGAAACGAGGTCTACCGGAGCGGTCAACAAATGTCTAGACTACACTGCTGTGCCAGAACAGTTGATCGTCAGCACAGCGTGGTGGCCATGTTTCTTTTAATGACGTGGGGATTATTTAAATCCCTGCTTCTTTGCCTATGCCGAATAAACTATTTTACATGGCTCCGTCAACGGAGCCATGTAGTCTAGACATAGCCTGGGAGGCTTAAAGCTGGAGAAGAGAACAGCAATAAGTGTTGCTCTGAGGAAAGAGGTGAGATCCTTTGCACGCATTGATCTGCTAGAAGATCCTACCTGATTTCTCTCCTTTTGTTCTACCACAGCTGTTGAGATTGTTGTGATACTTTTGCTGAAAGTCCCTAGGTAGGAAAATCTTAAGGCTGTGGAAGTATGCTAACAGTGGAAGGCCGTGCTGTATGAAGCTTACTGTCTTACTAGCTTTCCAGATCCCTAATCTTTTGACCTTCATAACACAGCATTATGTCAGTCTGTTTCCTCAGGCTTTTGTATAAGTTTCTTTTAGGGAATGTTAGGTAATTAATCATGGATAAATGTCTTTCAGTGGGAAATAGTTACTTAAAATATTGTTCAATACTCAAAGATTGATGGAGAAAAGGAAATAAATCTCGGGTTAATTGATTGCTTTTTCTGAGAGAATTACAAGATTAATGGATGAAATATATTTGGATTTTAGTAAATAGTTGGTAAAATATCTCTCAAAATATTACTCTCCAAATTAGTTCAAGTTAACTTGGATATGAGCACTCACTCAAACTGAAATTTATCTATGGAACTGTAAGCAAATAATATTTAATACAATACAATTTATTGAACATTTGAGGCAATAATGAGCTGGGTATGACAAAAAAATAGAAACCATTGCAAGGACTATTGAAACTGAAGAATGATGTAAGGGGACATATAAAGGATACCTAAATAATAGAAAAATAAATTGAGATTCATCTTGGGAAAACACAGACTAAGCCATCTGGGGAAAAATGAAAAAAAAAAGCATCAGTTCTGTAAGAGACAAGAAATTGTAATGCATTCTGTCAGGAGGAGAAGAAAGCCAATCCAATTTTGGTGAGAATACAGTTGGCATAAGAATCATAACTCTACAGCTCTGGTGTGACCACATTATTCATTTTGTCCTTTATATGGCTTTATCTGATATCTTTCCATCACAAAAGTGATTAAGGAGACTGAGAGATTGAGTAAATAGTATAATGGCTAAAACTAGCCATTGCCTAAGTAATGCCTAGTTATTGGCCTACAGTATAGTCTCTAAAGTAAGGCTGTGAACCCCAAAGAAGATGAGGTTTTACAAAGACAAGGCATAGCTCTAGAAAGTGTTCTAGCCAACAATCCTGTATTGAGAGGTTAATGGAACAGATGACTTAGTAGATCTTTTCCTGGTCTAATTTCTGTGACCCCAACACATTTGAAAGGACAGAAGGTGGCACTAGAAAATCATGATCACCTGGATTTCAATTCACCTCTTTGGAAATAGTTGCACAGATTGGATATTGTCTCATTGCACAGCAAAAGGAAATATAGGAAATATATTACTCATTATATAACACTATAAATTGTTTATGCTTGAGATATATTTTGCATCCTTATTTGTGCAGAATCCAGCAGTCATGTGAGAGAGGTCAAAGTAGACGTTAACTTGAGGGATGCCTGCAGTTAGTTTCCTCTCTCCTCTGCGACTGCCAGGAAAATGGCAGAAGTACTAATATGGAAGGTACTGGAGAAAAACTACTGCATTTCTGCAGGGTGAACACAGTGGAACAGGTAATCACTTGCAAATCTTTATATGTTGTTGGTATTGTTGTTGAATGCATGTAAAGTAACCTTCTTGTACATGGAAATATAATTATTGCCTGTTCCATTTCACAGGACATGACCATCAGCATGTGCAAATTGATGCTGAGGATTGTAGGTAAGGTACTGACAACAGCAGGTCTACTTTAAAAGTTCATTCAATTCTAGATATATTACTGGTTTTAGGAGTTTCCCCCATTTCTAGTGCTAAACTGTGTAAATATCTCTTTAAGTGGAACATATAAGTGTGCCACTAAGCTTACATAGGTCTCTAGAGGAAACAGTTCAGCTTGTAGAGAGTTACTTATAGGTTTCAGCGTAGAAGGGACCCTTGTGATCATCTAGTCTGATCTCCTGTATAACACAGGTCATATATCCTACCCCAAATAATTCCTTGATTATATCCAATCTTGATTTAAAAATTGTCAGTGCCAGATAATCCACAATGACCTTGTTAGTTTAAAAATCTATACTTTATTTACAATCTAGTCAACTTTCAGCCACTGTGCTTTTCTCTGCAGAGTGAAGAGCTCATTATTACATGTCTAATCCCCCTATAAATACTTAAAGATTATAATCAAGTCACCCCTTAACCTCATTATTAAACTAAACCGGGGTTAGCAATACTTTTTGATGGGGGGAAAACACTGTAAGGATTTCGTAAGTGGTCAAGGTCCTCATTTTTTCATGACATTAATTGAGGGCATGCAGGGTCTGGGATGGAGGCTAGGAGGGAGCTGAAGGAATGGGATTGAGGTGCAGGAAGGGATGTGGGATCTGGGAGGAAATTTCGGTGTCAGAGGAGGTTGTGACCTGGGGCAGAGGACTGGGATGCTGGAGAAGGAGCAGGGTCCAAGAGGGAATGTGGGTGCAGGAGAGGATTCTGACCTGGAGGAAGGGTATAGGATGAGTGTAGGAGAGATTTCAGGGTCTGGGAGGGGGTTGTGACCAGGTGTGGAAGTGCAGGGATTTAGGTTGTGACTGGGGCAGGAGTTCAGGAATAGGTGCAGGGGTAAGATATTGGAGTGCAAAGACTGGGAGGGAGTTGTGATCTAGAGGAGTGTAGGAGTGGGTGCAAGGTCTGTGAGGAGTTATGGATGCATGAGACGGATATGGAGGAAAGTTGCAGGAGGGAGTGTGGGGTCTGGGAGGAGGTTTGGGTGCAGGACTGGGAGTGCAGAAGGTTTAAGTTACATGGGGTAGAGGTGCAGGAGGAAGGGGTGGGTTCCCAGAGGCAGGCTCTAGTTAAGAAGCTCTTACTTAGGCAGCTCCTGGGCAGCAACCCAGCAGGTTCCTCAGCCAAGCTTTCCACCTGTCCCATCACCCACACGTGCTCAGGGCAGCTGGCTGCCAGGGTCATGTGTGCTTCTCTGAATGCAGTGAGCCTAGGAAAGGGGTACTTCAAGCACTGCCTGTTCTACAAACAGGCAGTTTCCATTGTCTGGATACTAGGCACCTGCCATTGTCTAGAAAGCCTCTTTGCCCCTCCCATCACATATGGCCCCTGTATCAGGCTTCTCAGAGCGATCTGTGGCAGCAGTGCAGGCAGGGAGCTTGGTTGAGGCTCCCAGTGGGCTATGGCCAGACCACTGGCCTCATTTTGCCTGCCCCTGAACCCATAGATCGAACTCCCTGAGTCTATTACTATAAGGCATATTTTCTAACCCTTTAATCATGTTTGTGACTGATCTCTAAACACTTGCCCATTTATCAACATCCTTCTTGGATTCCACAGGATTTCACTAGTGCCAGTATCAAATGTAAAAGAAAAATAACCTCTCTATTTATACCTGAGATTTCCCTATTTATGCATCCTAAGATGACTTTAGCTTTTTTAGCCTCTAGGTGCTTATGTTCAGCTGATTGTTCACCATTTCCTCAGATCTTTTTCCAAATTCACTGCTTCCAATCTTATATATAGCCATAATCTTAAGTATAGCCATATGAAAATGCATATTGTTTGCTTGTGCCCATTTTACCAAGCAATGCAGATTGTTTTGAATCAATGACTAGTCTTCTTCATTATTTAATCACGCCCCCATTTTTCTGTCATCTGTAAACTTGATCAGTTGTGATTTTGTTTTCTTCCAAGTCATTGATAAAAATGTTAAATAGCATAGGATCAAGAACAGACCCTGTGTCACCTCAGTAGAAAGATACATACTCAATGATGATTCCCCATTAAGAGTTACAATTTGAAACCTATCAGATTGTCGACTTTTAATTCATTTAATGTGTGACACCAATTCAAATTCAAGTGTGTGTATGTGTGTGAGAGAGAGATACAGATATAGATATAGATATAGATATAAAACATGGTTGATTATACAGTTTAAGAATATTACGAGTCCTATTAAACTTACCAAACAAATTTGTAATCTCTTTTAAAAAGTCAGTTTGAAAGGATTTATATTTCATAAACACATATTGACTTTGCATTAATTACATTAGGCACCTTTATTTCTTTATTAATTTGTCTTGTATCAGCTGTTCCATTATCTTGCCTGTGAATGATGTTATGTTGATAGGTGTATAATTAACAGCATCATCCTATTTATCCTTTCAAAAACTGGCACAACATTAGCTTTCTTCCAATCTTCCGGAACTCTTCCAGTGTTCTAAGACTTAAATCAGCGATAATAGTCCAGTAATATCCTCTGCCAGCTCCTTTAAAATTATTGGATGCAAGCTATCTAGACCTACTGATTTAAAAATTGTTTAGCATTTTTCACAGATACATGTAGAATGGAAAGTGCTATTGTCACCACATTTTGAGATTATATCATGTTTTTCCTCAAATACAGAACAGATTTATTTATTGAACACGTCTATCTTTTTTCTGCATTTTTATTGATAATTCTACCGTTTTGTTGGAGTTATGAACCAATATTATTGTCACATTTTTTTTGTTTCTACTACATGTAACAAAATTCTTTCTTATTATCCTTATATCTTCTGGTCATAGATTTTTCCTTTGCTTCCCTTATCAATGTTGTACTATTTCAATCTTCTGACTTATATTCATTACTATCAACTTTCTCCCATTTGTTATATATATTTTATTTGTAATAGCTGTCTTTTCTTCCATTCTAAACCACTGAGGTCTTTTTCCTGAATTGTGACTTTCGGAGTATCTAGTAAGGTGCTCTTAAATGATACCCAATTATCATTCATATTTTTTTATTAAATTCTTCATACAAGATGATTTGGCTTATTGTTTTCAGCTTTACGAAACTGGCCCTATAAAATATCATAGTAGTCTGAACTTTATTCTGCTTGCACTTTATACATGTGATTAAGTCATGATTATTTTTACCTAAGTTAACATTAATTTTTAGTTTTGTGATCTGTTCATCTTTAAAACAAGGTGTATTAAAAAATTCCACCATTTTGGCGCTCACACTTTTTCAATCAGCAAATTATTTTTATAATGTTTAGAAATTCTGAGGAAGTTTTAGTACTAGTAGAATGAGACCTCCAGTATATATTACTCAGATCGAAGTCCCCCAGCTTTTTCTTTCTGACACATAGATAAGTGTGTAAGGAGGCAGTCCTCCTGTTCCCTAGTATGATTTGGTGGTTGGTAGCAGGCACCACCTTTAATACTCTTGCGTTATCAGTTAAGTCTATAAGCATTTAAGATCATTGTCTTCTGATTTGTCAGTGACACAGAAGCAGGGAATGCCCTCCCCTTTTTCCCATTCAGTCCTCCCTAAATAGATTATAACCATTGATTTTAACATTCCTATCATGTGGATCATCCCACTAGATTTCAATCATGCCAACAAGATCAAATTTATCCTACTAAATGAGCAGTTCTAAATCTTCTTGTCTGTTACCTAGTTTCCTGTCATCAATGTAAAGGGAATTCAAGAATGTCTTCTCTTCATGTCCTTTGTTCTCTTGATTACTTTTATTCCCTACATCTTGTTTGTGTGCTGAGCGCTCATATATTCTCTATTTTTGCCCTTTTCTTTTGCTATTACTTAACCCTTTCCTGACTATTGAAGGCACCCTGTCCCTGAGGAGATTAGTCCCTTCTCTAATGAGATGGAGGCCATCCAATCTATACAATCTATTTCTCTCCTATAGAAAGTGAACTTCTGTTCTGTAGAATCAAAACTCTCTACTCTCCACTATTTACTTAGCCAGTGATTCACTTCCAGAGTTTTCAGCTTGCTGTCTCCCTTCACTTGTGGGACTGGAACCATGTCAGAGAAGATCACTTGGACATTCTTCAGCATGCTTCCAGTTTCCATAGAGTCATCTATCCTCTGCAAGACATCCCATGATACCATGTCATTATGCTGATGTGGATCACCATCACTAACTCCTTCTCTGTTGTCTTAAAAAGCCTCTGTAATCTTAGGCTATGTCTGTACTATGGAGCAGATGCACTCTTTCAGAATCCCTGTATTCCTCATTTTATGAGGAATAAGGGCTCTTCCAAAAGAGGAGGTTTTTCTGACATTTGGCTCCATGTAGACGGGCCAAATGTTGGAAAAGCCTCTTCCAAAAAAAGAATCGTAAAAAGGTACACAAATTGCGGTTTGCAAATTGTGTACCTTTTTCTGAACTGCCCCCCCCCCCCTCCCGCCCGCAGTGTAGACATAGCCTTAGAATGATGTCTCAGGTCTTGGCTCCAGGAAGACTCCTTTTGTTTGCCTGTCCCTTGCAGAATTTTCTTTTAATTCTCCTAAATATTACCCCCAAATCACTCTCACTATGTCTATTCCTTTTTGTGTAGTAGTGTTAAAAGGGACATGACTTTTTCCATCTCCAAAGTGAGAGCACCATGGAGGTGAAAAAAATGGACTAAATACACCCTAAGTCTGATCTGTTCTGTGTTGCTAGAACTTTTTGTGGATATAAGCCTGTAGCAATCAAGTGGTGAATTAGGCTCACTGTCTCTAAATAAGAGTGAATGCTAGAGAAAATGGCTAGGCTACCAGGGTATGGAGTGGGTATATGACAAACTAATAGTGGCCTTGACATTGTAAAAACTGTTTCTGTGCCAGAAACATTAAAAAACAAAAACGAAAAAACCAAAACCTAACTGCTTACCACCGCTGACAGTTCTGGCTCTAAGATACACCATTATAAATTTGGAATCATTTCATATACAGTAAAACTCCAATTGTCTGGCATCCAGTGGTCCGGCACTCCTGATAGTCTGGCACCAACTGGAACCCGGAAGTGCTCCAGCCAGCCAGACAATTGGAGTTCCTGTGAGTCCCACGGGCCGAGAAAGGGAAGGGGAGGAGAAAGTAAGGGGATTATACCTCTGTGATGGGTCTGCTGGACCGCACTCGTCCGGCGGAGGGCAGAGAGGGTCAGCGGGGAACGGCGCGGTGTGGGGCGAACCCTCCATCTTTTTGCAGGGAGGCAGGGGAAGCCCTGTGCAGCCGCCTGCTAAAGGCCAGCTGGGGCTGCAAGCAGCAGCGGTGGACTTGGGAAAGCAGCAGGGCAGAGCAGCTCAGGTGCTGCCAGGTTGGTCCCGCAGCACCACTCAGGTGAGGGGCGGTGCTGTGGGACCAACCCGGCAGCACCCCAGCTGCTCTGCCCCGCCGCTTCCCCAAGTCCACCGCTGCCGCTTGCAGCTCCAGCTGGCCTGTCACTAGCAGCTGCGCGGGGCTTCCCCCGCCTCCCTGCAAAACGGCGGAGGATTCGCCCCTCGCAGCGCCATTCCCCACCACCCCCACTCCCCTGCAGACCCATCACAGCTCCCCTGCCAGAGTACCTCTTAATACTCTGGCATATCCAATAATCCGGCACTCCCTGGGTCCCAAAGGTGCCGGATTATCAGAAGTCTACTGTACATCAGACCAAAGCAGAATCTGGTCCTTACCATTTAAATATTCTTCAAAAACACACTTGTCTCCAAACAAATGAATTCCATTGACCTCTCTAGATTACTTCCGTCCATTCAATGTGAGGTGGAATTGCAGTCAGAGACCCTAATGTAGCAAATGAATGTAATTTAAAATACACAGAAAAAATTGCTACAAATACTGGAAAACACTTTGGGTTTTATAATTTAAAGATGAATATGGTAATTGCTGATGTTTATTTCTATCCACATGAAATGTGCTATCCGTGAACTAATCTTTAGGGCTACTTCACCCACCCTTCCCATTCTCCAAATGCCTTGTCAAAACACACCTCCGCTGTAAGTCTTACAGAAATTTAGCAAACTAATAATAGCTAGATTGAAGGATGATTGTGTTCAGGATAGCTGATATTTCTTGATTTAAAAAAAAAATATTAAATGATTCCAAGCGAACCATCTACATTAGGTACTTGTAGAACCTAATCCAAACCTATTGAAGACAGTGGGAGTTTTAACATTGACTGATGTGAGGAGTAGCCTTATATTTAACTTTTATATAGATGTGTGATGTTACTACATACATACTCCTCCTATCCTTTTTTTCCTTTCATTATTTTGTAGTCCCCACTTGTGATTCTTGGTTTAATTTTGCCTGAACACTGCTTGAAGCAGTATCTTCATATTTCTTCCTACCTGTTTGTGCTAGAACCAAAGGACCTCAAAATTGTAGTCTTTGGAGCTTTGGAACTATAAGTAATTAACAATGTTTACTGAGATGTACATATCTATTTTAGATATGTAGACTAGATTACCTAGAGATTTCAGTTCAGTAGCCAAAATATTCTTCATGAAGTACTAATGCATGAAACACAAATGAAAATAACTGTCTGTTTACTTTTACATGTTTAAACAAAGTTTTTTTGTTAAATAAAATGATAAAATGGCTTGTATGACAGGTTGTGTTTTTTCAGTTGTGTTAACAGTCTGCTTAAGACTTTGTCATTTGTTTTTGCCCATTTTATTCAGTGAATACAGCTCTAGCCACAGCTCCGGATGCCAAATGTGTCTATTAGCCTATGCAAATAAATTCTACAGTTCTACTTGTGATATATCAGAGTTATGCATTCTGTCCACACTTCTCTGCATGAATCCTGATAAAACTGACAACAAATAGTCATGTCTACACATATGAAGGGGCTTAAGTAGGCATGTCGCCACCCATCAGAGTTGAAGAACATTTATACATATGTTCTCATTATTCTTTCTCAAAATAATGGGTTACGAGCTGTTTGGCAGAAACAAACACAAGAATATGCTTTCCAGTCTGTTACAAATGCTTTTTGGGCCAAGAGCTGCAACTATTTTTTTCATGATACATCTGATAAGCTCTGAAATACATAAATATATTGAGTCTAATTTTAGCCCTCCAAAATCAAGTACCTATTAAGATACAAATATCCAGGGCCATATCTGGTGAGATGATGCCTACTCTGGATGTACAACATCAACAAGAAGTATTGGCATGTCATCTTCCAGAATATCTAACATTCACTCTATTATTTGGAAACAAAAATGAACAGCACATATTAATGGATCAAGCACATTCTAATTCAGGGGTAGGAAAATACCAGCCCACAGGTTGGATCTGGTCTGCCAGGATTAGCCCCCACTGGGCATACCCACTACTGTATATTCCTGTGCTTCCTCAAGTATGGAGGATCATAGTTTCTGTTGATCATGGCTTGCCGTTCCCAGCCAATGGGAGTTAGGGTTACCCATACTTCCGGGGTTCCGGTAAATATATGGGCTAAACCCTAGTGAACCAATGCCATTTTATTGCCTGCCCATGATCTAATCTCTATTTTTTTCAAGGTTGATTTCATTGTAACAGTGCAGTATGTGCAAAAAAAAAAAATACACCTTGACATTCAGTTTGAGGACTTGCATAATGTTGTAGCAAATTCTGATTGAAACAGAAAAAAATTGTGAAGGATACTGAGGACACATGGGGAAAGTTTCCAATATGTTACTCTACAACTGGCAATCTTCCCACACCATGGGTAATGAATGTCGGTGGGCCAGCTGCCCCTAAGGCTAGATTAGGAGACTCTGAACAGCTACAGGACAGCTCATTTTAAGATGTATGAATAATCTCATTATCATGCACTTCCAAGGATTCCATATGTCCTGTACCATAGTGGAACTATAAAACCAATTCACCAACTAAAACATTAATAGCTTGTCTAATGAATGTAGTTGTCATGCTTTTTTTTAGCCCACTCATAATTGTCACCTGTTCAGCCTTCAGATTGTGGTCGGTAACCAATGAAAGGTGGAGATGGTTGCATGTTGGTTTAATTTAACTTTCTCTGAGTACAAAACAGTTTATGAAAAAAGTGAGAAAATATAAATTATAGTCACTGTTTTATGTCATCAATGCAACAACAAATTCTTTCCATTTAATCAAAACTATATAATTGTCACATTAAGGCATATGTTTGAAAAGTGTAAACTTGGATAAACCATTTTTAGTGACTCATAGCAGTCAGGACTAGGACGAAGTAAACACCGTACACAATACACGGGTCAAAAAGAAAGCTAAGTGTCAGATCATGTCAGATCATTGTCATTAGATGCAATAATTCTATCTGCCATCGTTCTGGTTGCTGTACAGGTTATGAAGTGAACAAATCAGATGTGGAAAACTTTGGGAATCTCACTATATTGTAGACAGGTCCCTGAATACCTCTTTTGTGTTTTTGTCAGAACTCCATCTTGGCTGTATTAAACTTTCATCAGAATATGAATGAATGAGTGCAGAAGTGAATAAGTATTGCTCATAAAACTCTATAGGCCTTCAAAATGTTTGGCTAAATCACAATTTCTGAAGAGTATAAATATATCACCTCAGCTTAGTTCTTTGCAACATCTGGACCAAACATCAGTTATAGGCACCAAGAGTGTATGTTCTAAATTCTGTATCTCTTGTTTACATGTAATTTAGGGATAAAATATTCTTGTTTGCACATATTCCTCTAGTCTGGTTCACATAAATAGAGAATGAACGATTCTAGGAAAAACATGGCAATAGAAGTTACTTTATGCTACTTGACATCCATTTTCTAAATATATTACATGTTTTAGGCTTCAAAATTCTTCATGTCCTGAATTGATTTATAATATTTTGCCAGGACCACATGGATCAAGCAAAACATGGATCATCAGTGTCATCATATTACATAAATTTTTGTGGCATGTGTATTCATGAATTCAGGTAGCACAACATCAGTGACCCAGATTAGTGTATATAGTCTTCCTTTGATGACCATCCAAATCCATCCACTTGTCTTAATCTGCTCATATATTTAACATCACAAAGATGTCATATAATAAATTTCATTCTAACCTTTCTTTATATATAGCACAGGATGTCATATCCTTTTTTTATTGCCATTTAAAGAAAGTATCATATCTGTCAGTAAAATAATGGTTTTGCCAAAGGTATCTTTGTTTTGTATTGATTTTAAATTCTGCACTATTTATACCAAGCTTTCTTGATTTAGGACAGATGTGATGTACTATGTTACTTCCCTCATGGAAACACAGGTTTCTAGATACAGAAGATATATTGTTGATATGATAGTAATATATTCTAGGATATACATAACCAAAGATAGAAAAAAATACTTTTTTAAATGATGTGTAAATGCAAAAATCATGAACAACTAAAGAGACATGTCTGATAATCCTGAATCTTGAATGCCCAATCTTGGTATTAGATAGCTCTTTATGGGATCTACACTGGGAAGCAAGATAAATGACATGAAATTACACCAATAATTGGCTTTAGCACAGCTGAAATAATGCTGGTTTGGATATTCTGAAGTTCGGGTGTCTGTACCAAGATCAGGAGTAAACTCAAAATTTAGGCTTCTAATATATTTCAATAGCAGGAAATATGAGATTTGTGGGGACATTTTTTTATTTGTGTTACATTTAACATTTTACATGAACTACATTGTGTGCTTATCATATGGTTATGATATAGAAAAATGTTATTGTCATCCAAAGGAAAACCCTTCATAATTTATTATTCTAGAAAATATAGCAAATCTACACATGAACATAAACATAACTGCTGTTTGATTTCTGAATGAGTCCTTAAACTATGGAATGAAGGAAATGACTGAAACTATCAAATAATGTATATATTAATGGTCCTAAACCTGTCTTTTTAATAGATCAATACTAGCATGGATACCTTTTCAGTATGTTAAGAGAATATGACACTGATTGCTGCTTGACCACACTAGAAAAAGATGTAAGGGATATTTACAAGGCATAATCAAAACTCCCTGGTAAGGCTAGTTGCATGAGGATAAATCAGTAGAGCCCTGAAAATCCACCGATATCTGTTTTGTATCCATGGGTATCCACAGCAAGATACGGATGTGGATACGGATATCTGCACCTCATATTTGCAGATACAAATGTGGATGTGGATCCATGAAAGGTTCTATAAATAAGATATAATGCGCTTGATATGGATATCCCTCTTGGAACATCAGGATATATATTTTTGTTACAAGCGCTAGGCACTATATATATATATATATATATATATATATATATATATATATATATATATAATGGGAAATACTACATACCGTAAAAAAGCTTATAGTGTATATAGACACAGTAGATGAAGAATGTGAGAAAAAGAGTTATTACTTTCATTGGGAGACAGCGAGATTAATAGTCTTACTAAAGATCACATAGAAAGTAAATTTGTAGCCAACATATTGAACTCAAGTCTCCCAAGTATGTTAGTCACCAGACCAGCTTTCCTCTCAGATGTGTGTCTGATTCTCAGCTTGGAACTTAATTCTGACAGTGTGACACAAAATATTATATGGCAAACAACAAAAGTTTAGGTTATTTATGTATTTGCATTTCTATGCTACCTTTGCAATAAATCTATTATTTGATCTGATTTGTGAAATTAGCCTCTTTCTATTCAACTTCATGACCAGAAAACAACACAAACATATGACAGACAATTTACAATATTGATCCTCCCTGTAGTCACATATATATCCTTTCCATTATGGATAGATTGTGTAATTAATCTCCAAAAGATTCTGTGCGTATATACATGTGTACATTTTTTGGTGGGAATAGTTTTCTCATCTGTGCTGAATTTATGTTGCACATATAGATAAAGATTTTGGGGAGTTTATTATACAGTCTATCCATAATTTTGATTCCTTTACTGGTCAAGGAAATTAGATTTGGCCTAAGATTCCAAGTATTTATTGGAAGTATTCTGATTCCAAGTATATATTAAATATTTAGTAAATCTGCAGAAATAGGACATAAGTATAAAGGACTACTCAGGATTAGACTATCTAATACTTTCCTATGTAGCATAAGTATGGGGTATGTCTACACTACCACCGTAGTTCGAACTAGGGTGGTTAATGTAGTCATTCGAAATTGTAAATGAAGTCCGGGATTTAATATCCCGGGCTTCATTTGCATCTTGCCGGGCGCTGCCATTTTTAAATCCCCGTTAGTGCGGACTCCATGCCCACAGCTACAAGCGGCACGGAGTAGGCAGTTCGAATTAGGCTTTCTAATTCGAACTACCATTACTTCTCATGGAACGAGGTGGAACGGTAGTTCAAATTAGAAAGCCTAATTCGAACTACCTACTCCGTGCCGCGTGTAGCCGCGGGCACGGAGTCCGCACTAACGGGGATTTAAAAATGGCGGCGCCCGGCAAGATGCAAATGAAGCCCGGGATATTTAAATCCCGGGCTTCATTTGCAACTTCGAATGACTACATTAACCACCCTAGTTCGAATTAGGGTGGTAGTGTAGACATACCCTATGAAGGGAATATAAAGCTCTTATTCAAATAGTATTACATTGTGAAATTATACTCCAAGGTGTGAGTCTTATGTTTAGATGCATTATTCATTGTTTCCTTTTTTCCTTCAACTCCAGCTCAGTACAGTGTTTGACATGAAACTTCCTTTTACTTCATTATCATCTTAAAGTCCTCAGTTTAACTTGAGAGATGACTCTCTGTTACTCTGCATTTTTCCTGGTTACGCTCTGGTGTGAGACTTACATTATCAGATCCATAGTTAAATCATTGCTCCAGATCTCCACATTTTGACGCCACACTTAGTATCAGTGAAGAAAACACTGCTATTTCCAGTTTTGTTGGCTACCTTATTGTTTACCATTACGCTTTCATGAAACTTTCTGTTCTGTATATTCATTGTATTTGTATTGCTATTTTTCAAATGCCATCGGTGTGCTTGACCTTTGTAACCAATAAACAAAACGCGGGTCACTATGTCCAGGAGCTTTCAGTGTAGTCTAGACACAATAGTGCAAGGGTGTGCTGTATTACTTTCAGTGGTGCTGGAACAGTTTTTGAAGTGGGGTTGCTGAGCTGCATCCCTTTATTTTCCTTGTCCATGTCCATCACTACTCCCCTAAATCTGAGGCCAGCAGCTGGAACACTGCATGCAGCGCAAATGGCTTGGATCCTGGGGCTGTTAGTAGAGACCCTGTGTGCATGGCTGTTAGCTAGGTGGGTTCCTGGGGCTGGCAGCAGAACCCCTAGGGCTGGTAGCTGAGCAGGACCTGTGGCTGGCAGAGGAGCTCCTAGCAGCATCAGGCCCAGCAGGTGGGAGCCTGGGTTTCAGTGGCCCGGGGCTGATGGCCAAGACACTGGGCTACAGGAACACAGGGCTGGGATGCTAGGCACAAAGCCTATACCCCTCTCACCCATATTTCCTGCACTTGGAATGCCCTGAGATAATTTTGGAGTCTTATTATGGTCTTTCTTCAAAGGATTCAAAGCAGAAATCTATTTTGAAAAGGGTCTGATATAGGGGAGACGTTTATCTGGCCAAGCAACTGCTTATATTAAAAACACACAAAAAAATCATTTTCACAAATTGTATTAAGCTTCTGCTCATGGGAAGAGGTTTGTTTTTTTCTTTCCCACATGAGGACCTTGCCATGGTTATCCACACCTTCTTCACACAGGAGTTGGTTGCTGTAATTTTCTTATAAGAGACTCCACTTCAAATTCATCCAGAAATTGGGGCTATTACCTCAGGGTATGTCTACACTACCACCCTAGTTCAAACTAGGGTGGTAATGTAGGAAACCGGAGTTGCAAATGAAGCCTGGGATTTGAATTTCCCGGCCTTCATTTGCATAAAGCCGGGCACCGCCATTTTTAAATGTCCGCTAGTGCGGACTCCGTGCTGCGCGGCTACACGTGAGAAATATGAAAATGATGTAAAGTGTGGAATATCACCACGCCTCATTTGCATAATTAATGAGCAGCTGTCTACACAACTTCTTTTTGCGCAAAACCCTCCTCTTGCACAAGAGCCATTCTTCCGCATTTTTTTTCAGGAAGAACAGTTCTTGTGCAAGTGGGGGGGGTTTATGCAAAAAGGAACCAAGTAGACAACCGCTCATTAATTATGCAAATGACGAGTGGCAATATTCCACGCTTTACCTCATTTGCATATTTCTTGCACAAAACAGAACAGTGTAGATGTATCTTTGTTGTTTTGATCACTGTTCTCATGTAATGCCTTTTTTTAGAAGATCTCAGATTGTTTTACAAAGCCTTGCAACACTCTGGTGAAACTTCTAATTATAGATAAGTAAACTGAGGCACAAAGGGCTATATTCACCCAGGGACTTGGGCATTGAAATGTTGAGCATTGAAATGCTTAACTTTTGGGTCCCTTGCCATGCAGTAGAACTCATAGCCCCAGGTTTGAGGACTAGATGCTCTATAAAACGCATGCAGATAGATGCCTAAGAATGAATTCCACAAAAAAGTGAACATGGTGAGTGGAGAGTTCTATAAACTAGTAGGAAATTCTAGAGAGAGGACTGTGTCTATTTTGTGTGAGCACATCTACTAGATTGGCCTCACACAGGCAAGAAAAGTTGAGGAATGTCTTGTTTAGGATCCTGTTGGAACTTATGCATGAAATAGGAAGCTGAGTGCCTATATTGAGACTGCTCTGCACTCTTTTCTGGCAGTAACATAGGCATGAAAGGATCTTTAACAATGGAAAGTTGGGTACCCACAGCCTTAGGTGGTAACTAGGCAACTGTTTTGATGATCTTAGTGGTTCCTAAATATTGGACTGAGGGTGCTTACACACTTGTACTGATCTCACCAACTGCGTAGCTGATTTATGTAGGGTCTCACAATGAGCTGAAACTTTCTTCTCTTACTCACATGAATAGCTCTGTTGACTTGGTTGGGTTTATTTATGTTCTCAAGTATATTTTATCGAGATAGCTGGAACAAAGCAAGTTAAGTCCTATGTACGCCATATAGAATCATTTAAGTAGTGCATAGTCCTTGCACCAGCCCTCTGCACAGGAGTGTATTTTACCCATAGTGAGATATCCTGCATAATAAGTGAGTGTCTCTTTCTTCACTACCATCAAAGTCTGATTTAAGGTGTAGCTGCTTTTAGAGTCCACATCTGTAGTCTAACTTGAGGTATTAAAGACAAGTGTACAGTAATGCAATCTGTTTCCAAAAGAAGCAGTCATATCTTCTAGTCAGGGAATGGTGGAAAAAAGCTATGTTGGACGTCACTGCTACTTAACTTGATCATGGAAGTTGATGATAAGCACACGACCCATGAATGCTGGAGCAATGCAGAGTCATGTGTCTGTTTTGCCTGTCCATCCCTAGCAAGTGAAAATAAAAGATAAAAATTTAAATTCGGATGTTGTACATTATATTTATAATAATTGTACTTTTAATATAAATTGTGATTTTAATGGTTGGAACCCTATACATAATGCATGCACTGAAGCATGGTGTTCAATCTTCCTTTATCCCAGTCCCTTTCTCTCCACTAGGACCTATGGTAACTGGATATTGTGGGTAGCTTCACTAAACTCTGATACAGCTACCTCCTTCTTGCAATTTTCTTTTTCCTTGGTACTGAGTCTCTTTCAAAAAGCTGTATTATTTTTTACAAGTTGAAGAGGAAAAGAATATTGGAGCAGCAGTCACTGTGCTAAATTTATATTTTTGGGTGTCCGGTCATGTGTTCTACGTGTTGGAAGTTCATATCAAAGCAGTAAGTTCATAGTTCTGGGCATGCATATCTGTTAGTGAACAAATAACTTCATCTGCTCTGATATGTAAATGAGAGATGAAAATAGATCCTTTTATCTCTAAGCGTCAGTACTGTAAACTGAGAAGACTCCATAGATATACTCAGTAGTGATCTCACTGCTCTGAATTTTAGTGCTAAATGAAATATTTTCCAGTACATTTTGATACATTTAAATATTCCACAATATTGATTATGAGTCTTTTTTAAACTTTAATATTGATACATGTCTGTGTTAAGATTAAAGTAGTATTTGGCTTCAAACCACTATGCTTATGGTATGGCAGAATATCATGATTCCTGACATTTTTTGCTAAATAGGAAAAAATGAAAATGTATCCTACTCCAAAAAGCATTTATACATTAGATATTACTTACACTAACATGTAAAATAATGTTTTAGAGGCACGTAGTAAAAGAATAGCACATCCCAAAGGATTCCAAAATTCTTAATGAAAGATTATGCATGTGATGACAAAAGTGTTTTAACTTTCTTTGTGTGAGAGAGTTCCTCTTTTAGAAAATGAAGGTGTGAGCCTGAGCTGCGTGTGCTTGTTTTGTAAAACTGTGCATCCTTTACTCAATCTTTTACACAAGAGAGACATATACCTATTATTGTTTTCTAGCTACATGAAGGAACTAACAAAACAAACAGGCATGGGGATGAAATGTCTTTGCATGTATTGGAAGAGAATCTCTACACAAAGGGACATTTATCAGGGGCAGCTGCTCCTCTGCAAGGAAAGGAGCAAACCCAAGAGTCCAGTAGCAGATGATGATCTTATCAAGAAAAATCCTCTTCAGTAATATAATGAGCCTGCTCTCGCCAAGTGTGGCATTACTGTATCATATGTATTTGTGTTATAGGGACAGGACAGAGGAAGTGAGAAATTTTTCATAAACTACGTGTAACTACAGTACCTACTCTTCTCGCTCGGTCTGTACAGTGTAACAATATAATTATTTCGTAATAACAGGCTTCTTATTCTGGAATAATAAACCCTCATTTCTTGAGGAATAATGCCTATTTAAAAATCACTATTTCTAAGTAGCAGTAGTGTGGATACTGCACTGCTGCTATTTCAAAATAACTCCTCCTCGGGGCCATTCAGAATAGTTACTCTCCAGTGCTTCCTGGGGCTCTAAATCGAGGTAGCAGGTCTACATTAGGGGATCCTGCCTTGGACTAATTTTAAGGCTTCCCTGTAGTGTGGACATGCTGTTTTGAAATAGTTATTTCGGGAGTTATTATTCCAAGATAACTCATTTCAAAATACCCTTGTAGTGTAGATATACTCATAGGCTGTGTCTACACTGGCATGAATTTCCGGAACTGCTTAAAACGGAATACTATTCTGTTTTCAGTTTTTCCGGAAAAGGAGCGTCTACATTGGCAGGCTGCTTTTCCGGAAAAGCCCTTTTTCCGGAAAAGTGTCTGTGGCCAATGTAGACGCGCTTTTCCGGAAAAGAGCCCCGATCGCCATTTTCGCGATCAGGGCTTTTTTCCGGAAAAGACTACTGGGCTGTCTACACTGGCCCTTTTCCGGAACAGTGTTCCGGAATAAGGACTTATGCCCGAGTGGGAGCAGAATAGTTTTTCCGGAATAGCGGCTGATTTTGTACAGTAGAGCGTCGTTGCTTTTCCGGAAATTCAAGGGCCAGTGTAGACAGCTCGCAGCTTATTCCGGAAAAGCGGCTGATTTTCCAGAATAAGTGGCCCAGTGTAGACACAGCCATAGAGAATAGTTGAAGGAAATACACGGGCAACTATGCTTCCTCCTCGTCCTGCAGGAGCTAAGTGAATGAGAGAGAATAGATCTGGCTATGGGGGCAGTGAAGGCAGATAAGCAGCAGCTAGGCTGTATGTGTTATGAAAGAAAAGAAAAGAAAAGAAAAGAAAAGAAAAGAAAAGAAAAGAAAAGAAAAGAAAAACATTTTCAGTGTTTCTTCCCTAAGCATTAGGCCAGCAGGATGGTTGGGGCATCACCAGGATGAAGGAAAGTTGGCAATCAGTTGTCAATGTATTTCTCTCTTCAGTTTGTGTGGGGTTTTTTAAGATCGATAGTGATTTATCTTAGTTCTATTTGAGTCCTACTGCAACACTTCCTCATGTGTATGTGAGGCCTTTTCTAATGTGACAGTCACAGCTGGTGTACTTATCCCACAGTAGATTTTGTAGTGCTGTGAAACAGATCCTACAGTAACACCTGCCAAGTCCCCTGATTCCAGAGCTAATACGCTTCAGAATGGAATATAGTGCTATCAGTTTTTGAGAAGTGTGAGTTCACTTTCATATTTAAACTCAATTAAGTAACCATATATTCAATACTTTACAAACATTGTAACATTAGACAAGTGGATATTTTAATATATTTCTGTTAATAATCTGATCAACTGATGCTTTTCTGCATTAATTATAACAATTTCTAGTTGGTATGGCAAACCGGCATAATTATGTATTCATTAAGGAGTGTTGTGACAACATGCTTTGGGTTACCAGTACGTAGATTTCCAGTTACTTGTTTTAGGGTTTTGAGCTATTGAAAGAATCCTGTGAAAAGGGAATGTTTATATTTTGCCACTTCCATTATGTTATCTTTTCCAGTGCAATTACAAGCTAATTCAAAGCTCTTTGTGTTAAGCTAATAGCTTCTGATTCACTGCTGTCACCTGTTCATGCACTTTCAATATTGTTTACCAGTGTCCCTAGTACTTACCTATGGAGAATATTTTTTTTATGAGTGGAGGGTCTCATCATAGACCAGTCATTAAAGGAACTTCAAAAAGTTCACATTTGTTAGAGTTACATATGGCTAAGACCATAATGTTCAAACGTCTTTTTTATTTTTGGCTTCTTATCCACACATAAATCTGTAGGTTAATGTATGTTATGTCTTGGAGACCTGAGAATTGAGGTTGGAGAATTTAGAAGAGGCATCCCAATAAGGCACTTTAAATCCATCAAGCAGGTGCATGATTATTTTATATGTTGAGCTCTGCCATGTTTTGAAAGGAACTGCAACAGAATAAATGGGACAGTATGTCTTCTATGTAAATTAGTTGTATTTTACAGTATTCAGAGGTGCACACTGTAGCTTGGCTTAATTTTTGTAGCCAAAGAAATCACCAGTTAAACAACCTTCTCAAAGTATTGCTGTATGTAACCAGGCAAACAGCTATCCAATAGTTAAATTGTAGACCAGTGAGAGGTACTCTACCATACTTCAGCAATGTTGGCTGGCTTTGTCAGAGCCTGAGGATTTCTACAAACTTTGAGAGCTTTTTGAACTTAGTGTGTCTTCAGGGCTGTCCATATTTGAGTCCATGATATGCAGTGTTTTTCAGACTTGAAGAAATATACCCATATATAGCAAGAGCCTTAACTAGTGGAAATTGGCATAGCTCCAGTGAACTCAGTGAACCAACATCTATTTACACCAGAGGAAGATCTGTCCCCCATACTATTTTGCTAAATGGCTTCCTGTTATAAGGCTATTCCAGATAAAAGGTTATTGCTATTAAGTGCAAATTACTTTCCTCTAGTTTTTTCAGTATTTTAAGTATATAGATGCAGATTAATAGATTAACTGTATCCAATACATGCTGCTTATCATTCACCTTACTCTGTTTGCACTCTTGTACCTTACTCTAAAATGTGGGAAGTTGGCTAAAAGCCAGTGGTTACTGTGTTCAGAAAACGGTGTTTCTGTACTATGTTTAAAGTATTTGGATTCCGCTGCTATTTGAAACAATGTTCAAATCCCATAAAGGGCAATAACTGCTATTGGGTACCACTGATATACAAAACACTGCATGTTTTCTGAAGTTATTAAAAAGCAGATTATGATTTATTGAAAAGCATAGAACATTTTCTGCTTAATTGCTAGGGATTTACAATATCTACAAATAGGAAAGAATTTCCTACAGTGGAGTCCTTTAATTCGGGCCCAAGATCCACCAACGTGGCTTGATATCTTAAAAGCCATGGGATGCTTTGTGGCTGAATTAGTGTGTCATGGCTTGGGGCTTTTTTTACAGTGCAGCTATCATAAGTCTTTGAGTAATCACAGACTTTAAAAGTATGCTATATCAATAAGATAAGAGAAACAGCCCACAGCACTAAAAGCATTATCTTTTACTAAAATTGATTAGCCCATACAATGTGTCTCAAATATTTTGTATAAACTTACTCCACAAGCTGGAAATAAGGATGTTGTTAAAGAACAAGCTGCAAAAAATAAGTTGCTCTGCAGCAAAGAAAAGCAAAGTAAATATCACTAAAAATGAAATATCTGTTAATCCAGTTTGTACCTAATTTACAAACCTTAAAGAAAGGGCATTATTTCCCTTGTGTTTCCCATATTTTTAGTAGCCCTTTAGTTATGCTCCGTAATATACTTCTCAATTAGACAAGTAGCAGGTCTACGGATGCACTGCTGAATGAATAGAACAAAATATAACTAACAGTTGATGTTGAAATTTGGCATAGCAGTCACGATACATTCAAATATTATACTGTCAAGTATAAGAAGGGTAGCCGTGTTAGTCTGAATCTGCAAAAGCAGCGAGGAGTCCTGCGGCACCTTATAGACTAACTGAAGTATAGGAGCATAAGCTTTCGTGGGCAAAGACCCACTTTGTCAGACATGCATCTGACGAAGTCGGTCTTTGCCCACGAAAGCTTATGCTCCTACACTTCAGTTAGTCTATAAGGTGCCACAGGACTCCTCATCAAATATTATACTGTTTATCTCTGGGTATGAATTGTGCTTGTTACCATTTGTTATTAATGTAAAATTATTCCATATCAAAGATGTCCAGTAAAGACAATGAATAGTTCAGAACTTTTTTTAAAGAAATATAAACAGAACGTTGCACACAGAACTTCCCACTTCCTTTGAGCTGGAGTACAGAATCAGAGAGCTGTAACTGGGTTGTTGGCCCTCAGCTTTTCCCTTGCTAGGTGGCTGTTTGGGGAAACTCCCTTACAAAATTGTGCTTAGGATTCCTGCCACTGGTGGGGAATCACATAATAGAGTAACTAGAGCTTCTTTTTTTTTCTCTGCAATATGGTAGGTGGTCAGTTGGAGATATGCTGAAAAGCCTTAGTCAAGAAAAGGACCATCATTTCTCAGAGCACCATGCCCTCTATATCTATCTTTTATGATCAGTGCTAACCCAAACTCTTCAATGAGAGACAGATTTAAGGGACTTCATAGTTAAATGCAGATTTTCTTCTGACCATAGACTCTTCTGAGATCCATAAAGTGTTCTATGTGTCATAACTCTGAAGTCATTCTTGCAACTAAGGGGAGCATGCCATAGACAAACAAAATGGAGAATACAGGAGAGCCATTACTCTTTCATCTCACAAGTTGGAATCCTTGTTCACCACAATTTTTGGTATCTTCCACTCTACACAAAAATTCAAATTCATAGAATATTGTAAAATAAAATCTGTGAACACCCTAACATTGTGACTTTTTTAATCTCTACCCTCAATGTTCAGAGGACTTTGGAGAAGGATTTCTAATAATGATATTTTTAACAGTTAGATTTGTTAGCTTTATCCTACACACTCTAGTGCCAACCTTTGGCTCTTTTTGCTCAGGTAGAAGAAAGTATACTAATGTCATAAGTAGGCTATTGATACAGGTTCTGTACAAAATCTTAGTAGATGCCTATCAAACTTTCTCAGAGGTGGTTTTGTTACATTTCATTTTTCCCTAAGTCTAAAATCCTGAGTGAGGAGAACAGCCATGTATAGATCAATTTTTGCTGTTTTTTCATTCTTGTCCAAAGAACGTATGGTTAACATTTGTTTACAATGGGATAAAATGAAACTTCTCCTCCCCTTACACACTCTGATCTATAACTTTAAAATGGCTGCTGAAGCAAATGTGATATAAGCATGGGAAAAGAGGATGTTCTTCTGTATTTTACAGCTTTCACTACAGTACTTGCTACCAGATGTCTATTATAAAAACCCTGGAAGAGCACATTTTAAAACAACTTGGACATGATTCATCATTGAGCTACTCAAACTGGAGTGACACTACTATAAAACTAAATTGCAGTAGTTAAATCCATGGTTTTCACTAATTCTCACATTTAGGCATAATAGAGCAAGGGAAAGCGAAAGGGGTCAACTTTAAAGAAAAAATGCATTTTTTTAAGTGAATGCTGATTTTTATACATGTTTTCTTCCTAAACTTTTTTTTTAAAATACACAGTTTGTATTAGGACTCTTGTTTATAGAAATAAAAGAAAGCATGAATGTGTGCACTTTCTGGTTGATTTTTGGGTATCATTGGATGACCTGCCCTAAATTTGTCGTTTTTAATCCATTAAAAGACAGGCCTGCTTGTAAATCCACAGGTACAGATAAGGAGTCACTGTTTGACTGAATCTGAACCCTTTTCAGATGAAAAATGTCAGTGGCAGAAAGGAAGGCTGAATTATATTTTAAAAGGGTTTTCAAAGATTCTCATGATTCCTCTGGTATCAGTTAAATGTGACATGTCCATAGACCTGACTTTTTTTTTTTTTTTTTTTTTTAGTGTGTAATAAAGCAAGCAAATGCTCTTCTTTTCATCTTTATGTGGAAAATGCTACTGTGTGTGTGTATGTTCATACTGACCTGCAGTAAAGAAAAGCCTTCTCCATCTATACAGTATTTTACAGGGTTTGTTTAAAAGTAATTTCATTTATTTCAGTGTTCCTGTGGAAATTTTTAAAAAGTATATGTTGGATATAATTGCTACATAATTAAACATGCCAATTTATATATCACCTTTGCAAATGTCTGAATCTGTCATCATAAAGAATACTGATTCTAACATCTGTAAACTGGTGTAAATCAATATAGCTTAACGGATTTGTGCCAGTTTACATGAATGCTTAATGGAGTATTTTTGCAATCTGCAGAGCTCACCACTGAAATACAAATATATTTGCTTAGAAATAGAACACAGATCCAATTCTTCTCTTTGGAAAATGGTCAAGGTTTATTCTCATGAACAAGGAAAATCTTGTGAATAATCTGGAGGTTTCATAAATTCAGATATTTACATGAGTGACTAGTTATACAAGATGTGTTGAAAGCTGTGGGATTGCTTGTCAGCAACTAGAGATTCTCATTTCCCTCATTCCCACTCCCACAAGGTCAATTTCATAATTATCTCCAGGCCTAAATCTGGGACAGGCATCCAGTTTAGTAATTGAGTAGGCAGAATCCCTGGTCTTTGTGAAAAATCACAGTTGTGATTCATCTAATACTATTTGCAGTAGATGGGAAGAATTATGTTGATGTGGAAATCAAGACTTATTGTCACAGCTGATCACTATATGAAGGGAAGAACAGGACATACTTTAGGCTTGGTCTACAATGCAATGTTAAATCAGAAAAAGAAACACAATTTGCAGTACACAAGTTGTGTATCTTTTTCCAATTTACTTTCGAAAGAGGCTTTTCCAAAATTTGGCATTTCTACACGGCACCAGATTTCAGAAAAAAAGTGTTCTTTTGACACATTCTTTATTCCTTGTAGAATGAGGTTTACAGGGATAGTGAAAGAGCATGTCCACTTTATAGAAAAAAAAATCAGAAAATCAGATGCGTTCTTTGGACGTGGCATTGCTCTCCTGGGATACCTCCCGTATCACAGAAAAGCAATGCAGTCTAGACATAGCCATAGAGGAGAAGCAGTTAGTGTGAAATTCTGGCCCCACTGAAGTCAATGTGAGTTTTGCCGTTAACTTCGGTATCAACATGACTTCATCCAGAATAGTTAACTTCAAAGAGGCTGGAGCTCAGATGGGCAACAATATTTGTAGAAAAAGGGATTTTGTAAAAAAACATTTTTTGGCAAAATTGTTTTAAGGAATTTTGTGTACCCTGTAAAAATATAAAAACTTAAGGGGAAAAATTTGAAATTTTCAATAGTTACAATACTTTTTGTTTTAAAATTCTGGAAAACTGCCACCTCCTCCATTCTTCTCCTTTTTCCACTAGCACAGTGAGAGAGAAAGTTAAACAGTGATGGGAAATAATAGTTTCATTTAGTTTTGAAAGTTTTTGACACCTTCTTTTTCTTACTTTTCTTGTATTATAAAGCAGGGGTAACCCGACTGTGGCTTATGAGTCACATGTGACACTTTTACGGACAAAGTGTGGCTCACAGAGCCTTGATCCCGTTCTCTATCTACTGGACTGTGAGCGGGGGAGTTTGGAGGCCTCTGCTCTGCAGCAGGGTAGGGGCTAAGAGCTTCTGCCCAGCCAGGAGGTGTGGGCTAGGGACTTCAGCCCTGAAAAAGGTACCTGCCGGGACTTGGAGCTTCAGTTCCACTCTTGCTGATGTCCAAGCTCAGGCACGCTTCCCACAGAGTTGAAGCCTCTATCCCGTACCATCCTGCCACGTGGCAGAAGCTCCAGTCTGTGACAGATGCACTTGGCTTTCACATCTCTGAAGATTATCATATTTGACTCAGAGGGCCAATAAGTTTGACCACCTCTGTTATACAGCAAGTACATTGTCAATGGATCTACTAGCCTTAGTTACTTTGGGTCAAATCCTGAAACACTACCTCAGACAAAACTTTAGTTGAGGCAACTTATTTTTATCTGTATACCACTATAAACTGAGAGGAACTCTTCTGAAATCAGTGGAGTTACCCACATTGGAGTAAATGAGAAAAAATGACACAACAGAAATTTTGTTTGAGTAAAGACTTTAGAATGTGGCTCTTTTTGACAGCGAAATTCAGGAAGAATGTTAACCACTGCGTTGTACTTCCTATTCCAATTTTTCTTTCTGCAGCCATTACCTCCTCCTCAGTATTCAATCAAAGCCTCTTGAGCAACTGTTATTCTCTCTCATTTTCAAAGACTTCCCAAATAAAAATGTCTTTAAAATGTAATAGGTGTGAAAAGATGCAAGAAAGAAATGAGACTTTATAACCCAAATTTGAATATAATTATAGGGGAAAAGGTATCATTTTTTTTTCTCAGAATGACAAGATCAGTTGTTTTTCAGACAAGCATAATTAATTCTCATTATATGGGACCTCAGAACATTGTGCATTTAAAATGAACACAAAGGCAGAGGTGGCTGTTGTCAAGGCACAAATAAAAGTATTCTAAATGTTGCTTGTTTTCCTGTTCACAGGAGAGTTGGAGATGTTCCAGAAGGATGGGGAGCGCAAGATTCAGAGTCGACAGCAGCTTCCAGTTGGAACAACATGGGGGCCTTTTGCTGGGAAGATGGATCTGAATAATAACACTTTGGTATGTAGATGCCCAGTGGGTTGACATTATTATAGTGTTTGTTATCCTGTTCGATTAGTCATTATTACTATTCAAGCAAATCACTTAAAAACAACCATTGTAGGCTTTCATGGACAGTGCAGTTTGGATTTTTTCCAAGCAGTCCATCTATGGAAGCAGTCTATGAAGCGTTATGCAAGGCACAGTTAATAGTCCTAAACTTGTTACTCTGTAACTAGGAGAGTTTATGATTATTCTTACCTTATCTGATGAGCTAAACTGATGCTTTTTGCTTTTAATAACATATCAGAGGATTTTTTATCTGTTTCACGGCATAAAATAATTACCAAACAACTCATATTAGCAAACTATAGAAAATACACAAATAACTATATTAACCTGGATTGAAGTTAATATAACCCCTGCTAAACATAAGGCTATTCAGAGCTACAGAATCTGTCATCAACTTGCAGCCATTATCTCAAGGTATTGAAGGGTTCTGACCTGAGTACCTAGAATTATGTGAAGTAAAGTCCCTAGGGATGTAAAAAATCTTAGCAGTTACAAGGTTATATGCCACTGTAGGGTATGCAGTAAAGCTTTTAAAAGTTATACTTCACAGCCAGCAGTGAAGTCTCCCTGGGAGCAGGGCCAGCAGGCGCTGACAGCCCTGCTCCTCCGGAGGCTTTGCTGCAGGTCGTGGAGTGACAGCCTGCTCCGCAGGTGTGGGGCCAGCAGAGGGTGCCAGCCCAGCCAGATACTGCAGAGCTGCCCTGCTGAAGCTGCCTCCCTGGGAGCAGGGCCAGCTCCTGGGGAGGCTTCTCTGTGGGCTCTGCTTGTAACCTGAATCAGGGAGGAGGGGCAGCTAGGCCCTCCACAGTCAGGGTCTGCTGTGGTGGGCCCCACATTAACCTTTGTCAAGTATCAGAGGGGTAGCCGTGTTAGTCTGAATCTGCAAAAGCGACGAGGAGTCCTGTGGCACCTTATAGACTAACTGAAGTATAGGAGCATAAGCTTTCGTGGGCAAAGACCCACTTCGTCAGATGCATGTAGTGGAAATTTCCAGAGGCAGGAATAAATATGCAGGCCAGGATCAGGCTGGAGATGACCAGGTGGATCCAATCAAGGAGGATGAGGCCCACTTCTAGCAGCTGATCTGGAGGTGTGAATTCCAAGAGAATAGAAGCTGCTTTTGTAGTTAGCAAGCCATTCACAGTCTTTGTTTAATCCAGAGTTGATTGTGTCAAACTTAAAGATGAACTGTAGCTCAGCAGTTTCTCTTTGAAGTCTGGTCCTGAAGTTTTTTTGCTGCAGGATGGCTACTTTTAGATCTGCAATTGTGTGTCCAGGAAGATTGAAGTGTTCCCCTACAGGTTTTTGTATGTTGCCATTCCTAATATCAGATTTGTGTCCATTGATTCTTTTACGTAGGGACTGTCCTGTTTGGCCGATGTATATAGCAGTGGGGCATTGTTGGCACATGATGGCATATATTACGTTGGTGGATGTGCAGGAGAATGTACCAGTGACAGTATGGCTGATCTGGTTAGGTCCTGTGATGGTGTTGCTGGTGTATATATGTGGGCAGAGTTGGCATCGAGGTTTGTTGCAAGGATTGGTTCCTGAGTTCGAGTTATTATGGTGCGGTGTGTAGTTGCTGGTGAGAATATGCTTCAGGTTGGCGGGTTGTCTGTGGGCAAGGACCGGCCTACCTCCCAAGGCCTGTGAGAGCGAGGGATCATTGTCCAGGATGGGCTGAAGATCACTAATGATGCATTGGAGAGGTTTTAGCTGGGGACTATAGGTGATGGCCAGTGGTGTTCTGTTGGTTTCTTTCTTGGGCTTGTCCCGTAGCAGGAGGCTTCTGGGTACACGTCTGGCTCTGTCAATCTGTCTCCTCACTTCCTCGTGTGGGTATCGCAGTTTACAGAATGCTTGTTGAAGGTCTTGTAGGTGTAGGTCTCTGTCTGAGGGGTTGGAGCATATGCGGTTGTACCTCAGTGCTTGGCTGTAAACAATGGATCGTGTGGTGTATCCGGGATGGAAACTGGAGGCATGCAGGTAAGTATAGCGGTCGGTAGGTTTTCTGCATAGGGTGGTATTGATATGACCGTCACTTATTTGTATCGTGGTGTCCAGGAAATGGACCTCCCGTGTAGATTGGTCCATGCTGAGGTTGATGGTGGGGTGGAAGCTGTTGAAATCATGGTGAAATTCTTCCAGAGTCTCCTTCCCATGGGTCCAGATGATGAAGATGTCATCGATGTAGCGTAGGTAGAGAAGGGGTGTAAGTGGACATTAACCTTTTGCACCCTTAATCCACACTAGTCCTGATTTCACTGAAATCAGTAGTCCATAAAAGTACTGTACTGCTGAGCCATAAGTATGCTAAAGATAGTATGATTCCCATGTCTATTTTTTTTTGGCTTGTAATTAAGTCTCACCATTAACATTAGTTTTTTATGTAGTTTGGGTTTCTTTCCTTGGGTTATTTTAAAAGATCATATTTTGAAGAGGAAAAAAAAGCAAGGTAGGATCCTAGTGGACATGAATTAGATACTTAAAATCTGCATTTCATTGAAAGGATAGAGCTTTGTGGCAGTTACTGTCTAGCAGATCACTGATTGCTGTTTCAGAACATTCATGTACATATTATTGACATGAAGAACTGTGAAACTTTTTCATTAAAATATACCATAGAAATAAAGATTTATATTTAAAATGTATTCGCTATATAATTGTCCGACAAGTGTGCCTATTAACATTGTAATGAAGAAGTACTGTGTTGACTTTATAGTTGCACTATATATTTTTAAACTTAATGTTTCTTAACCATTTTAAAATATTTTAATCTAAAAGTATTAATCCACATTATGGACTAATAGCCTACAAACAATAGGGCTAGATTTTCCAAGTGCTCAGCTTCCACAGGTGGGACTAAATTTTCAAAAGAGCTCAGGTTCCATTATGGGAACTTGCAATAATGGGGGAGTTTTTCAGCACCCATCAGACCTCACTGTGAGTAATTGGGTTCTATGCTCATGAAAATCTGTTCTACACAAGTTTGCTCTTTCGTGCCTATTTGTCTAGTCTACATATAATAAAGCATTTATAACTTTGCTATCTCAGAACTAATTCCTTCATCAAATTCTGATGTGCTGTGCCTATGTCTCTACTTGGAATGTTCTCCTAAATTTTCCTACCATTACTACTTTTATCTCAGCTCCATCTGTGGTGGCAGTGAAGGGACATGTGAGCACTAGTATAAATTGAATTCCTGGTAGCTACTAGCATTTTAGTTATAGCGTGGTATGACCTACTCAGAGCAAATTTATGTAACGTACTGACAGTGATTTGTCTCATGCAGGGGTTCTCAAACTTCATTGCACCACAACCCCCTTCTAACAACAAAAATTACTATATGTCCCCAGGAGAGGGGAACAAAGCCTTAACCCACCTAAGACCCAGGTGGAAGGGCAGCATAAGACCAAGACCAATCCTCACCATCCCAGGTCAGAAACCTGTGGTTTCAGCAACTGACAAAAGACCTGTAACCTGAATTCCTCTGCCCCAGTTGGAAACCGAAGCCTGAGCCCTGCTGCCCAGCAAGTCTAACACCAGTCCTGGGAACCCCATAGAAATGGGATTGCGACCAATGTTCCCTCTAATTTTTTCCATCCATATGCAGAATAAATGTTGTTATGTGAATCAAGGCATGTGCAGATGTGCACCACCAATAGGAATATATGCTGCTGTCTGTGGTGGCTGTGGATACTCTGCTAATCGTCTGCATTTGAATTTCTTCTGGGTGGCCATCCAAGTGCACAGCTTATGGATGCAACCCACTTTGGGGTCCTGACTCACAGTTTGAGAACCATTGATCTAGTGCTGCCACAGATCACAGTGGGAAATTTTAGCAAATATTTCCTTATGTATGTGAAGCTTAAGTAAATATTTTCACATGGATGGATGAGAGTTTTGCAGGGCCCAGGGCAGCACAATTTTGCGGGGCCCCCCTTTGGAGTAAAAATAGAAAAAAGGCGTCCCCCCTGTGCCAATTCCTCCAGTAGCCCCACTCAGATCATGTGAGCTACCCCTCCTCATCCCCTCTCCTAACACTTCCCTCTGCACACCTGCCCTGCCTCTCTCCTCTGGTCCTGGTCCCTCCCCTGCAAGTGTCTGCCCTTCTGCTTTACCCCCAGAATCCCCTGGCACCTGCACCTTCCCTTACCCCTGTACCATCCTGGTGCCTCCCCCTTCCCTCACTGCCCCTGCGCCCTTTGCTCTCTTTTTCCCTGATGCCCACCCCCTCACCACCCTCTGCCCCCGTTCCCCTCATGCCCCTGTGCCCTCACACATGCCTTGCTCCATCCCCACCTTCCTCATGCCCACCCCTCCTTTCAAGCCTTCTCCCAGCACCTCCTCCTCTCCCCTTTAGCCCCAGTGCCCTTACCCTCTCTTCTATCAGCATCACTCTGTCCCCCCTCCCACTGACACCTCCCCTCCTGCCCTTTTCCTCATTGTCTCCACTTGGACCCCTGGCATTTGTCTCCACGCTGTCCCTTGGTGCCTTCCCCTTTCTTCTCCTGACCTGCTCCCCTCCCCTCAGTACAAGCCCTTTCCTCTGCCATCCACCTTCTGCCTTCTAGTTTGCAAGGTGGCCACGACCCCGGCCCAGGCCCAGGCTCCAGACCACGTGCCAAACCGAGCAGTGCAATGCTGGGCCGCGTGGTTTTAAAGTCCCGGGCCGTGATGTCACGCCATGCCCAGGCATCTCCCCTCTCATCTGTTGAGCAGCGATTCAGCATGCCACTCATGCACTCCCTCGACCCCACATGGCCCACACTGGCCGGTGCCGGGGAATTCAAAGTGTGGGGCTGCAGCGCCCCATCACAATCCCCCTCCACCTCCAGCAGCCACCAGCCAGCCCTTCGGCGGATGGCCCACCGGGAAATTCCCGGTATCCCGCTGGGCCAGTCTGCCTCTGGCACCTGCACAGGGCCTATCGAAGCGCAGGGCTCAGGGCAGCCGCCCCGCTCATCCTGCCATATATCCGCCGCTGTATTTTCAGGTTATAAAGTAGAAACAATGCAGCATATAATAAAAATGAAGACTGATCCCTAACTATAGGAGAGCCAAAAGGCATAATTAGAATTTACTGGCAAGGTGACAGTGATTTGTTTTGTTAATTTCTGTTGAGGAATTGGAGGGCAACCATATCCAACAGAGCAGGACTTCTATCCATTTTTTGGTCTATCTTTTGTATATTTGGGCTCCTCTATTTTTTTCTAGACCTGATCAGAATATTTTCTGACAAAACAGAATTTTGCTGAAATATGTTGTTTTTGTCAAAGTTGCAAAATCTTGCAGGAAAGTGTTGTTTTCAAGAAACCTTTACTCAAAAAGAGAGAATGATATTAGCCTGATAGTTAAGGCACTAACCTGCAGATAAGAGATATGGGTTTTAGTCCCTTGCTGTTCCTGATTCAGAGTGATGTGGGACAGAGCTGGCACTAGGCATAGGCAGATTAAGCAATTCCTTTGGACCCCAAAGAACTTGCTTGATTAATTATGTGTGTGGGAGGGAAGGGGAAAATTCTCCTGCTTAAGGCCCCCAGTGTGCTAGCACCAGCACTGATTTGGTATGAACAACTCTGCTTTAAATCCTGCAGAGTAGGGTCTTGAACATGGACTTTCTATATGCTAGGTGAGTGCCCTAGCCACCATGATAACGAAGGAAAAATATATATGACTCCTGTCTTCCTTAATCAGAAAGCTCAGATTTCACGGAAACATGCAGAAGACTGTGGTTTTGTTTCACATTGGAATGAAATCAGATTTTGAAACCTCAAAACTTTTTGAAATGGAATTGGAATGCTCTGGTCAGCTTTGTTCTCTTGAAGAGCTTTTTTCAAATCCTGGTGATCTTTCCACAGTAGTGAGGCCTCTGCCTCTATGTATTGGCGTGTTACTTTAGACAGCTGTAAGAAAACATCAATGTTTTGAAAAATCTTTTTTTTAAACACCTGACAATCCTGATGCCAGCTTGTAAACATTTTTCTTTTATAATTTTTTCTACATCTTTTCACTTTTATTCTTAAATTTTCTGTTATTTGACATATTTGATTCCTATGCTCTTTAAACACATGCTCTCTTGTTTTTAAAGAGAGCTGGTTTTGTTTATTTATTTATACATATTTTAGAAGGTCATCTAGAGAAACCTGCACCTCCTGGGACTCGATCATGTTTTCATGTGAGTGATTATTAGCAGATTTCACATATTTCTGAGTGAGCACTACAAACATTTTGATGTGCTAAGCTTTATAAATAGATCAAGTAATCTTTCAAAGACTTGAACAGTAAATCTTTGATAAAGGAAGAAAAGGAAAATTCTGTGAACTCTTGGCTACTATTTTGCAATATTTGCAGTTGGATTTTCATACTTCGTCCATAACATCTTTTGTGGCTGATTCATGAAAGATATGGCTGGGTCCTTGTCATTCATTATTTGTCCTTAATAATTCTTGGAGTGGTGGCAGTGAGATGCCATCTCTCACAGAAGACTTATTTAGCTTATTACAAAAGATACAACCTACTTACATTCTTTTAGTCAGCCTTGAGTAAAATCTGAAGATGAAATAATACTGTTTTAAACTGGCTCATATTCCAAGCAGTGCTATGATGTTGAGTTTAAACTCATAGTTATTGGTTCAAAAGAATCAGGACAGAAATTAATTCAATGGAATAATTAATTGAGTCACTGTGCCAGATGTCAAATACTTTTCAGATCTTTCGAGTTCTAGCTTGAAGTACATTAATAATATACATCTTAGAATAATGGAAGGTTGGGTATCTTGAACAACTGCTTGAAAAAGTCATTTGCTACCACAGGTATAGCAATATATGTTATTGACTTCCTGTTAGCTATGTCTAGACATTGCTAAGGGACTTAGTGGAATCCAGTAACTGACTATCTCGTGCACTGTCCACACCAGGATATAGATTACTAATCAGATAGTAGCTCTAACAAATTAACTAAGGAAAGTCTGATGGTTAAGCAAGGAAGAGTAATGTTTAATTTTTATCAGCTAAGAGTCAATCAAGAGTCACAATCACATTCATCTAACAGTATCAAAATGCCTCTAAGTGTTGCATTATGATAATGAATGAAGAAGACTCACTCTTTACTTACTCCTACCAGGCAATACTCTTAAGTCTTCAGATGCATTTATGGAGTTGGTATCTTAGGCAGAATTTGGCACACTGCTTTTATTCTTCCTCTTCCCTTTCCCCACCTCCCCCTGCTTTTCACTTCCAAATTAAGGACAGTAGATTAAAGTTCCAACAAATATAAATAGTGGTTGAAATAAGCACAGCCTTTGCTTTAGTATGTTGCAGATGGCTAGAAAAGAAGAATCCTACTGCTAACTTGCAGGAAATATATTATCCTCAAATCATTTCTGTCTTTTACTTTTTAAAAACAAAAACCAATGAGCTCTGCTATAGAATGAAAGTGGTGTGATTCTAATCACCAGTTTTTTTTATGGAGGCTCTTAAATGTGTTCATTGTGTAAATCCTTAAAATTCACTGATGCCAAAAATGCAAGTGGATTTTTCAAAATATGTAGTGATAGCTGCCCATTTCTTGACACTGTAATCCGGGCCTTAGTATATAACAAATGTAACTTGAAAAGAAAAATGAGAATATATTTGCTAATATGGGAAAATCCTGTATTCAGACCCCGAAGTCATAATGAGTAGTTCCTATTCTTACAAGTAGTCCCATAATCAGGAACTAAGAATTAATTTAAGAAAACATTAGTTTTTTTTCCTCCTGTACCAACATAATTTTCTTATATTAGCTCAGCCATATTCATTTTTATGTCTTTTTTTAAACTTTGAGAGAATAAGACCCTTTCAACAGAAAAGAATGTTACAAAAATTCCTAGTTACAGCTAATATTTCTAGAGGAGAAGTGGCAAAGAACGTATAGCACGTGATGAAACTCAAACAGTGATTCATGCCATTACTTCATTAATCAAGTGGAGGCATTCTGAAAAATGTTTTTCTTTGGCTGCAGCCATCTATTTTTGGTGTTAATCTGTGCCCTATGGCAGGGTTTTGTGAAGCGAAACAATGAGTAGTTGTATCATATCCCCCGCCCCCCCCATTGTTGTTGCCACTGTCAAAAGGAGGAGAGGATGATGCAGGTCTGTATCAGCCTGATAAGAAAAAGAGGATTCAGAATGGCTGTGTAGAGGATCCGTAGGAGTAAAGTGTGCGGTTTTGGACCAGACTAGCAATGGAATACAGCAGAGACCCTTTAATGGGATACTGAAGGTTCACTGCCAAAGCTATACTTCTAGAAGATTTCCCAATAAAATTGTTTGATTCAGAAGTGTTGTGACTGTCTGAGCAGCCAAGGTTCGAAATGCAGTTAAGTTATTCACTCACTAATCTGTGGTTGGTCACATCAGGTTAAAATCCTCCTATCTGTAGTACCCAGCCACTTTTAATCTTTGGAGTTACAATATTAGAGTTTACTTGCCACTTTGACTTGAGGCTAAGACCACTGAGAAAGCTACATAAGCTCTCTATGACTTGTTGTTTAAACTGTAATGTGGTTATCAATTTTACTTGAATGCTATCGGCAAGATTTTTGACCTTAGAAACATACCTTCCAGGATTTGGCCCCTTCCCTCATTAACAAGCAGTCACTTTTGTAAATTATTATATAGAAAAGTGTGAGTTAATAAAAGCTCTGACTCTAATCTTGTTTACATCACTTTTGCACCATTGTAACTCAGTTGTCATTTGTGGATTTATTTATGACTTACCCCAGCGTTTGAGATCAACACTAGGCCCATCATGTTTGCAAGTATGATTTCAAACCATTTTGCCAGGTACTGGAACACTCAAACCAAGCAGCATTCCTGCATAAAATCTTATTTAACAATGAAGAGTAACAAGTTTAAACTTACACACTATGCAGATATAAGGGACAGTTATTTCATATAACATTTCATAATATCACATTTATAAAAACACCAAATATGTTCATCCAATGTGAAAATTCACAGTGTGCAATAGTCTTTATTAATTTCCTACTTTTTATAGCATGGCCTGTGAGATGTAATGCATAACCTATGTCAAGGGAGAATGGGTACACCTTCTCAAGACCGTTTTCACAACTTTGGTTATTTCCTTTATAGTTTGGATGTTTACATCTTCATTCATTAAAATGTCTTCATATATTTACCTTTCTGTATTTATATTTAAAGAACAGGTTTAATATGAACATGATACTGATATCATAAGAACATTCAATAAAGTTTGGAATAAACTCTCACCTAAGAGAAAAATATCATAGAGGTAGTTTTAAATGTAAGGACCTGATAGTCTGCTGCCCTATGATGCAGAATAATAAAGGGTGATGAGGTAACTTCCAGAACAAAGAGTTGTGTTGGTGTTTCTACTATGCATACATTCCTCACAAAAATTAGTTCCAATGCAACCTTAATGTTGAGAAAATAAGCACTCAGATGGCACTTATTGTATGTAAAGATTTTTTTTTAAGTTTGTTGTTTCAGGCAAATGTACACTGGAACAGAGTTAAGATTGAGGTTCCAATTTTTATTTTCTATTTCCTTGTATCTGAATGCTTCTTTTCTCAACTTTAGCATTCTATTAATAGTGGCTTTTTGCATGGAACACCCTTGTGTATTTTTAAACTTTCTTTTGATTGAGGCCTCCTGGCAACTCAGGAGATATATCCTTAGATCATTATTTGACACCTGTGTATAAAGAGACCATGTTTATAATTGTTAAAAGTCTACACTTGGGGTTTAAAAACATGTTTTAAACCTCTAATAACTACTTGATACTAGCTAGAAACATCCTCATTGAGTGAAAATTATGCTATTAATATACCAATTAGGCAGTAGCAATTACAAATCATTCTTTCTCCTCTAAATCAGTTCCCTAGGGAAAAAAATCTCAATAAATCATCTATCCCATTTCAGAATACCTTATTTCAATACTTTAACAATATTTTCCCATGTTCATAGGTTTTAAGCCCAGATGGAATCTTGTGATCATGTATCTGGCCTCCAGATTAACACATAATCTACCTCAATAATTTCTGCAGCAATCATATAATTTCAGTTTGAGCTCTACCATATCTCTTAGAAAGATTTCAAATCTTGAGTTAGGCCTTGTCTACAGTAAAAGGGAAAGTCGACTTAAGATACGCAACTCCAGCTACATTAATTATGCATCTGAAATTGACATATCTGAAATTTCATTTTTGCACTGCCCACACAGTGGGAGGTCAATGGGAGCTCATGATCCCATTGGCTTCCCTTACTCCTCGTAAGGAGCAGGACTCCCGGTGCTGACAAGGGAGCCCTCTCAGTGCGGCAGAATCAATCTTCTCCATAGTGTAGACATGCCCTGAAAGACTTTAAGTAGCACTTTTCATATGGTTAGTCATGAAGTATACAACTAAGTATCTACAGATGTACGCACATACTCCATATTTAAGAACAAGTAGTCCTGTGGCACCTTAGGGTATGTCTACACTACCCCGCTAGTTCGAACTAGCGGGGTAATGTATGCATACCGAACTTGCTAATGAAGCCCGGGATTTGAATTTCCCGGGCTTCATTAGCATAAAGCCGGCGCCGCCATTTTTAAAAGCCGGTTAGTGCGAACCCCGTGCCGCGCGGCTACACACGGTACGGGCTAGATAGTTCGAACTACGTAGCCATTCCGAACTATCTGTACTCCTCGTGGAACATGGGGAAATGGGGCTAGAAATTCACCTATCCTTTAGATTCCAAATATCTAATTTTTTGAATACTAACTAAGTGAAATAGTGATAGAAATGTAGCCGTGTTAGTCTGGTGTAGCTGAAACAAAATACAGGACTATGTAGCACTTTAAAGACTAACAAACCATCTTGTTAGTCTTTAAAGTGCTACATAGTCCTGTATTTTGTTTTAACTAAGTGAAATAACCTGCAGTGATTTAAGAATAATGGAACTGAATGCTTTAGGAATTTTAGAATCTGCCTACATATAATTAGAAACTGGAAGAAAGTGGGGGAGTCTGTAACTTTAAAATTGATATGGAGACTTGTACTGAATAAGATATAGCCTGTATGGTAAATATTAGCCAAACATGGTTTAACACTGAATTACTCCCACCTCCAAACTCCTAAAAATCGAGGTTTTATTAGAAATACAAACATTTTTTGCTAAATTTTGCTTTCAGTCTTACCCAAAACAATCCATTGACTACTAAGGATAGGCAGGGTTTGACTGACAGCACAGTATGTCCCTTCAACTATAATGGTGCTACTTGGCACCACTATCCAATGCCTCATTTATCAAACATTGTGAACATGTCTATCAGTTCAATACTCTGAAGATGTAGTATTCAGGTGAGCTGAGAAGAAAATCAGCTTCAGTTATCATGTCTCTGATGCACAAAACAAAAGAGGCAAGAAAGCCTGCTATCTTGGTTGACGTCTTTCAACAAAACTCTAGTCCACCTTCTGCAGTGGAAATGATGAGATGAGGAAGCTTCATAGATCGTGCATAAGGTGATGATGATTTTTGTCACTATGCTATTGCTTTGACTCTCATAAAATTCACTCTAAACATGAACAAATATTTGGTATGTGTTTTGGATCCAGTTCCTTGTCCACTCATTCATTTTAAAGGACAAATAGGAGTTGATAACATTTTACATAGGAATATCATTTTAAATACCTTAGAAATAATCAATACATTCTTACTAGTTTTTTTCCTCAATATATGTTATTGCATGTTCCACAGAACACAACAGCATTAGTTATTTCAAAATATTAATTAGGTAATGTTACAACAGCCTGTTACATTTCAACTTATTCAGAAGTTTGTTTTTACAGTGGTTTATTTTATATATAACAGTATGGTCTATTCCAAAATATAGTATACATTATAATTAATTAAAATGTACAATGCCAAACGTGAAATCTCTGCAAGCTGCATGGAAACTTTTTAAAGACATAATAATAGAGGTTCAGCTTAAATGTATACCCCCCAAATTAAATAACATAATAAGAAAACCAAAAAAGTGCCACTGTGGCTAAACAACAAAGTAAAAGAAGCAGTGAGAGTCAAAAAGGCATCTTTTCAAAAATGTGTGAGTTAAATCCTAATGAGGAAAATAGAAAGGAACATAAACTCTGGCAAATGAAGTATAAAAATATAATTAGGGATGCCCCCAAAAGAATGTGAAGAATAGCTAACCAAAGACTCAAAAGTATTAGCCAAAATTGTAAGTGCATCAGAAGTAAGAAGCCTGCTAAACAACCAGTGGGGCCACTGGAGGATCAAGGTGCTAAAGGAACACTTAAGAGCAATAAAACCGATGTGGAGAAACTAAGGGCATGTCTAAAGTGGGGAGGTATTTTAAAATAACTTCCCTTATTTCAAAATAACAAGGCAAGTATCCACATTACCCAGCCCATTATTTTGAAATAATAACTCCTGCTTGTGAGAAAAATAAATTATTTCAAAATAAGTTATTCCAAAATAACCCGATACTGTGGACATAGCCTAAATGAATTATTTGCATCAGTCTTCACTTGCTGAGAAGGTGAGGGAGATTCACAAACCATAGCCATTCTTTCTAGATGACAAATGTGAGGCACTGGGCCCCCCCAGCCATGGCCTCGCTGCCAGCCTCCCAGCCAGCTTCCTCCTTCCACTAGCCCCTCCTCACACAGGGCTCCTGGCCCCACTATGGCAGCCCTACACTGGCATGCACAGCTCCACTTTGGGGCTCCATCCCCATGGGAAAGTCCACCTGCTGGGGTCCAGTTGTACCACCGGGCGACAAGCCCCACTTGGGCTTTAACATTGCTGTGCAGCTCCATTGCCTCCTGGCCTCACCATACAGCTTCTCTGGGTGGCAGTTTGGGGCTGCCATGCGTTTTGCTATGCCGCTGAGCAGCACTAAAATTCTTTAAGGGGAGTGAACAAGAATTTGGATGAGGCTGATCCAGTGGATTTAGTGTACTTAGGTTTTCTTGTACATTGGTTACTACTTAAAATGTAGAAAATCAAAGTGAGGTATAAATGATCAGTTTTCAGAATGAAGAGAGAGAAATATTGATGTTGCTCAGAGGTCCGTTCTCAAGATAGTTAAATCCAAGGTAGACTGCAAAGAGCTACAAAAGTATATTTCAAAATTGGTGACCAGGAAGCAAAATGGCAGGTGAAATTAAATGTTTATAAATGCAAAGTAATATATAATGGAAAACATAATTCCAACCATACATATAAAATGATGGATCTAGATTATTGTAGATACTTCTCTGAAAAACATCTATACAATGTGCAGTGGTAGCCAGAAAAGTGAACAAAATGTTGGGAATCCTTAAGAAATGGATAGATAATAAGACAGAACGTATCATATTGCCTCTATATAAATTCATGGTGTGCCTACATGTTGAATACTTGACTGTAACAGATGGATAACTGCTGGGAGAGTGACCAGCGCTTTTATGTCCCCCTCCACCTCCAAGCCATTAAGAACTGTTCTCTCCTCCCAACCAAACTTCCCTCCCCCTCGAAGGTTCAGGGTGGTGATTCTTTAAGTGAAAAACTCTAACTGCCATGTATGAAGACAGTGGAGTGGGGAGGTATTCAGTGGCATTAAGGCAGGCGTGGGTAATAATTTTTTGCCAGGGGTCACTTTAGAAATTTTTGAAGTGGAAGGGGCGGAGCCTCAAGCGAAGTGGGGGCAGGATACTTCCCTGCTTCCCCACCTACAGACCGTGATTGGTAGCACGTGAAGTCTTTGCCTCTCCCCCCTCCAAGATTCCCCATAGTCACTCATGCCCTTGGTGGTGGGAGGAGACTTTGCGCGCTCCCCCTCATGCCCCCAGGCCAATCAGGGCTTGGCGGTGGGGGAGCACCAAGTCTCCTCCCGCCCTGCCAGGAGTGCATGGCACTTCCAAGCACCACTTGCTCCTTGCAGATCAGGGGCAGGGTGGAGGAGACTTTGTGTGCTTCCCCCGCCCCCAGGCCAAACAGGGCTTAGGGGCGGGAAAGCGCACGAAGCCTCCTCCCGCCCTGCTAGGAGCGTGTGGAGCTTCTAAGCGCTGAATGCTACTTGCAAGATGGGAGCAGAGGTGGGGGCAGGAAACTTCATGCACTTCCCTCTGCCCCCAGGCCCTAATTGGCCTGGGGGCAGGGTAAACACGCAAAGTTTCTCCACCCTGCCAGGAGCACGAAACGCTTAGAAGTGCTTCCACCCCCAGACCCTGATTGGCTCGGGCAAGGGGGAAGAGTGCAGAGTTTCCTCTGCCTGCAAGGAGCCAGTCTACTAAAATTCTTTAAGGGGAGTGAACAAGAATTTGGATGAGGCTGATCCAGTGGATTTAGTGTACTTAGATTTTCAGAAAGATTCCTTACCAAAGACTCTTAAGTAAAGTAGGCTGTCATGGGATAAAAGAAAAGGTCTTCTTGTACATTGGGGCTGTGTCTACACTGGCATCCCTTCCCAGAAAAGGGATGCTAATGTAGCACTTTGGAATATGCAAATCCGCAGGGGATTTAAATATCCCCCGCGGTATTTGCATTAACATGGCTGCCTCTTTTTTCCGGCTTGGAGATAAGCCGGAGAAAAGCGCCAGTCTAGACGTCATTCTCCGGAAAATAAAGCCTTTTCCGGAGGATCTCTTATTCCTTATTTCCTTGAAAGTAGGAATAAGAGATCCTCCGGAAAAGGCTTTATTTTCTGGAGAATCACGTCTAGACTGGCGCTTTTCTCCGGCTTATCTCCAAGCCGGAAAAAAGCGGCAGCCATGTTAATGCAAATACCGCGGGGGATATTTAAATCCCCCACGGATTTGCCTATTCCAAAGTGCTACATTAGCATCCCTTTTCCGGAAAGGGGTGCCAATGTAGACATAGCCTGGCAGTGGGGGAGTGGCAAGGCCAACACAGGCTGGATCAGCCCACTTGGTTGGACAGATCTGGCCCACGGAGGCCCTTTTGCCTACCTCTGCATTAAGGGCAGAGGTGTGCATGGAAAATGTGGAGGAGGAAGGGAAAAAGAAAAGGGAATCCATTCCTTCCTCTTCTCTCTCCATGGCCAAGATATCCTCCTCACTTTCCAAGTAGGAAGTGGAACATATTAGCATAAACAACAGGGAGCACCAAAGAAGAAAGTAGCATTAACTTCTCTGCAAGCTCTTTACTATTTTTCTCTGTCAATTTCAGTATTTTCTATTCTGTGTCTGAAAAGTCTATTTTTTTAAGAAAATCTTTTCTACTTCCAATGATCTTATTTCTTAGTAGTTGTCTTTTGTCTCGATACTTTTTCCTCCTGCTAGGTCTTCTTTTCTTCCATTTTCTATGCATTCGTTTTCTCCTACTCTTTTTCTTTACTTTTTCCTTTTCCTGCAAGTATTATTTGCGGAATCCCCTTCCTAATAGCCTAGGAAACATTGTCTTTATGCTGTTTTTTTCCACATTTACTCTTATTAAAAACAGACTTAAATGCAGAAAACAGAGTTTAATTGAGTTTTCTTTTTAAAGGAGTTTTTATTCTGCTCTACTTTAAACTTTCTTTCTGAGCCTTTAATATGTCTTTTGAGAAACAGTGTCCTGATTTATAAGCATTGTTGCCCCTGGTTTCTGTGATAGAGAATTTCAGAGGTAAGAGCAGTGGGATTGCATTTTCAGGATGCCAGATGTGTGCTCTTTGATCTGGTGGTACAGCATGCCTTAGGGAATAAGTTCAATCTTGATTTCTTTAGTCAATCATCCACTATCAGGTACCAACGTGCTGATTAGCAGGGCTGAATAAAGGAACTCATCATGGGCACATGTTGGATGCTGGAACATTTGTGAGTAGGCTGTTGGCATCACAGAAATATCCATGCTCATGCTGTGGTAATGTTTTCTGTTCTAATAAATCTCCTTAATGCATGAAAGAGCAATAACAAATGCATAAATGTAATAAATAACACCATATGCATTGATTAATCTTGCAGATGCTTAGAACTCCTTTCCCAGTTTAACCCATTGTTGCAGAGTGGAAATGAAAACATTAGCTCTGTGTGGCATCCTGACCTCTAACAACTGCAAGACAACTCCATATAGTTGTGCCTTCTTAACATTCCTAGCATTCCCTGATCCAAACTAATAATTAAGCGCTTGTTGAAGCAGTTAAAGGGACTTCGTAGCCCCATCCAATACCATATTTCCATGTAGTACAGTACCGGGTATAAAATGGTCTTTTAGTTTCAATTGTGCCTCAGTAAGGATTTCCTTCAGCCATTTGATAAATGTGTGACTAGAGTCCAAACACCATCCAGCTGTATTTGTCCAGCATGAGTAGCAGAATTAAGTTATATCCTAAATTGTCTCTTCAGCTCTGCACTAATACCAGGTTTTACATTGTCATTCTTTCCTACTCTCTTTCATTAGCCATAGGAATAATTTATCCTTGATTTTTCATGAGCCAGGGACAAAGGACCAGGGACATTTACATGGTCTGCTTCCACTTCGTAGAGTTATGTGAAAGTGCTGGGATAGATGTTTGGGCTATCACCATTCTCCTACTGCTAGTCAGTCTAGACAGTTAAACTGGTTTGGGTACCACAAGAACACATTGTATTTTATCCTCTGGAAATCTTTCTCGGGCAATCAGGGTATATACCACCCTGAACTCAGGAGTGTACAAAATCCCCATGCTGTACCAGAGTAGATACATGTGTCAGGGAAGAGTGAATTATTCCTTTTTCATTGATTATCACAGTGTGTTAGTCTCTCTTTGTCTATTTCTCTATGTATTCCTAAAAGAGAAAATAAAAGGCTATTAGCCAGGGGATAAAAATGGTGTCCTTGGCCTCTGTTTGTCAGAGGCTGGAGAGGGATGGCAGGAGACAAATCGCTTGATCATTGTCTTTGGTTCACCTGCTCTGGGGCACCGGGTGCTGGCCACTGTCGGCAGACAGGATACTGGGCTAGATGGACCTTTGGTCTGACCCAGTACGACCATTCTTATGTAAATGTAATAAAAGTAATGCTCATTGGCCACATAGTCTAAGTGTTGAATGATGTGCACCCAAGGACTCAATCCTACATGGTGCAGAACACTCCCATGGGATGCTGAGCATCTTAAATTCCCATGTCAGGCACTGGGATTTGAAGACACTTAGTATAGGTTTCAGCTCTTAGCGTACACAATGTGTAGACATCTATATATAGATATATATCTGTTATTGTATTTGACCTTGATGATGAGACCAGTTTGATGGAGTTAAGGTCAGTGAGTATATTATTTTTAGACAAGATACAAAGTATGTAGATGGCTCTGCTTTATTTTACTGTGTTAACAGCAGATAGCATTCAGTGCTTCATGTATTGCTGATTGTAGCGATACATTCATCTTGAGCGATTATCTAAAAGATTTCAGTGCTTTGGAATTAATCACACATTTGGAAAGACAAATACATGATGATAAGCAGAAAAGTTGTGTGGGGGGTTTTGTTTAAGAGTGGCGCTTTGGGTAATCAGTGCAAGTAATCTCCTTTATTAATTGTAGCAATGAAATCAGAACAATAACAATTAATTTAATTAGCTAATGTTTTAAAGTGTTGTAAAGGAGAACAATGCTATAAAAGATCTCAGTGTTATCATCATAGTAGGCATAACATTACTTCTAAAATATACTTCACTTTTCTTCCAAATGTTGACCTTTCTGCTTTTTTATTATTAATAAATTGAAGGAATTTATAGATACTTTTTTAGGATTATACTTTATGACTTTATACATTATTACAATATGGAATTTTTGCAGCAGGACAAGCTGAATTCACATATACTAGCCTAATCTAGCAAAGCCTAAAATCAGTGGGACTATCCTCATTTCCCATGCCTCATGTCTGACCAGAAACTGAAGCTCTCAAAAAATTTGCACAGATCTTGGGCATAAATGAGAGTCTAGGCAGTCTAGGCAGAGGTCCTGTGTCTCTGCTGTTGCTTTCCCCACTGACAGTAGTTCCCCAAAGACCATAGTTTAACTCCAACCTTGAAGTGGGCTTTACAGAAGATATAATCAAGCCAGAAAACAGACATGGGGCTGGTAGGAGGGATGATATCCATATTCCTCTGGCCCTCAGACGCTAGAGAGACAGCATTACACCTGGCTTCTCACACTTTCCCCCATGTCCATTTTCTGCCAACACCTCCTCTGTGAAAATGCAAGGCAGTCCCAGAGAGGCAGCTATGCCTCTACTATTCTGCATGTAGAACTCTGAATCAGGGTTCTTCCCCAACCCCACTGAAATCAGTGAATAAAATAATAACTGGACTGAGCAATCAGGAGGAAGATAAATATACCTACATAATGCCATAGGGGTGATTTTCAAAAGCCCTGTCGTGTATTAAACAAGCTAAAGCAGCAATGTCACTATTCACTGTTTTTCTTGTCATCGAATACCTATCATTTTAAAGTGTGAAAAATAGGCTGCAGAAGCTCTCCGTAAGTATATAGTATATTCAATTCAGATAAAACTTGTTTTATTTCATCATGCACAAATTTGTTAAGATCTTTGCTGTGACTGCTCTTCCTATTGCCAATATCTATTGATAATTGTTTGAATACTGTACTCTGTGATACCATCACATCATTGTGAAGAAGATTGTGATCTTAGCCAAACCTATTCTGTTTAACTCTGACACTTCTTGTGTTATAGTGGGGCCTTGATAAGATCATGCCTGTTAGGATCAGACATTAGTTGGAATCAATATTTGAAAATGTGCCTGGTTTTGCTTAATAGCAAAGTTAGTGTGAGGGTCAGAGTGATATAATTTGTTGGAGGAGATTGTACAGCTTCATCCAGTCATGAGAGTGTTCTTTGCAGCTTTTGTTGGTGAAAAGCAAAAGCATGGATTTCTGAAAACTGTACAACATTGCTAAGCATCAGTGGATATTGAAGAAATTGCTATTTTTAATATTTAAAATGTGTATCACAGTAGCATGTTGGCAACCCAGTCTGGCTGTGTCTACATTGGCATGATTTTGTGCAAAAGCATGCTGCCTGTCTACATTGGCGGGGAGTTCTTGTGCAAGAACACTGATGTTCTAATGTGTGAAATCAGTGCTTCTTGTGCAAGAACTATGATGTGCCCGCTCAGGAATAAGTCCTCTTACGCAACTGTTCTTGCGCAAGAGGCCAGTGTAAACAGGCAACATGAGTTTCTTGCACAAGAAAGCCCTATGGCTAAAATGGCCATCGGAGCTTTCTTGCACAAGAGAGTGTCTACACAGGCATGGATGCTTTTGCACGAAAGCACATCTTTTGCGCAAAAGCACATGCCAGTGTAGACGCTCTCTTGCGCAAATACTGTAACGCAAAAACTCTTGCATTAAAAATATTTGCGCAAAATCTTGCCAATGTAGACGTAGCCTCTGTGACTAGGGTATTGAGCTATCTAATATACACAAACATAATGAAATGTAACCCATACCCCTAATAGCTCAAGTGGCAACAACTGGTCACACCAAAGGAGTGGTGAGATCATTAAGATTAATGTAATAAGCAGTAGACAGCACATCAGCTGCTGATCATTGTCAAGTGATGTATGGTCATTGAGACAAACATGAGTTTTACAGAGAGATGTGGAAGAAAATAAGATAGTGGCTTTTTGTGGATTTTTACAGGGACTTCTTTTCATGGACACCTTTTAAGTTTGGTTTAACAGCAGCCATTACAGCAGTTGAAACAAATTTATTGGGGGATTTGTTTAGACAGTAATTGGGTTAGAAACAGCTCTACTGATACTGAAATGTATTAGACTAGATGAATATTTATGAAGAACAAAGTGAAATAATGCTGTTTTGGGGAAAAAAATAAGGTCAGTGCTCCTAGAGCTCCTTATTTGGATTATCTGTCTGTCTATCAGTTTTAATACCACATTCAACACCAGGTGCTTCATCTCATTCCTTACTTCTCCTTGTGGATTTATTGACATGGATTCCTGTTAATATAATATGCTTACTTCACAGTCACCTCACTAAACTTAGACCGCTACAAAGGAGAATAAAGAAAGCCATAACTTAGGTGGCTTAATTGTAATAATGTGCAGAGTTGTCTCCCAGCCTCATTTCAAATTGGAGCTTAATGTGTTTACTGATACCTGTGCCTGTTTAATGATATATATGGCATTACCAGTATTACATATGTGCCTAGATGTTATCATGGACGGATTTAACAAGAGTTTGCCTCTGCTCAAAGAGTAAAGGGAATAAAATGAAAATTGAACAGAAATCCAGAACATTGGAAAGGTATTGCACTAAATGTATGATTAAATTCTGTACTTGCCACTTTATAAGGTTACTACCCTATTCCTCCCTATTGAATAAGATCCCACTATTTTTGTTACAATAAACATTTGAAAGAATATACTATGATATGTAGAAAAAGTAACTTGCCAAAATAGATTTGTATGGCCAAATTCTGCATGGGATGCATGCTTGTTTATATTTGGGTAGTATTTGGCCCATACAAATGTACTTTAAAATAGATTTAAACATAATATTGATTATAGCAAATAGCATCCTGGACTATGACTGAAAATAACACAAGGAAATTATTCATCTTTGAATTACTTTATGAACACAAATGTCTGTGGCACGACACAGGACTGAATTTCCAAAAGACTAAGCTCTTTTTCCTTCCAGCTATATAAAACTATTTTTTGAACTTGTTGAGAATTCTAAAGATTTTCTTTGAAATCAGGATGACAGAAATACTAAGAAGGAAACCTGGAAGTATCACAGACCATCAAACATAGGAAGAGGATGATATTTCTATGATTAAATTTTTTTAATAAGGAAAAATGACTTCCTATTGCGGCATAAGAAGTAATATGGTGAAATAAGAAAATGAAAGATAGGCAAATTTGATAGCAACACAGTAAATGTTAGGGACTCAGTTATGTTACATTTTCCACAAATCCATTTAACACACCTTTGTCAAAAAGAATAACCAAGTGTAAATTATAAATTAGCTTTTGCATAGGGGATAAAGGATAGACTTTTGAGCAAGGCATAGGATGGAAAGTCAGAAGACAAGAGCACTGTTCGCTCTTCTGTTGTAATATGCCTGTGTGAGATTATGCAAAACTCAAACTAATACTTTATATATTTAAGTGTGGTATTTGTATACAAATATGCATGCTTCAGTATCAGTGATTTTCTTTATGGAGTTTATGGCCTCTAATCTCCTTGTGCTTCAGTTTTTCCATCTGTAAAATGAGCTTCAGAATTTTAAACTATCTTACATTGCGTTTTGGGGTATTTTGGTGCGGGGGCGGGGGGAGGAGGAAGCCATTCCTGACTGAAAAGCACTTTGGCCCAGATGTTAAGGGTATTGCTTTTCTGCACTGAGCTTTGCAGTACCTAACCTATTTAGAATCCTAAATCAAATGTTTAAAAGTGATTTAGGCATTTAATAGCCTAACTATTATTGATTCTCAATGAGATTTTGGCTCTATCAGTGAGGCCTTGCAGAATTAAAAACAGCAGTACCTAAATAACTTTACTAATTTGGATCTTTGTGAATTTCATAGAGCAGCTGCCACTACATTCATACAAGTACGTATTCACCCATTGCAATAATAATGTATATATCAAATAATGATAGATAATATGCTAATTGATTTTGATTATGCAGTTTTTAAATCTTTGTTTCTTTAAAATGTAAAGTTCTTAATCATATGTGATTTCCTTCACTGTTTTCATTCTGTTAAAATGTCTGAATTCTGCTTTATGGAATGGCTTTCATAGTCATTCAATGTAAACATCTTTGATTCCTACTAAAGAAGCATTTTTATTATTGGTAAGACAAAAAACGTTGCCCCAGTTCTTGTGTCGGGCTGAACTATGTTAGAGGCAAGATTCCAGTAGTTAAAGGGGAGAAAAAAGAAGGTGACACGTTTTCAACTCCCCATTTCTGAGGCTAATGTATAGTGCCTGGTGTAAGTTAGAGCAGCCCAGTTCTCTAACATACTCCCAGATGCCTATGGCTTAGATCTGCTATTCTGTCAGGAGGGAATTGCTGGAGCACAGAGGCACCTGAGTCACGCCCCCATTTTTTCTGGCTATGCCCACTACGTAGATGAGTGATATAGAGCCATAAACTAAGGATTCTCCCTACTGTGGAGAACTCTTGGGTAGTCTCTACAGCAAGCTGTGAATCTTTTGAACACTAAAGCACTGGCAAAGTGCTGTAGGACATTCTGCAGTCAGGCCCATCTGGGGTGAAATCTTGACCTCTTTGAAGTCCATGGCAAAATTCCAGTTTGATTTCAGTATGATTTAGAAGTTACTTGGTTAAAAACAACTGGAGAAAATATGAATGAAAATTAGAGCTGTGCAAATAATGTAAAACAGCGTGACAATTGTTTGAATTGGAACGGTCTGTTTGATTTGTGCAAGTTCATACCTCTTGTATTTGTTTATTATCAGAGGGTATGTCTAAACTACATCCCTCTGTCGAAAGAGGGATGTAAATTAAGCAAATCGAAAGTGCAAATAAAGCGGGGATTTAAATATCCTGTGCTTCATTTGCATAAAGGCGTCTGCGGGATTTTTCAAAAATGGGTTTTTCAAAAGGAAAATGCCATTTAGATGTGGTTCTTTCGAGGAAAAAAAACCCTTTTTCAAAAGATCCTGTATTCCTCGTAAAATGAGGAGTATGGGTTCTTTCGAAAAAGGGTTTTTTTTTTTTAAAGAACCACATCTGGACGGCACTTTCACTTTTGAAAAACCCTTATTTGAAAAAGCGCACTGATTCCATTATGCAAATGAAGCATGGGATATTTAAATCCCTGCTTCATTTGCACTTCCAACTTGCTTAATTTACAACCCTCTTTTGACAGAGGGATGTTGTTTAGACATACCCAGAGTGTATGACATAAGGCATAGCCTATGGCAAAGACCACTGTGCTAGTCATTGTACAGTGAAGAACAAAAGGATGGTACCAGCCCTGAGGAACTTAATCTAGGTTTAGACAAGAAATATCAGAAAGATACAAACAGAATAATAGGGAGGAAAATGAAACAATATTGGTCAGTATAGTAGGCTGTTTTCTGTAGGAATCACTGCAGGGGAGAGTTTTAAGAGAAATTTGAAAAAGGATAATAAGATAGTTTGGCAGATGTTTATAGGAAGCTCCTCCAAATGAGGCATTGCATGAAAGAAAGCATGTTTGAAACTAACAAGTGGCAATACTCTACTCCACCTTAATATCTGCTCTACTCTGCGCTGATTAGACCTCAATTGGAGTATTGTGTCCAGTTCTGGGAACCACATTTCAAGAAAAATGTGGAGAAATTGGAGAAGGTTCAGAGAAGAGCAACAAGAATGATTAAAGGTCTAGAGAACATGACCTATGAAGGAAGACTAAAAGAATTGGGCTTGTTTAGTTTGGAAAGGAGAAGACGGAGCGGGGACATGATAGTGGTTTTCAGGTATCTAAAAGGGTGTCACAAGGAGGAGGGAGAAAAATTGTTCTTCTTAGCCTCTGATGATAGGACAAGAAGCAATGGGCTTAAACTGCAGCAAGGGAGGTTTAATTTGGACTTTAGGAAAAACTTCCTAACTGTCAGGATGTTTAAACACTGGAATAATGATACTGGGTTCTGCCACGAGGAGAGGGGACCGGACTTGATGACCTCTCAAGGTCCCTTCCAGTTCTGATGTTCTATGATTCTATTAATAGAGCAGAGCAGCTTAACTCTCAATACTGATTAAGAGATGATAAGCCATGGGGATAGGCCATAGCATATGTTTGATGCTATGTGAATGGGGAACCAATGGATGGATTGAAACCTCAGAAGGCAGAGGGAAGGGTGAGGGCTGGGCACAAGGACTAACATCTCTCTCAGCCCCACCTTGAAGGAAAGATCTAGCACTGCTGTTGCTGCACTGCTGTCGCTGCCTGTCTCCTGAGTAAGAGGCCTGCCCTGTTAGGACTCAGACCTTTCAGATGCAGGTGTTGCCTGCAGCCATTACCAGGGGCGGGCTTAAAGACCGAGGGCAAGGGTGTGTGTTGTGATGGTTGCAGTTTTGTGTGATATTATAATTGAGTGTGTGTTTGTATGTGCTGGTGAGCAGGGCTGGCTTTAGGAAGTGCGGGGCCCAATTCGAACCATTTTGGCGCCCTCCCCCCCTAGGATTTTTTGTTGAGCAAAACAAACAAAAAAAACCCCACACACAACCACAACCACACACAAATATCACATCAGAAGTAGATCTGATTAAAATGTATATCAATATAGTTGAACATTTTCAAAACAAATGCCATCCTTTATTATGCAAAATTTTACACAAAATTAAATCAGTTGCCTTAAGTGTAGGTCAAATATTTTCAATTGCAAACTATCCAATTTTTTCAATAAAGTTTAAAGTTTTATTTTTAAAAAGTTACCAGAGAGCATTGCAGTTTTCTGTTACATTGATCTACTTTTTAAATAGCAAAAATGGAGTCTTTGTTAAGAAAGTGTCAGTTCTGTGGTCAAATTCCAGTCCTTAGTGATTTCAGCACCAATGATTTCACTAGGTAATATGTTACCTCACCACCATTGCCTCCTTTGCACTGCCCTTCAACACACTCCTGCACATTGAGTCCAAGGTCAGTCTACACAAGATTTTATCAATGATTTTTGCTCACGCGATAACTGTGTTACCTGGGGGACTTAGGTAAACAATTACTGTGGAAGCCAAAACCTGTAGTAAAGCCTAAGGCAGGTTGTCCACCGCCCCCCCCCCCCCCCCGAAGCCAGATTCGGCTTGGTGTTACGTATCTAGTCACCGTTGGATTGGGTAACCACAAATCAGGCAAGAGACCAATGTTTAGGGCCAAGCCATATATTTTGAAAAGTCAAACGCACAACAACAACGGTATAAACCCACCCTATCCCAGAAGAGAAAGGAGATAGATAGATCCCGAATACACAAGGGATATACGTTACAATATCAGAGGCGGCGATTGAGGCCTGCGACCTTCCACCCTGTGGCTAATGTGAAGCCTTAGGGGAGGACGGCAGGGCGTCCCTCGCTGATAGGGGTTGGTCCAGTCAAACGGGTCCTCCTGTAGATGGATCCTTGCCTCCAGTGGAAAAGGTAAGTTCCCTCAGGGGTTGGCACTTGATAGTCCTTCGATTCACAGCCCAATCCATTAGGTAAGGATGATGGTAATAAAGTCCAAGTCCATGTGACAAAAGCCAGCAACCAATTGAATGGGGTATTCCCACACTCACGGTGGCTATCTCCCACGACTCGAGCTAAATCCTTGTATCAATATCAACAAACCAAAATGGAGCACCATGGGAAACAGACAAACACTGACAGGACTCTAAACGGTAGACAGTGACTGACTGACAATAGCACAGACGGACAGTGGCGAACCCGAACCCCTCGTTGGTCAGGGCTTATAAACTCTTCAAGGCGGGAAAAGGGTGGTAAGGGTTGGGTGCACAGAATGGTGCTGTGTGCAACGTTCTAGGAGAGAGGAGTGCACAGTTTTGTGGGTGATGTTCAGCTCATTTTAGTGCCTAGTGCACAGTTTTGAGCTGAGTGCATAACTATGGGGAGGGATGCACATAGCATACGGCGGTGTACACTTAATGTTTTGGTGGGAAAGGAGTGGTAAAGGAAGAAGAAAGAAGAAAAGAAAACAAGATGGAATCTGAAGAGACTCCATTTTGAAAAGCAATTGCTCTAATTATCCTTACCCAGGCAACAGTTTCCCTCCTTGATGGCGATAACTACTGAGACAAGACAAGGACTCTCAATTGATTCTAGTCAGCTCTGTCTTTAAACACTGGGGCTGTGTCTACATTGGCACGATCTTGCAGCAAAGTGGCCACTTTGCACAAAGGCACATGCCAGTGTAGACGCTCTCTTGCGCAAATACTTTAATGCAAGAACTCTTGCGTTAAAGAGTATTTGCGCAAGATCATGCCAATGTAGACATAGCCTGGATGTAAAATGTCATATAATTGGGGACTCTCAAATAGACTCGACCCCACCAGAAATAAAACCTGTTTCTGTGTTCTGTGACTTTTAGTTAGATGTGACTCACTATCTAATGCTTAGTGTTCAAGTTATGGTAGACCCTAAGCCAAGTCATATTAAGTTCAGGTCTTTAACCTTTTAATCATACAATATGGATAACATTTCATTCTCCCAGCTCCAAGTCTTAAGTGAATTTCAATCTAAAAGAGCCAAAATTGATCACCTTGACACAGCAAGTGTGTCTACTGAGCTCTGTGGCAAACTAGGTTGTCTATATAAATAAGGTCTGCTCGTGAAGCCTTTTCTTACAGTTGATTGCAGTAGATAGCTCATTCAGACCACTGCCTGATAATAGTTAGTCACCCTGACCGGTCATTAACCATAGTCATGGACTCACCCTACTTTCCATTGTCTCTATGAGTCTCTGATGACCTGTGACAAAAAAGGAGGGTGGAAAGGGAAACTGAAGGGAGAGACCTCTCTAAATTCACCAAAGAGCAGTATTGCCAACCCAGAAATCACAAGGAATGCCTACACAAAGTTATGAGAATGGTCTACAAATCATAAGATATTTTAAAAATAAAACATGTTGGATTTGTATCGGCCTTTTGTTTCTTGAGTATTTAGAGTTCATGTTTTAAAGCTTTCCTCCTTAGCTGTAAGGCCCAGAAGTATAGATAACTTTTTTTAAACGAAAGCTGAGATTCCTACATAATCAATTGACTCCAGGCCTTTAGAAAAACATCAAGGCTGTGTCTAGACTGGCCAGGTTTTCCGGAAAATCAGCTGCTTTTCCGGAAAAACTTGCCAGCTGTCTACACTGTCCGCTTGAATTTCCGCAAAAGCACTGACTTCCTACTGTAAGAAATCAGTGCTTTTTGCAGAAATACTATGCTGCTCCCGTTTGGGCTAAAGGGCCAGTGTAGACAGCTGAGATTTGTTTTGCGCAAAAAAAGTCCCGATTGCAAAAATGGCGATCGGGGCTTTTTTGTGCAAAAGTGCGTCTAGATTGACCACGGACACTTTTCCGCAAAAAGTGCTTTTGCGGAAAAGCGCCCATGCCAATGTAGACGCTCTTTTCCGAAAATGCTTTTAACTGAAAACTTTTCCGTTAAAAGCATTTCCGGAAAATCATGCCAGTCTAGACATAGCCCAAATGTTTTGAGACTCATGGTAAAACAATGGAGGAATTCTTGTGAGCTCATGCTTTGCCCACAGTATAAATAAAAAAAAAAACAATATCTTCTCCACTAAACATCCTAATGAGATACTGCAAATGGTGAGCTGAATTCAACAGCTCCTGATATGAACAGGTATCAACCATTTGTCTCTTGGTGCCTTCCCCTTTCTTCCCCTTCCCCTCCCCACAAGCCCCTTCTCCTTCCCCTCCCTCTCCTCCACTTCACAATCCTCCCAAGCCCTTTCCCCAGTCCCTCCCTTGCTTCACAAGCCCCCCAAGCTCCTTCCCCAGTCCCTCCCTCGCTACACTAGTCCCCCAAGCCTCTTCCCCAGCCCCTCCCCTGCTGCACAAGCCCCCCAATCCCAGTCCCTCTCCCGCTACACAAGCCCCCCAAGCCTCTTCCCCAGCCCCTCCCCTGCTGCACTAGCCCCTTCCCTATCTTCTGCCTTCCACGTTGCGGGTCCGGAGTCTGCGCTCAGGCCCTGCAGTACGAACCTAGAGGCAGCCACGCAGCATGCCTCCGAGCAGTTTTAAAATCCCGGGCGTGATGTCACGTCACGTCACGCTTGGGCCCCGCCCACCTGCAACGCCGCACATGGGCAGCAACAGGAGGCAAGGGGGAGCCGCACAGAGCCACGCACAGGATGGGACAGGGGTGGGAGGACGCGCAGGGAGGGCCGGCAGGGGGGGCTGGGGCCCACTCCAGGCAGAGCCGGGGGAGAGACCCAGCTCCACATAGTGGTGGAGCAGGCCCCCAGCTCTGAATTGTAACGCTGGTCGGCACTTCCGGGTTCAGTGGTGCGGGGCCCCCTTAGGCATGGGGCCCGATTCGACTGAATCGGTCGAATCGGCCTAAGACCGGCACTGCTGGTGAGAGCAGCACACTGTTGGCTTTGTGATGGCCTATTCAGTTCCTGGTGAGAGCAGGGAGGGTAGGCGAGGGTTCTTGGTGAGAGGAAGTTTCCTTTACCTGCCCAAACTGAAGGTTTGTGTTTTTTTCAGTTTCTCCTTCCCCTTCCCTCCCCCCATTATGTGCTTTGGCTCAGATGGGGTGCCTAAGGAGGAGGGCTCAGATGGCATCGTGGCAGTTGTGACAAGTAGGGGAAGATATGGAAGTAAGATCCATACTGGCCAACCAAGGGGAATGAGGTTTAGACAGTTATGTGCTATTCCTTTTTCCGGTATTGTTCCCAGCCTCAATAATTCGGGGAACTTTAATATTTGTCCGTCAGCCCTGAGGGTGCTGCTGAATGCCAGGTCAGTATCCCACAAGATAGCTGTCATCCTGAATGAAGGGGCTGACCTGGCTTGTATCACTGACACTTGTCTGGGAGTGGAGGGAGACGTTGACCTTTCCCAGTTGTGCCCGGCTGGGTTCTCAGTACAGCATCAAATGTGACTTAATGGTCGGGGAGGTTGGGTGGCAATTGTCTATCAAGATACTATCTCGCTGGTTAGGGCTTTTGTCCAACACAGTGTTAGATTTGAGTGTTTTTACTTCATGTTGGGTGGCTGAGATAGGTTGGGTATGCTGCTTGTTTACCGTCCACCTCGCTGTATGGCAGATGCTCTGCTCAAGCTGGCCGACGTGGTCTCGGATGTGGCATTGAGGATGCCGAGGCTTTTGGTCTTGGAGGACTTTAATATCCATGCCGAAGCTGTCCTGTGTTCCTGCCCGAGATTTTATGGATACAATGACCACCCTAGGACTATCCCAAGAAATAACTGACCCAACGCATGTTGCAGGTCATATGCTCAATTTGGTTTTTTGAACTAAGGGTGGTAGACTTCTTGGGATAAAGAATGTGGCTACACTCCCTTTGTCATGGACTGATCACTACCTGGTCACAGAGGCGGGGGACCAATTAAGATGATCTGCCCTCCGACGCTGATGGATCCGGAGGGTTTCCTGAGTTCCCTGAGGGATTGTTCAGCCATTATGGCGAATGGTCCTGTAGATGCCCTAGTCTATACGTGGAACATTGAGGTAGCCCAGGCTGTTGATATGATTGCTCCTAAGCACCCTCTTTGGGCTAGTCGAGCCAAGTTTGCTCCCTGGTTTTCTGGGGAGCTGGTGGCAGCAAAACGGTCTGTGCGATGGCTAGAACGCCACTGGAGGAGAACTAGAGCTGACTCTGATCGACTGCAGATTAGAGCTGAATTGCGAGCTTAGTCGGTGGCAGTGCTGACTGTGAATAAAAGCTACTTCTCCACCCATATCGCATCCGCACAATGCCGTCCAGCTCAACTCTTTTGAGTAGTGCGGGGCCCATTGCAGTCTGGCGTTCATGACAAAATTTGGCCTACCTCTGTGATCTGTTTGTGAAGCACTTTGCAGATAAAATCACTCGTATTCGGTTGGATTTGGACTCTGGTTGCTATGTAAGTGGGGCACAGAATGTGTTGAGTGCACCACCGAGTCATTTTTCTCTGGATCAATTTCAGGTAATGCAGAATGAGGGTGCGCGGACAAGTTGCTTGGAGGAGTGCGACTGACCATGTGCTCACTTGACCACTGCTCTTCACAGCTTATTAAATCTAGCTGGGAAGTGATGACTGGCTGAGTCCAGGGGAGTATGAATGCATCTTTTAGAACTGGTATGGTTCCTACTGCCTTGAAAGAGGCAGTGATAAAACCGTTACTCAAAAAGACTTCCCTGGACCCACATGATTTAAATAACTATCGCCCAATTGCTAATATTCCCTTCTTGGGCAAGGTACTCGAATGGGCAGTGGCGTTGCAACTCTAAGCTCTCTTGGAAGAAAGGCTATGTCTATACTAGCTCGTTAGTTCGAGCTAGGTAGGCAAATGAGGGCAACCAGAGTTGCAAATGAAGCCTGGGATTTAAATATCCCAGGCTTCATTTTCATCTTCTCGGGCGCCGTCATTTTTAAATCCCCCTTAGTCCAAACTCTGTGCCCACGGCTAAATGCGGCATGGAGTGGGTAGTTCGAATTAGGATCTCTAATTCAAACTACCAGTACTCCTCGTGGAACTCCTCGTGGAACGTGGAATGAGGTGTACCGGTAGTTCGAATTAGAGATCCTAATTTGAACTACCTACTCCGTGCCGCGTGTAGCCGCGGACACAGAGTTTGGACTAAGGGGGGATTTTAAAATGGCGGCGCCCGAGAAGATGCAAATGAAGCCCGGGATATTTAAATCCCGGGCTTCATTTGCAACTCCGGTTGCCCTCATTTGCCTACCTAGCTCGAACTAACGATCTAGTGTAGACATACCCAAACAGACTACTTAGATCCATTTCAGTTTGGCTTTAGGCCTGGTTTTGGAACTGAAACTGCCTTGGTCACCCTGGTAAATGATTTACTCCAGGAGATAGATGGGGGAGTGTATCCCTGTAGATTCTCTTAGACCTCTCAGCGGCTTTTGATACCATCAACCATGATATCCTTCTGGGACGCCTGGCGGAGTTGGGTATTGGAGGCACTGTTTTGCAGTGGTTCCGGTCCTGCCTGTCGGGATGGTTTCAGAAGGTGGAGCTAGGGGAATGCTATTCGACCCCATGGCGATTGTGCTATGGGGTCCCGCAAGGTTCCATCTTGTCCCCTATGCTGTTTAATATCTATATGAAGCCGCTGGGAAAGGTCATAAGGAATTTTGGAGGAGGTACCATCAATATGCAGATGACACTCAACTCTGTTTCCCTGTGACATCAGAATCAGGTGTGGCGGTGACTGATCTAAATCGGTGTCTGGAGGTGGTAATGGTTTAGATGAAGTAAAACAAGCTGAAGTTGAACCCAGATAAGACTGAGGACCTGTAGATCAGGAGGACATCAGTTCGTGAATATGGCTTGGCACCTGTTCTAGACAGGGTTACTCTTCCCCTGAAAAAACAGGTACACAGCTTGGGAGTCCTCCTGGACCCTTTTTTAACATTTGAAAATCAGATTCCTTCGGTGGCCAGGAGTGGTTTTGGGTAACTTTGTTTGATCCGCCAGCTGCGACCCTTCCTGAACAAGCAGGACTTGGTGTAGCGGTGTTCCTGCTCCACCACAGCGCCCCCTGACATCTGTTCAGGGAATTAGATCTGCCGGCAGGTGGCGCGGTCTTTTCAGAACACTGCCTTCCGGCAATGTCCACAATAGCCTGAGCTTTTCCCCCCTTCCGGGGGATGGTTAGTTGTAGGTCGGCAGGCCTTTAGGAGGCGGTTCCTCCACCCCTGGTACAATGGGTGGCTAGTCCGCCCTATGGCCCTACCGTGCCTTAAAATAGTTCGAGTCTATGAGTCTATCTCTGGCCTTATTTCAGGTCAGGGTGAGAGACAATAGTTCAGGGGTCCGGCCTTGCTTCAGGCCTGGACCACGGGGGCAGAAATTCTCCGTATATTCAAGTCTCTTAACTCAGTTATGGGCAGGGCAACAGTCCTAGTCCTGGCCCTTTAAAAGGTCCGGTGCGGATCCTGGCCGGGTACCAAAACCCCCATAAGGAAGCCCAGGCCCTCGAGCAGGGCAGGGCAGCAGAGCACCGAGTGCAAGCCTAGGCCCTCAAGCAGGGCAGGGCAGCAAAACACAGTAAGCTGAGCCATCCCTAACTCAGGGCAGGGCAGCAACTGGTGGCCAGGCCCTGACGCAAGGCGGGGCCGCAAACAAACACACAGGTTTGTAGAAGCTCCTAGTTCAAGAGCTGGGTAGGTAGTGCACCTGCAGCAGTGGCAAGGGGGAGACTGCCACCCGGTTAGTGGGTGGCAGGGGGGGACGCAGGCTCACCCACTCCACTGCACCCCGGCCCAGGGGCCCTGGATGCAGCAGTTCAGCTGCTACGGGCTCAGCAGGGGCTCCAGCCTGCAACTTGCTGGCCTAGGGCTGTTCTCAGCCCATGCTACCCCCTGGGCCACTTCTTGTCTCCCCCTTCGCTAGTACCTGTACCTCCAGCAGGTCTGTCAGGGAGTCGAAGCGCTGTCGTCCCAGCAGTGTCCGGTCGGCCCAATCCAGGAGGTCAAGGGGTTGGAACTCTGCAGCGTCCCGCGGGCTCGCCTGGCCCCGGCATTCCAGTACTCATCGGGGTTTCAGCTGGTCCAGCGGCTCGGGCCAGTCCTCTGGGTCCACGGGAGGTTCGGCTGGCTGGCTTGGCCAGGCCTCCGTAGCCCTAGCGGGGAAGTCTTGGCTGGCCTCCGGGGAGGCCACTGAGGGCGGTCTAGGCCCGGTCTTAGCCTCCCCCGGCAGGAGCTCTGGACAGACCTCCATCTCCTTCAGAGGCTGGGCCCTGACTGAGCTCCCCAGCGGCCTTCTTATACTCCTAGCCCCGCCCTTTGACTTCCGGTCAGGTGAGGGGGCGGGGCTAGGCTGGGCCCAAAATGGCTCCCTGAGGGGTTTCTCCACCTCTGGCTCAGTGGGTGGCCACTCTACCCCACTACACTTGGCCACAGTGATCCATGCTCGACTGGATTACTGTAATACACTTTATGTGGGGCTGCCTCTAAAGAGCCTTCGGAAACTTCAACTAGTCCAGAATGCGGCTGCTCTAGACTTAACTATTTATACAGAGTTAACTCGTTATACAGAGCACATTATGCCAGTGCTTCGGCAGCTACACTGGCTTCTGGTAAGTTTCCAGACACAATTTGAGGTTTTAGTTATACTCTATAAAGCCTTAGACGAGTTGGGTCTGGGGTATCTGAAGGACCATCTTCTCCCATATGAACCTGCCCGGGATTGAGGTCAGCTGGGGAGGCTTTACTTCATGTTCCCCCACTTGTGGAAATAAGATTGACATCTACGCAGAACAGGCCTTCTTAGCTTTTGCTCACAAGCTGTGGAATTCTCTTCCTTGGGATATTCACCTGGTGCCAACGCTAGCATTGTTTCGGCATCAGGCTAAAGCCACCCTTTTTACTCATGCTTTTATTAATGTTTGAGTCTGTACGTGTGTGTTCCTCTTCTCTATATGATTTTAGCAGGTTTTATATCCCTCTGGGGTCTCGTATTTTAAATTTTTATATATATTTGTATTGTGTTTAAACACTTTTTGTAAGCCGCCTTGAATATTTTAAATAGAGAGACAGGGTAAAAATATTTAAATAAATAAAAATAAAATAAAAAAAGAGGAACCACATGATGAAAGTGACAAGCTGGGACAATTATCTTTTCAGTAGAATTCTGAAGGTAAGATTCCATTTGTGAAGGCCAAAAATAAGGAAGTTTTAGTAACTGAGATATGATGAGAGCCTCTATGGGTATGTCTACACTACCCTCCTAGTTCGAACTAGGAGGGTAATGTAGGCATACCTCACTTGCAAATGAAGCCCAGGATTTGAATTTCCCAGGCTTCATTTGCATAAGCCGGGCGCCGCCATTTTTAAATCCTGGCTCGTTCGAACCCCGTGCCGCGCAGCTACACGTGACACGGACTAGGTAGTTCGGATTAGGCTTCCTAGTCCGAACTACCGTTACTCCTCGTGGAAAGAGGAGTAACGGTAGTTCGGACTAGGAAACCTAGTCCGAACTACCTAGTCCGTGCCGCGTGTAGCCGTGCGGCACAGGGTTCGAACGAGCCGGGATTTAAAAATGGCGGCGCCCGGCTTATGCAAATGAACCCCAGGAAATTCAAATCCCGGGCTTCATTTGCAAGTGCGGTATGCTTACATTACCCTCCTAGTTCGAACTAGGAGGTTAGTGTAGACATACCCTTCGAGAGTTTTAGCTGTGCATTATAAGGAACAAAGGACATACCTTAGAGATATTTTGCATAAAGAATCTCAAGAATTAGAAATATCCTGGATAAGAGAACCTAGACAGAGGTCTGAATTGAAGACAAAGTCTAGGGGTATGTCTACACTATAGCACTAATTCGAACTAACTTAATTCGAATTAGTTAATTCGAACTAAGCTAATTCGAACTAGTACATCTAGACCTAAAAACTAGTTCGAATTAGCATTTTGATAATTCGAACTAGCATGTCCACATTGAGTGGACCCTGAATCGAGGTTAAGGATGGCCGGAAGCAGTGCCGGCAGGGCATCAGATTAGGACTTTGAGCGTGGAGCTGCTGTCACAGGCTAGCCGAGGGCTGTGCTTAAAGGGACCCAACCCCCACCCCGGACAGACAGTTCTCAGGGGTTCCCTGCTCGCTTGTCTAACTCGATGGAGGACAGCAAAGCAGTCCTGGCTTGGAGTGTGTGAGTGCCAACATTTGGCACATCACAGCACTCGGCCATCAGCCCGGCTGCACTTGCAACAGGCTGCCATCCGGGGGGGGTTCAATCGGGGGGCTGCAGGAGAGTTTCCACCCCGAGGAGCCCACAGAGCCACCCCAGTCCTCCCCATTGGGGGCTCGTACCCCATTCCTCCCTCACCTCCTTCCACTTACCCCTCCCTAGCCGCCCTTCCTGATGTCCAAAATAAAGGACACGTGTGTTCAAAAATAGAAACTCTCTTTATTTAACAAAATGGGGGGAGGGTTAATCTCTGGGGAGATTGGGAAAAGGAGGTGGGAGAGGGGAAGAGAGAGGGTGGGATAGGGGAGGGCAACTAAAATGATCATGGGCTTGGAACAGGTCCCATAAGAAGAAAGGCTAAAGAGACTGGGACTTTTCAGCTTAGAAAAGAGGTGACTGAGGGGGGATATGATAGAGGTCTATAAAAGCATGAGTGGTATGGAGAGGGTGCATAAAGAAAACTTCTTCATTAGTTCCCATAATAGAAGGACTAGAGAACACCAAATGAAATGAATGGGTAGCAGGCTTCAACTAATAAAAGAAAGTTGTTCTTCACAAAGCAAATAGTCAACCTGTGGAACTCCTTGCTGCAGGACGCTGTGAAGGCTAGAACTAGAACAGAGTTTAAAGAGAAGTTAGATAAATTCATGGTGGTTGGGTCGATGGAATGGTATTAGCCAGGGGGTAGAAATGGTGTCCCTGGCCTCTGTTTGTGGAAGGCTGGAGATGGATGGCACGAGACAAATGGCTTGGTCATTGTCTTCGGACCATCCCCTCCGGGGTAGCTGGTGTTGGCCGCTATTGGCAGACAGGCTACTGGGCTAGATGGACCTTTGGTCTGACCCAGTATGGCCGTTCTTTTGTTTTTATGTTCTAAGCTCAGGGTTCAGGGTCGGGGGTCTCACTGGACCACCTTGATTTTTATGCGAACCTGCTCCTGGGTGGCCAGGCTGGCAGCTCTCCTGCCCTAGACGGCCACTTTCCTGTGCCTAGTGCGGAGGTCATGAATGAGGTCCACTATCTCCGCACTAGACCAGGCAGGCGCCCGCCTCTTGCGGCCCCGGGCAGGCTCCTGGGAGCCGCCAGCCTGGTCCCAGGAAGAGGCGGAGGGCTGGGTGGCAGCGGGTGGCTGGCTCGTGCCGTGCCAGGTGCAGGGTCTGCTGGCTGGGGTCTGGCAGGCTTGCACCTGGCACGGGCACCATAGCCAGCCCGTGCCCCTTTAAGGGCTCCGGGGCCGGGAGGGGGGCAGAACAGTTTCCCTGGTGGTGCCCAGAGTGGCCACCAGGGAAAGCTGGGGAGGGCTAGCCTCCCACTAGTTCGAATTAAGTGGCTACACAGCCCTTAATTCGAACTACTTAATTCGAACTAGGCGTTAGTCCTCGTGGAATGAGGTTTACCTAGTTCGAATTAAGCGCTCCGCTAGTTTGAATTAAGTTCGAACTAGCGGTTTGCCTGTGTAGCGCCTATTAAAGTTAATTCAAACTAACGTCTGTTAGTTCGAATTAACTTTGTAGTGTAGACATACCCTGAGAGTCTGCAAGAGATCTTAAAAATACCTTGCTTCTATAGGTTTCTGCTTAAAAAAACTCCCCAAGACCGCAGATTCCCTGACCCTGGGAGGTAGGCTGACTCCACTCAAGTGGGAAAAAAACCCAACCTTTTCTTCTTGAATCCCAGGAAGAAATCACTTGCGATGTCTTCCAGAGGGGTACCCCAAGCTCTTTTACTATAAGGGTACGTCTACACTACAGCGCTAGTTCGAACTAACTTAGTTCGAATTAGTTAATTCGAACTAAGCTAGTTCGAACTAACGCATCTAGAACTAAAAACTAGTTCGAACTAGCGTTTTGCTAGTTCGAACTAGTAAGTCCACATTGAGTGGACTCTGAACAGGGCTTAAGGATGACCGGAAGCAGTGCCGGCAGGGCATCAGAGGAGGACTTAGAGCGTGGAGCTGCTGTCTCAGGCTAGCCGAGGGCTGCGCTTAAAGGGTCCCGACCCCCACCCCGGACACACAGTTCTAAGGGGTGCCCCGCTTGCAAAGAAGTTCTGGCTTGGAGTGCCCTGAGTGCCCACACTGGGCACATTACACCACTCGGCCATCAGCCCGGCTGCACTTGCCGCAGGCTGCCATCTGGGGAGAGGGGGCAATTGGGGGGCTGCAGGAGAGCTTCCACCCCCAGAAGCCCGCAGAGCCAGCCCAGTCCTCCCCATCGGGGGCTCGTGCCCCATTCCTCCCTCACCTCCTTCCACTTACCCTTCCCTAGCCCCCCTTCTTATTGATGTACAAAATAAAGATAACGTTTCTTCCAACATTGACTCTGTCTTTATTGAACAAAACTGGGGGAGACTGGGAAAAGGAGGTGGGAGAGGGGAAGAGAAAGGCTGGGAGAGGGGAGGGCAACTAACATGATCAGGGGTTGGGAACAGGTCCCAGATGAAGAAAGGCTACAGAGACTGGGACTGTTCAGCTTAGAAAAGAGGAGACGGAGGGGGGACAGGATAGAGGTCTCTAAAAGCAGGGGTTGGGTGGAGAGGGTGCATTCCGAAAAGTTCTTCCTGAGTTCCCATAAAGAAGGACTAGAGGACACCAAAGGAAAGGAATGGGTAGCAGGCTTGAAACTAGTAAGAGAAAGTTGTTCTTCTTGACAAAGCAAATAGTTAACCTGTGGAACTCCTTGCTGCAGGAGGCTGTGAAGGCTAGAACTAGAACAGAGTTTAAAGGGAAGTGAGATAAAGTGATGGAGGTTGGGTCCATGGAGTCCTATTAGCCAGAGGGTAGGAGTGGAGTCCCTGCCCAAAGTTTGTGGAAGGCTGGAGAGGGATGGCACGAGACAAATGGCTTGGTCATTGTCTTCGGTCCATCCCCTCCAGGGTCCCTAGGGTTGGCCGCTGTTGGCAGACAGGCTACTGGGCTAGATGGACATTTGGTCTGACCCAGGACGGCCATTGTAAGCTCAGGGCTCAGTGTCGGGGGTCTCAGTGGACCCCCTTGATTTTCATGCACACCTGGTCCTGGGTGCCAGGCTGGCAGCTCTCCTGCCCTAGACGGCCACTTTCCTGTGCCTAGTGCGGAGATCGTGGACGAGGTCCACGATGTCCGCACTAGCCCAGGAAGGTGCCCGCCTCTTGCAGTCCAGGGGAAGCTCCCGGGAGCCGCCAGCCTGGTCCCGGCAAGAGGGGGTGAGCTGGGGGGCATCGGGTGGGTGGCTCTGTGCCGTGCCAGGTGCAGGGTCTGCTAGCTGGGTGCTGGCAGGCTTGCACCTGGCACGGGCACCGTAGCCAGCCCGTGCCCCTTTAAGGGGTCCGGGGCCGGGAGGGGGGCATAGAGTTTCCCTGGTGTTGGCCAGAGTGGCCACCAGGGAAACCTGGGGAGGGCTAGCCTCCCACTAGTTCGAACTAAAGGGCTACACAGCCCTTAGTTCGAACTAGCTAGTTCGAACTAGGCGTTAGTCCTCGTAAAATGAGGTTTACCTAGTTCGAACTAAGCGCTCCGCTAGTTCGATTCAAATTCGAACTAGCGGAGCGCTAGTGTAGCACCTATTAAAGTTAGTTCGAACTAACGTCCGTTAGTTCGAACTAACTTTGTAGTGTAGACATACCCTAAGAGAGTTTGAAAAAACAAGCGGTAATCTCTGATAGTTGACCTGTCAGTCTTAGGCATGTACACACAGATCTCCTATTATCTTCCAAGGCACCAAAAATCAGATCAGAGCCTTGAAAAAGGTAATTTTATTAACAAAACAAAAAGATATACTTGGTTGCTAGGTGTTTTAAACCAATTAAGAAAAGAAGAGATTAAAACACAAAATTGCGTCCCTGGGATTCATCTTAATTACAGTGTATGCGGGTGGGTGGGAGCCCATGGACTCAGCACAGAGGAGCTTAACCAAACAACAAAACAAAATAACCTGATCACATCTAAATAAACATTCCCAATGTACTCATGTATTCATACTTCCCAGGTCCACAGTCCAATTTTAGGCCCAGGTATTCTTTTTTTTTTTTTTTTTTTTAATGCATGGTAACCCTGCCCAGTACAATTAATCTTTTGTCCCCCCCTCCCTCCCCCCCAGCTTCTGGTTTAAATTTCCACAAAGAAAAATAGCAAGTAAATTCCTTTTTAATTAAAATCTCAACAGTTTGTTTCCATTGGTTCTTCTGGCTTCCTGCCGTTTTAACTTTTTTATTACATGAGTTTAACCCATTAGTTACTGAATACTGGGATGTTTAGAGAAGGACAGCACTCCTCCCATCTTCCATAACAGGTTAGAGGAGGAGAGAAGACAGAAAAGTCTGTATTTGTGACAAGTAGAAGGAGAGTGTTACGAGAAAGGAAGGAGTAAAGGAAATGAAGCCAAGGAGAGGGAGAAGGTAGGTATCATGATGATTTACCCGCTTGTTTTAACACAAATGTTTTTGCTAAATCTTCTTATAGCAACCTGCATATAAATAAGAGCATTATTCGTTTTCCATTATTTTACTTACCATTTATTTATTTGAATGTTTAAAAGTTTAAAAAAAACAAAAAGATTAGAGAAATAGACACTATGTTACTATGAAAATAGCAACATCCAAATTAAAGATATATAAACATATTCCATAGTAAAAAACAGTCCCTTCTTCAAAGAACTTGCATGCCAAATAGACAATAAAGTAAAGGGTAAGAGAAAGGGAGTATTATCCCCATTTTATAGGTCAAAACTGAGGCTCAGAAAGATAAAGTGATTAGCCTAACATCATGCAGGATGTCTCAGGTTTCCAATATTCCAGTACAGTGTCGTAATTCCAAGATTGTCCTTCCTCTCTCTGAATAATGAATAGTAAACACCCAAAGTTAACAGTTTACTAACTACCCGAGGACTGAAATTTATTCTTATAAACTGTTTAACAAATAATTATGAATAAAGGGAAGATTTGTAAAATTATTTAGAAGCAATTCATGAACAAAGCTAAATTCTTAATGAATATTATTTGTAGCTAATAATTGTACCCTTGTAAAGAAAATATTGGCAGGTTGTGCTTTGCAGTGCACTTCTAAATAGATGGTCTTGCAGAACAGATGATAGTAAAATGAAATAAAACTTGACTATCTGAAACATCTACTATTCTTCTAGACTAAGATAAAAGTCTGTTAATTCATAACTGATGAATTAACATAAAAATGAAGATACTGCATAAAAATTCCAAATTGCCAAGTAACAGCATCCTTTGTCTGGCAGAGGGAGAAATCATTCAATACCTCACTAGTGAACATAGTCTGGAGTATGTCTTTGGGAAGGTAGACATACATGATGGTGATCTAGCAGCCAGTGCTTCATATGGAACAATCAATCACTTGCAATCACAATATATTATAATAAGGTGATTGGAATAATAATTGGGAGGTTAAAGGTAGTTGTAGCTCCATATTTCTATCTTTCAGAGTCTAAGAGCTAAAAGGTTAGTATTGATAAGTGGGGTTATGTGTAAACCCTTCAAAAAGGGGCTGTGCCTTTTTAGTCATGCTTATTTGTTTAGACATGAACATCCCTTTTTGAAGAGCAAGGCTGACAGGGAAATTAGGCGCCACAGGATTACTCTTTTTAAAGTTACAGACTAACACGGCTACCCATCTGAGATTGCAGGACTGTTGAATCAGCCAAAGTCATAATAGCTGATGGCACTGCACTAGATATTATATAGTAAAGTTCTCTTGCTCATTCCTGTGAATCCCTGAATCTCTGGGGTGACTGCATGGGTGACTTCAGATAGGGCAAAGGTTTGCACTCCTTTGTGCATCAATGGAAAGTTTGAGAGCACAGTGTGTTGGGATCTTTTTGTCCATCCAAAAATTCCCTTTGTTTAGAAAATGCATTTTTTTCCAAAACTTCTTTTAAAAATATAGAAATCCATGCTCGGTACATGTCATGCATAACAGATTCTAGCTAGAATTTGCTAGCACAAGCTCTTTTTCAAGTGCCAGCCTAGCTCGCTCCTTAGGTGCCAACCCACAGCCCAAAGAAACAAAATGGTACAACCTAGAAAGTGGGTGCTCCTTATAAGATGCTTCCTACACTGGCTTTGATTCCTCTCCCAGTGCCAGTGGTCTGTCTTGAGGTCTCCTATGGAGTTCTCTGAGTTTTCTTTCTGGAAGGGCTCCCTCAGTGTGCGGTGGCGTAGCATCTTTGACCCCTGCAGATGAAGGGCCTGCAGTGGCTTGAATCTCTTAGCTGCTTCAAGATTCAGCAGCTTCTCTGCAGGAGGATTGCAACACCCAACTGCATTCCTGCACTGTCCACTAAGAACATTGGTGGACTAAAAGCACCCTACAGGTCAGATATAGTTTGCAAGATGCTTTATATACCTGCATGTCTTTTTGGCTGTGGTTTACTATTCCTACACAATGGTTGCTGTGGGAAGCTATACAAGCCAAGCCACTGCTCCCTGCAGCTCCCATTAGCCAGCAATGGTGAACTGCTGTCAACGGGAGCAGTGAGTGGCCATACTTGCTCATATACAGGTAAATCAAGTGTCTGATGACCCACAAGTGTCTGATGACCCACAGAGCTAACTCTGGCAAATCATGTCTGGCCTGTGGGCCACTGTTATCATACCACTGGCTTAGACAGAGCTGAGTTACTCCCTTTTGAACTCTGATTCCACTTGGAGCATGCCCACCTGGGGTGACAATGGGTTGCTTCCTGTGTCCAGAGCAGCTCCTTAACCCTTGCTTCTCCACTGTGGGATTTGTACAACCCATTACACAGGAATTCAGGACCCTGTCTCTCTGAGCCTCTCACTTGTCTACCTCTCTTATGGTGGAAATTTTAAATGGAAGCTAGTGAGAAGTAAAATTAAGGGAAATAATTTTTGGCAACATGTAATCAGCTAATCTATTCAATATATTATACTCAGTGTCAAGGCTGGTCACAGGATTAATACTGGGGAATTATGAAAGGAGCTAGATAATTGTTATGACTAATAATTACATTTGTACTTATACAGATGTAATCACATTTCATATAAGAGAATTAGGTGAATCCTATAGGGATCAGGGAAGAATTGCCTCCCTTGCCCATGTGTAATTTGGCATAGTATGCTAGGTACTTATGGGATTTTTTTGTGTTGCCTGCTTCTGAAGCATCAGGTACCACCAGAGGCTGATGCCTCTGATGGGCCAATGGTCCGATCTTATACAGAAAATTCTATGTTTCTATTATGTGTATCAGACCCTTACCTTAAAAGGTGCTAACAGGCACTGCAGTAATAAAAACAAACTGCCTGATGCACTTCTTCTGAGATTTTCCATAAAACCAACATAAATGATCATGAATAAATAATCTCCTCCTAAATTTCATACAATAACTGAGCTTACCTCAGGCAGAATGTGCCATTAAAGATCATTGTTGGAAATGTGAGAGAATTCAGAGCACTGAGTAGTGCAGTGTGAAGGAAAGTTTGTAGTTCCGCTATGCCATTATTCCATTTATTTGTCTGTAAGGTGTGGAGGGCTAATACCTTTTGTCTTTACACATTCTTGCTCATGCTAAGTCTCTTGTGCTAAGAATCAACAAATTTTGGGAGGGACAAAGATAACAGAGACAAACATGCAAAATATTGGTTAAATTAATAAAATAATCCCACATCCCTGATCTGGTGAACAGAAAGAAAAGCAAAGAAAAGAAGAAATTGAATTGAAAATGCATTAGGTAATGCCTGATCTAGGAATTAATCTGCTTACTTACACACAGCAGAGATACAAATTCTCTTGAGATAGCTAACTTAGTTTCTGATGTGGTATAATCCATGTTTACACAAGCATACTTAAATTTCACTGAATTGTAAAGAGAAAAGATTGCTAAATAAAGTCAAGCAGAGATGGAAAGTTGAAAGGGAAAAGATGTTCTTTATCATTCAGTAGCCCTCTCTTTCTCACTATTCAAAGCAGCACATTAAGAAACAAACATGTTACCACTGAACAAAATCCATGGAAGTTCTTTATTTTAATTGACTGTTTAATTTTTAGATGCATTTTGGGGTTGATGAAAGATGTAGCAATGCTCAAAGTTATTGTTTGGTTGGACTTCAATCTCAATGGAAATGAAGATGCTGGAATCAAACTTTCAATCTTTTCTAAATTTCTTTTTTATTGGCAGTTTGAATGGTACACTTTATTCTTTTGCAGTAGGATCCTCCATTAGGCATTTGTCTTGTTGACATGTGAATGTCCTGTTGTCACAGATTAACCTAGCTGTGTGCGAGAAAGCAGGATGCTATTTAAGGTAGTCCTTGAGCAAACACCTTGATTGGAAATGATCATCTGGTGGCTGGTGGGCAATTTGGAAGATGCGTGGTGGGTGTGGGATTTATGGTATCATCCTTCTCCCTGATGCAAAGTGACTTAGTTTAAAATTTAATTTGATGTTAGCCAGTACTGTACTGTAGCACTCTTACTACTGAAATGCTAGCAAAGGGGTCTGGAATGCTCTAGGTTCAGGAACACATGTCAACACACATGAGAAAAATATTGACAAATAAGAAGCATTGCTTGTCAGAGTCCTCAACAGTTCAAATTGGGGGAAGTACTTTGTTAATGGTCAGCAAAGACGTGGCTGGTCTCCTAATCCTACTTTTAATGGAGAGCCGAAAGGACTGGGGATGGAAATTGTCTTGAAATAAGTAGAGATGGATATTGAAAAGAGTAGTGCGCTCTTCCAATGAGTAAATGCATCAATCACATCTTCTTCTCAACTGTATCCAGGTCTGGTGTCCAGAATTTAATGATTGTTGATCATTTGGAGAGAGTTTAGAGGAAAGCCATGAGTGATTAAAACAGGAGTGGGGAACCTCCAGCAAGCTGACTGCTAACAGTTTGTCTGAGATAGGTTCTGCCAGGTTGCTAGATAGTTTGTTTACCTGAGCATCCACAGGCAGGGAGTACCTTAGCTCCTGTGGGAAGCAACTTGGCTTACCGCAGTTCCCATTGGCTGGAAATGATGAACTATGGCCACTGGGGGCTGCAGCTCTCTGTGCCTGCTGGTGATTAGGTAAATAAACCATCTTGCAGCCTGCCAGTGACTAACCCTAATGAACAGCATACAGCCTGCAGGATTAAAAGATTAGAAAACATATTTCTACCTTACATCTTTTTAGCTTAACAAAGAGAAGGTAACAGTGAGAATAATTAATCACTGGAATAATTTACATAGGCTTCTGGTATATTCTCCATTATTGGAAACTTTTAAGTCAAGAATAAATGTTTTATGAAGAAAAGTACGGAAGTGGGAGGGAGTGTTCTTTAACTGGATAGTCATAGAAAGAGACCAAATTAATTCAACATTAGATATACATATTTATAATTTAAAACACAGAAAATATACAGAAGTTAAAGCTCTTGCCATGACATTTATTCAGACATATTTTTATTTATTTTATTTTTATATTTGGAAACACATTAATCCACATATTTAACATTAAACCCTGAAGAAAAATACTGCATAAGATGCAACGTGACTAAATTAATGTTACTATAATCATCTCAAATTCTGCAGTTTGGGTGATAGGAGGTAAGTTTAATCGTACAACTCTAATGTAGTTTTTTTAATTTAAATTTCTAGGATTTTATTAAATAAGAAATTAAGAATATCAACTACCGTGGAACGTAGAAACTTTGATGGAGTGGCATTCTGCCTCTGCAGAACCGTTACATTCAACAGCGTTGCTTTGCATTCTTCTGCGTGGAGCAGAGTTCTATCCTGCTCACTGAGGACCATTTCCCATGCCAAGGTGCATTTTTCGATCTTCAGCTGTTGTTGCAGTACCTCTCTTAAAGAAAAACAACATTGCTTTAAAATAAGAAACCTTTATTCCTCCCTCAGCTCTTCCAGATCTCAGTAAAGAATTGGAATACAGTTAAATCTCATTTTCAGTCTCAGAAAGAAAGCATGAAAGTTGTAGCTTTGAATTACAGAAAACAAGATATATAAATATGGTTTGTACCCAGAATTTGAAGAGGCATAATTGTATTTGTCATTAATTCCTTTTAAAATTTCATTGGGAAACAGGGCAGATTTTTTAAAAATCAGTTACTATTGATCAGTGATGTAACAACCATACTTCAGTTATTGCTGGGAGTTTCTGTTGCTTTCAAAACATGGAAAGAAAGTTTTAGACAAGAAGACTTGAATTTGGCAAAATTAAATCTGAATCACAATTCTCCTTTCAAAATGGCCTAAAAATAGTCCCAGCAAGGACATGTGGTAGGGGCAAAGTCCTGTTCATAGCACATCCTTGTATCTTCATATAACCCTCTTTCCTCACTGTAGCTTTCCCATCTTAAAAAATGAAGTGACAGTCTTCTCCAGCTGCCAAACGTTCCCTCATATCTTTCAAATGTATTGCATGACGTACAAAAATGTATATGGATCCCACATATCTAACATGGCACAGAAATCTGGCATAGAATCTGGCTCTGGGTCCCAGACTTAAAGCAAATCCTCTTCTTGGCCATTTTACAAATAATAAATGTTACAAAGCTTTTGGCCTCTTAACCAAAATCCTTCTTGCTGTACCCTAGGTATGTATAGAGTGTGAGAAATATCTATGATATTTTTCCAGTTCAGCATCTCTGGCTTGGAACTGGCATGCCTGAGAACATAAACTAGATGGCCTATAGACAACATACAGGTTCTCCTTACCCTTCATTTAGCTAGTCTTCTTTCTTGCATTTTGTTAATATCTACTTTTCCTTCTCTCTTAATCTAAATCTAAACTGTTATGAAAGGAGATGTGTCTGTCACACCATCTGTCACAGAGAACATTTGAGTAGACTTGCAAAGTTTCCAGAAAATGCCAGAATGAGTAGGAAGTGATGATTGTGGCTGGGGCCCTTCCCCGCAGGCTGCCATTGGCAGAGACTCGGAGGGTGGGGGGCCTTAGCACCTCACCAGCAAGTGTCCAGCAAGTACGGGGGCAGCTGGCGGCATCTGTAGTACCATGCAGATCTATGCCTGCTAGGATAGGCAGTTTGTGGACCCCATGCTGCTCCTGTCCCCAGCAGGTGGGAGTAGCAGGGGCAGCAGAGCATGGCAGGGGGCAGCTGCTCGCAGTCCATTAAACAGCTGATGCCGCAACACGATGACTTCTCCAAGCAGCACATCGGGCCGGAGACAAAGAGAAGCAGGAGATGCTGTGAGCAGTGGAGATGGTGATAAGTCCCTGCCTGCCGTGTTCTTCCCATCCCTCCCTTACCCCCCCAACCCATGCCCCCGGGTCTTCCTGCTCCCTGCCCTCCCCTGTGTCTGCCCCTGTGCTGCCCACTTGCCTCCCCACCTCGCTGCCGCATCCTCCTGTCTCTGCATTGCAGCCTGAGGCAGGGTCGGCTCCTAATAATAATAAATATTTTGGTTAAAAAAACCTAAAATGGCTGAGGTTTAAAATTTCAGACCCGCTAACTTTTAATGCTTAAATTTAAAAAATAAAGTTCTTAGCACTAGACATGAATGCAAATGACTGATATACACTAGGGTGCATCATTTGAGATGATATTTATGGCAATTGTCCACAACTGTGAAAGCACATACTGGGATCCAGATCCTGCAAATATGTATGTAGCCAGCTCTCACACAATGCTATCATGAATCCTGTGATATTTCATGGTTTTCTTACAAACCACAGCTTCTAGAGTTATTTCATTATGGCAACATCTCAGCTTTCATTTGAAAAAAAAAGTTTCTGGCCCTCTGATCTGTGGGGAAAAACTTGAAAATATGAACTATAAAGGTTCCATAAACTGAACAACTAACTTTCAATGTTTATGAAATCAATGTGACCTGAGATGCTGCTTCCCTTGGTCCCTTTGGCTGCAAATGTCTAACGGCAGCCAATGGGAGCTGGGAGGCTCTGTGGCTGCATAGCCAGTAGGTAAACAAATTGAAGCGGCCCAGTAGCAGCTTTCTCAGAGTGAATCTACAGACCACTCTGATGACTGGCCTTGCCTGCTAGTATATGTAATTTTTCAATGATTCTCCATATCCCTCTCCTATTAATATTTTCTTAATATTTTCCTTATTCTTTTGTATATTCTTTTGGGGCTCTTTGACTTTTTCTCCACACTGGACAGTAAAGTATCTTCATGTGCTACTTCCTCATGACTTAGTTGTTCTATTTTCAATTTCTCTTCCACATCCATTACTTATTTCACTTTTCTTCTATGTATTCCCTCTCCTGCTAATTGCATACTGGCCTCCCTTGTTATGTTGATCCCCATTCTCCTCTCTGAATTAATGTTAACCTTAGCCCACTCTACTCTATGTTTCTGCTCCATACCATTCATCTTTTTTTCTGCTCTATCACCTGTGTGCCAGTAACATAAAGCTAAAATTTTTTAGTCTTCTGATATATGAAGTAATTTATTATGCTATGGAGATCAGAATTTTAGTAATTCTGCATGGAATTGAAGCTGCTGAAATACTATTCTGCTACAGCAAGACTCAAGAGAACTACTCTACTATGCTATGATTCACACGTAAACCCAGTTCTGACAAGGAAAATAAAAGATGCAGGTCTTTTCAGGGTGGTGAGTACTAAGTAATGTTATTAATTCCCAAATATGTGTAAGCTGATGGTGTACTAAGACAGTGGTTTAACTCTGTGGTATAGTCAGCGGTTATTACAAACAGCTTTTTTCAAAAAGATGTTTTTAGGAGAATGATATAAACTAATTGCACATAACAGTGTTTTACAGCTGTGATTCTGGTCATGCCCAGGTGTTTAAGTGTGGTATATTATGATTACATGCGTTTTCAGTGGATACTGATTTTGCACATAAACAAGGCAGAGATGCAGTTTGAGCAATATAACTTAAGAAAAGCTTTACAGTAAGTATGAATGATTTATACTACAATTTTAAGAAGAAAATACCATACTATCATCTAGGTTTTTTACACTAATACTGATATGGGGCAAAAATGGTAACATACATTAAAAATGTAATGTAAGTGCAACTAAACTTTTACTAACAGCTGTTTAATCACTTTATTCATAATGAATGCCACACTTTGAAGAATAGTAATCATACATTTGAGAGAAGCCTGCTTTTTTGTTACATATGCTAGTGTTAGACATTTGGGCCATTTCCAGAATAATAAAAATAGGAGGGGTTAGTGGGATAATGCAAGATTATTATAACTATTTATTAGAAGTGGGTATGAGTTAAAGAGGTAACAACTCCTATATTCCTAAAATAGCTTCAGTTTATGAATTTAGCTCTCAATCTTGAGAATTTTGACTGAATGTCCTGAGATACAGAAAGAAACAGAGATGAGCTTGCAATTAGTTTGATGAGTTTTCCCTGCTTGTAAGCTGTTGAAGCAGGGTACTTGCTCCTGTATTCACTACAAAATGGCCTCAGTTTGAGAACAATGTGAATTCTGCATTCATGAGATTTAAATCCTTCTTGGACAAAAACCCATGAGGACTGATACCGTAACACAGAATGTGTTGTTTGGCACAGAATTTTAGTGAAAGCAAAATGTTGCTCCATTTTATGGTGTAAAGAAACTTGTTTTTATGCGTACTGCTTTAGTAGCTGATCCAGCAACACCTTTAAGCATGTGCTGAACATTAAGCATGTGTTTAGTCTCTGAAGTCAAATACTCACATGATTAACATTTAATACATAGTCAAATGCTTTGGGCTACATCCTTTCAAATTTTACCATAGAATAGTTGAAAAGATTAGAAAACCTATTAAAATAATCAAAACATGGTTAGAGGGATAGAAGATGAAACTATATGGAACCACACCACCTCTCTCTGACACTGAAAAAGCTTCACTCTCTTTACATTTCACTTGAGTGATTTTTGGGAATGTGTAGCTATTAGAAGCGAGGATGCAAATGCTGGGGACTTGTTCTCCTCAGTATCATCCTCTGACAATCCTATGAGGAGATGGCTTCACATGTCACTTATATGCTTTCAGAACCTCTAGGACAGAGGCCTGGGTGAGTAAATTGAGACCACAAAAGAAAGTACTGGAAGTATGGCCCTGACAGATGATAAAGTGCATTTTTTATATACTATGATATGACATCAAGTAAACCCAAGTCCTAAGCCCTGATGGCATTGCACAGTTTTTAAATGATGCTAAATGGCAATGTAATTGTTAAAAACCGTAGGTAAAAAAGCAGTAACAGTTAATTGCTTTGTTGCTCTAATAGTTAAATTATGTAGTTACATTAAATAATCAAACATCTGTATCAGTGTTAAATAAAAAGCTTGCTGAATTTTGAAATAAAGAACAAGGAAACAGCAAATTATGTATCCCAGAGAATACATAATTTCTGGGATACCAGTTCCCAGAAGAGAAATAACAGTATCAGGCATTAAAAGGTGAAAATAAGAGATAAAAATAAATTGATAAGGAGAATTTTTAACTATATAAAACAAAAAAAATGGATAAACATTTTAAATTAGTCCTCAAAATGCAGTGAGCTTAGCTGTAAAATTCTATCTGATCACTATTAGGCTTATACAAGATTACAAAAGCCTGCTGATAATAGAGTTAAATTCAATTTCAAAGCACTGTGATGAAGACACTGAAACTGCAACAAGCCTATAGTATCATTGGGGTGAAAAAAAAGATACTCAGAACAAAAAAAGGGGGGGAGGTCAAGAGGATACTGTTTACACAGTAATTGACTTTCAGGATAATTTTATCCCCTGATGTATAGTTTACAGAGTTTTAGATAAGATGTGAAAATAGAAAATCAGTGGCACAATGAAGGGAAATTTCAAGCTGTGATGCATAAAGGAGGAGATCTTTGGATGTCATATTTGCTTATTGAAGATATTTGTTTACCTTGATTTTATTTGTTTGATTTTTGTCCAAGAAAGCATTAGGGAAGGAAAGACTGACTGACTATTCCTGAAACTGACAAGCCCTTGCTTAAATTCAACTCCTTTTGCAATTTTTCTATAATTTTATTTTTATCCCTAAATACATTTCCAAACTGTTAGGAAAAAGTTAACTATCTAGTATGTGCAGCAATTGAAATCCACACACTGAGTAAAGTAAGAAGAGAAAATTCTAAGGAGAAACATGTGAAGGCTACATGTCAGATGTTTCTCTCTGCTTTTCTCTCCCTCTCTCTTTTATGCACACAAACACCCATATGCAGACACACATATATTAATATATATAAAATATATGCAGATATTGATGGAATTCTATGAGTTGAAAGAGAAGGAAAGATGTCTTTAAGGATCCATATCTCTCAGAGCAGATATATGTTATTATCACTGAAATGTGGCCTTCAGTCTTGAAACAGTTAAAAGAGTTCTACGGCCACAAAAGAAGAGATTTCTTCAGAATTATCTCCCGCCTCACATTTGCTCTTAGGCAAGCAGTTTAAAAAAGCCCAGTGATTGAGCCAGTGATCCAATTTGAAATGCAGAAATGATTAGAGCTGCTTGCCTCATTTCATATCGAAATTCTCTGATTTATGACAGGGCTGCAGCCAAGATCTATCTCCAAAGGGAATTAGTGTGCAAGTTTGCATATTTTTGTTATTTAGGTTTCTCATAGCAGCTGCTAGCTAGAAATACTGTACTGAGAGGTGGTGATGCAGGATTTTTTAGCGACTTGAGCAAAGAAAGATAAGAGCCTTATGTTTAGGACATTTAGACCTCTTGACCATCTCACCATATGTAATTTTTAAACCTGGATAGCAGTCATACAAGAATCCAGTGGAATGGTTAATTATAGTTGTGGAAAAAGGAATTACCAAAATTCCGTCTCCATGTTTTAACTAGTGGAATTTTAATGAGGCATAAAACTTCAATCATGCAACTGACCTGTGGGGCAGAGTATAGAACATATAATGAAACAGAAATAGAATTCTGAAAAAAAATTATTACCTTATCTGGAATTTACATGAAGTGTTAACAGGAAATTATGCGGCAGTTATAAATGAAAAAATATGGGATTTAATGTACTTATTAATAAAGATTTGTTACATACATGATACCAGTATCCCAAATCTGCTGTCCGCAGCTGTCCCCAATTTCTTATGTCTTTCTCCTCAAATGCATTTAGTGTCTTCTTATTACTATGGAAACTAAGACCAATTTTCCTTTCATATTAGTTTCTAAGACAAATGGAAATATCTTTGTGTAGGGGTCGAGGACTGAATAATTTTCCCTTCCTGCAGTGTACACACCCTAGTAAACCTTAAGGAGTTTCTCATTCTGAGTTTGGTTGCCCTTTTGTTTGTATTTGTAAACCTGGGAAGAAGAAGAGAGAGAGAGAGAGAGAGACTGTAGTAGCACTTTAAAAACACAAACAAAACAAAAAAAGTACTTAATTGAAGAAAAGATCAGTAACTGCCAGATTAAGCTTTGGTGCACTGAGCAAAGAAATCACACTGCTAAAGTTTATTACCTTAGCTACTATCCAGCTCCATATGGAGTCATTATGGCCTAGAATCTCAGTAATGCTCCTAAATTGACCTTACCATAATGCAGCTGTGCTTCCAGGTATTAAAATCTCTCTCCTATTTCACTGACTATTCTCCAGAGGTTCCAAGGTCATTGTAGTAAAAACTTTAAGATCTGATTGATATTCATATTCAGTAACAAGACTATGACAATCCACAAAAAGAAATGTGTAAATTATTCCTTTTTAAATAGCCCAGCTCATATACTGTATATTTTAGCTCCCATTCTTGTTATTTAATTTTAGTATAGTAACTCTCTGTTGATGGTTCATATCATGTTTGGGTATCTAACAAAATTACCTAATTGACCTGCTGAAAAAAGTCACTCTGAGTAAATTTCTGACCTTAAAATAATAATCTGATACTGCATTTAAAACATCTCTGACACTTTACCTGAACTCCGCTGACCCTTTTGGCATGGTACAAGGAACAGACATTTATTTTGCACATTAACATATTTCAAATGACAATTTAATCACTATGTATCCTGAAGTTACCAGTTATCAAACCAGGGATAGTATGTATTGTAATATAAATGAAGATGGTTTTCCTACAAATATCACTTATCTCCTGCATTCATTCAGGCAAAATTGCCACTGAGCTCAGCCTGAACAAAGAGTGCAGGATTTGACTCGTCATCCTGTATGAACGTATTTTTAAGAGAGAAGCTGAAGTTTTTTTCAGCAGAATTGTAAAAAGAATCAATCCCTTGACCCCAGCATCCTAGCAACCTTCTTTCTAATAAAATTGAGTAGGCTCTTTTTCCTACTACCTTTTTAGTGATTTGATTGCAGTGGATTATGTGCCTGCTGTACTATAGGTTTTATGGTGCAGTGAGAAAAGATTATCATAGCACTAAAAATATCTCTTCTGAATGCTATTTTAGAAAGATCTTTAAAGAAATTGTAATCTAATCCATCTGCTAACAAAGCAGAAAATGGAGTCCGTATGAGCAACAGTAAGTCAAATTTTCCGAGCATGGTTTCCATGTGTGGCACAGAGCTTTGTATGGGCAGTCCGTAGTCCATGCATATTGCTCAGTACTACTTGTGAATTCCCAAATACAGACCTTGATGTCACAATATTTGCTATTATGGCTCATATGAACTATCCTGCTTTGTGTTTTGATAGACCAACTATTGGTATTAAAACAGAGAGGACCACATTTATCGCTGGTATTGAATGTATCAGTTTACATCAGGGATTAATTTGGCCTTGGAAGTCTTGAGAGACCACCCTCAAAAAGATGGATCATTACTTAAATAAAAGTAATCTCCGATCAGTAAATCCCTTCAGATTATAAAACAAAGAAGAAGATAAGTTTCAGAGAATTTAGGGTCCAGTCTTAATAAATATGTTTAGTTTTTCCTTCCTTCCTTCCTTCCTTCCTTCCTTCCTTCCTTCCTTCCATTAGGAAGAGGAGGATGGTAGATTTAAATTGTAGATAATTACAGGAGTAATCCATTTTTACTTAATTCTCGATCAAAAGTCTAAATTATATATCTTAGTGTAAACTTTACTGTAGGCTGGGAAGTCTGGATGTCTGTATAATAATATTTTAAAGTGAATTATGTTAATAATTTACCATAAAGAATGATCTTATGTGTTGTTCTGATAGCTAGTAAAACTTAAATAGTAAGTTTGCAGTGTTGTTAACTTGGATAAGTACAATATTAGAACAGATATATGTTAGCAGATATGAGACATCAGAAGTAAAATCAAAAGGATTACATTTGACAGAAGAGCCCCATTTAATTTCTTCCAACCCCTGTGGCTCTATTGAATAAAATCTTTAAGTACCTTTATGCACTGCTTTAACAGCTGCTGTACTTGGAAAACATAGTTTTTTGCTATGTTACTTAGAAATATTGTCCCATAATGCCTTGCAGAGAGTAAACTATGTTCTTATAGTGTTCTTACTAATTAATTCCTCTGAGACTTGCTCCTAAGCTGAGTAATTGTGAACCATGTAAACTAAAGGGAAAGGAATGGCAAGATTGGGTAAAAATTCAGTAAACCAAATAAATAAACAGACATACATTGTTTACTTCACTATTAACTATTGCTCTTATAACTGCATTCTGGCAGTCTAACTGAATAGTTTCCCAATGGGAATAATGTCCCGAAATGTACAAACATTACCAATTTACTTCAATATGTTTCAGATTTAGTGGGTAACTTAGAAAAAAATAATAAATTAATTCCTGGAAAGTTATTCAAGCCACTTACCTCCACTGATCCCCTCATCCCCAAATAATTCACTGATGAGCAGTTCCATTTTACTCACACAGGTATCCTTAACTTCAATTGCACTATTCCCATGATTAAAGTAAGCACAGGCCTAAGCAACTTTCCTGTGTCTATTTACATACTAGCTATATTTTCAAGTAACTTTTGATTTAAACTATTTCTGTAAAGAAAAGGAGGAAACAGTTTTAATTTCACAGAACTGACCGGGAGAGATAATGAAGTACTTTCAAAACTCTTTGTGTGTGGAAACCCTAGAGGCAAACCCCAGAGGTTTCTTACTTTTAGCAACCAATTACTGCACAAAAAAGAGTTTCCCCAATTATGAAGTACACTAATGCAGATTGCACAGACTCAATTTCACTAAATGTATTGGAAAGGCAGCATTCACATAATTAATGAGAAAACGCTGCATGTGTTCAGACCTTCTGTTAATTGATTAAATGAGTCTATGTCTAAATCTGATTATAATCACACTATGGCAGTACAATAGAGTGCATATGTGTGTGCAAGAGACTGAGCCTCATTCTCTCTTTACATACATATATTTTCTCCAAACTTTAAGAATATAATAAACTTTCTTTTCTATGTATAGGTTCTCACCTCCCCCAAGATAATGCTCTAGAGTTCAGTCACCGTTACCTGAATAATTAGCCTTTGTTTAATGTCTCAATTCTTCCCTAGCCCATCACCTACACTTGTAAAATACAAATTGTTTTTATATTCTAGCCCTAGTCTGGTGATCATTATGGTTAAAAAATGTTGATTAGTTTTCCCATCATTTCATAGTAAAACACAAAACCTGCCATGGTCTTGTCAGGCATTTTTTTTTCTTATAAAAGAGGCTACAGTGTTCCCTGGGGGTTGTGAAAGAAGTTCATCTCATTGAACTGGTCAGCAAGATATCATTAGCTTGTTGTGTACATGAAATCCAGGGGTTAGAGCACCAAGCGTCACAAGCCAGTTTCTTTACCTCCTTGAGCTGATCAGAGGATCAGAGTATCAAGGAAGGATTAGCACTGACTTGGGATTTGTGTGATTGGTTAATTTATTGCGGCGATGGCAGGCCTTTCATCTATGGCAACATTTAATCAGCACGGCCATGGAGGCTATTACGGGTTAGCTCTTTTCTCAAGTCAGCCAGGGCTGCACCATCAGCCCTATCACAATTCCCCTGAAATTTCCAAATTATCTGGAACAGGCTTTAGCCTCACAGTAATAAAAATTAGAAGAGATTCCTGATAGCACTGGTGGAAAAGGCTTTCACTTGCACAGGGCAAATTATAAATAGTATGAACGTGCACTTTAAAAAAAATTCTCCACCTCTTAAGAGATGTGCAGGACTTATCACCCCTGCTCTGATCCAAATCCTTGTGGTTGAAAATTTATATTAGATTTTATCAGAGAGGCCTAAGTCTAGAAAAATCAATGAAGGTTATCTTTTATGTTGCAGGAACTTGTGGAAATATTGATTTTCATTTTATAGTGAATTTGGAGCATGAGTTGGTAATCACTGTTGAGCTGACTACAATGTTTGCCTACTGTATCTTTTACTGAGTTTTGCTCAAGTATTTAAGATAGTATATTCCGGTTGATTTTTAGTATCTAGTTTGAAGGCAGATGCTTCCTAAATATAAATTTGTACTTTCATTATTATAAAATGTAAACTTTCAGCATAGCAATGATTAGCTAGTGTCTTGTGAATGATTTCTAAGTTTAATAGTGCTGTTCACAATGAGAGAGGTAATTCAGGATTTATTTTGAAATAGGAAAAATGGAAGAGAGATTTAACAGCAAAACTGAATGAAAAATTGAAGTGTAACAGAAGAGAGGGCAGGGTTCTAGGTGTAACAGAAGATGAGACAGAAGAGAGAGAATTTATTAATAAATAATAGGGCTTAGGAATATGAAAAACTGTTAAAATAATTGTTAACTATTACGACCTCCTCAAATGAAGAACTACAGAAAAGTTCTTGTTAAAAGGTAGATTGGCTTCATTCTGATTTTATTAAATTTTCCCAAATCTTTGACCCTTTAAAAACTGATGGTTTTACTAAGTGAACCATTGATTCAAGGAGTATTTACAGATTTTGACTTCTATATAGACATTTTAATTGGAAATAGGATATAGGGCTGTGGAGGTGGGGTGGGGGATCTAACTTATTCTTACTAGCATTACCTGTCCCGTTGTGACAGTAGACATACATGTAGCCTCCTCGCTCCCCACTGTTCCCAGGTGTGGGGAGGCTTGGATCAACTCGGGCCATACAGCCAACTCCCATCCTGCTGCTCTGGGAATGTTGGGGCACGTGTGCACACTTCTCCTCCCCATGGTGAGGGGGTGCATGTGCTCAGCACACTGCTCCTCCTCCCTTCCCCATGGTGGGGATGGGGCCTCAGCAGAGAGGGCAGGGCTATAGGTGGGGCTGGTGGTCTGCCTCCCCCTAGAAACTTCTCAAGTCTTCTCAAATCTTCTCAAATGTTCTTTGTGACAGATGGTGTGACAGACACCTCTCTTTTATAATAGTATAGATTATATTTGTTTGTATTATGTAATATATACCATTCTGTATATATGCTTAGTTTAGTGCTGGATAAATTCTGCAAATTTTCAATTAGAGTTTTTAATGAATATACTCTAACAATATTTGTGCCCCTTCTGTTTTGTTTTCAGTAAGCATTTGTTTGATTGAGTTTTATTAGTAGAGATGTCTATGGAAAGTGAATTTTTAATTCTCTTGTACATGATCCAGTTATTAGGGAAGTGAAGTGAAACTGTGTGACTTTCATGTGACACGTTTGAAGTAATCATCATAGTCCAAATTGCAGATACTCCCAGCGAACAATTGACAACTGAGCCATATGGTTTAAAATAACCCAAAAAATCATAGCTATTTTTTAAAAATGGATGTGTTCTGGACTGTGGAGCTTTCCTTCTTTCTCCCGTGGGAGTGACGTGTACCTCTGTGGAGCAGGCTCCACTCTCCCCTGAGCACAGGGTATGCAATTGTGACTGGCCTTTGGTAAGGATGCACAAAGGCAGAGGATGCTCTTTTCAGCTTCTCCCACTAGCTAAGACCAATAAAAAGGGGATACATAGCTGATACAGTGCATAGGGATGTAGGATGCCCTTTTTATGGAAATACTGGTACAAGAAGATAAAGTACCAGTACAATAAAAATCTAAAGAAAAATAAAGCAAGTTTCAAAGCATCATGTCTTCAGATCCATCTAGAAAATACTTGATTGTACAGAGTAGTAGGTATGGCCTCTACAGTCATATGACTGTACCTAACTGTGGCAAATGCATAGGAAGTACAGTGCAGTGACTCATCTGCCACACCTCCCTGAAATATAGCAATCACTATCACACATCTAATATGCATTTAGACACCCATAGGCTGTGTCTACATTGGCATCCCTTTCCGGAAAAGGGATGCTAATGAGGCACTTCGGAATTGCAAATCCGCGGGGGATTTAAATATCCCCCGCGGCATTTGCATTTACATGGCTGCTGCTTTTTTCCGGCTCGGGGTTTTTGCCGGAGAAAAGCGCCAGTGTAGACGCGATTTTCCGGAAAATAAGCCCTTTTCCGGAAGATCCCTTATTCCTACTTTCAAGGGATCTTCCGGAAAAGAGCTTATTTTCCGGAAAATCGCATCTACACTGGCGCTTTTCTCCGGCAAAAACCCCGAGCCGGAAAAAAGCAGCAGCCATGTAAATGCAAATGCCACGGGGGATATTTAAATCCCCCGCAGATTTGCAATTCCGAAGTGTCTCCTTAGCATCCCTTTTCCGGAAAGGGATGCCAATGTAGCAAAGCCATATACTATACTAACAGTGTATAGTTGAGGATATACATACATTTCTGTGACTGTAGAACTGGCTTCCAGGATTACCTGTTTGTTTCTGGTATTGGCGTTTTTTATACATTTTTAACACCTCATCTCAAGCAAGAGATCAGTGTCAAGATTATCTTGATTTTGTTGTACTCATTCCTACTGTTTCTCATGGGTTTCATAGGTTGATATTTATTTTCTCCTTCTCACCTTGCCACAACATTCTCACAACATTATTTCATTGTGCAGAAAAAATAGGGATTATAAATCTGAGCAGTAGCCAGCCTTTTCATGTCTTCAGTTGGAGTAGGGTTATGCCTATCATGTTTTTCTCCATTAAAGAGTTTGAAATAAGCTGCAATCATATTAGGTCAGGATCTTTTTTTTTCCACCAGAGAGTATTGTATTGAATTTTGTTTCCTAAGTTACTGTATCATTACTTCATATGTATAAACAATGGCTTCTTCTCCAAATACAGATATGTATTTCACCCAGTTATGCATGTGCTTTGTGGCCCTTAGTCCTTACCCTTACTATTTAAGGCCATTGCTGCCCCAACCACCCCTCAGTACAATGGCTAGAGTTGGAACTTTCTGTGCAGCATTTACATCACACATTTTTATCTCAGTCTTCTGGGATTTTGTTGAAAATAGTTAATTTAGTTGTACCTTCGTTTAGTAGTACCTTTGGTTTCTAATACTTAGTTGGGGATAGTTGTCATGATGGGAAGCCTTCTCCAGACTTAAAACTTCTCTGTCATGTTGGGGACTGTTCCCAGTAGTGATCTCCACAAGTGATGCTTGTTGTGTTTGGGAGAAAGGCACATTAAAGAAAGTTCTCTATCTTCAAACCATTTAAGAGAATGCAGGTGATGAAATACTTGTGCCTCAGTCAGACACTTATGGAGCAGGCTATGAGATCTGCTACAACACTGGCAACCGCTAATTTTTCAGCCCTTCAGACAGCTTTAGAACCAGCTTCAGAACCTTGGCTAGACTTTGATGCCTTCCCCAGGAAAAAGAGAGATCATTCTCCTTTCTTGGGCTCTTTGAGGAGAAAGTCTCACAAAACTAACTGCAGCCACTAAAGAGATCAGGGAGATTCTTCTTTTCTGCTGGGAGGAATGCAAACCAGCACTATGATTTTCTCGGGACACAGGATGAAGCTACCTGCTCTCCAGTTGCAAGACAGCATACTTTGGACATTGTACCCATTTTGCCCATCAGCATGGACTCTTAATGCCATTGGTTTACCACATGCTATCAGACTTCTTCAGGACCATTCTACTGCCAGGCTTCTTCTGTATAGTCCTCAGGATGGAATGCTTGGATTGATTGCCTACATGTCTCATTTATTGACATAATCTTCAGCACCACGCAGAGTGCACAGTCAAGGATGACCTCCTTTTCAGTACCCAGAGGGCTGACAGCACAGTTATAATCTTCACTACAAAAAATGACTGCAGTGCAGACCACATCTATGGAATCAGTACCAATTCTGACTTTGGTTCTATCTTCTGTTTTGGTACCAAGTACTCCAGCCATTCCTCCAGATGTTGACTTCTCTATCTGTTTTAGTACAGATGCAACTGTCATATTGGGCTTCAGCTGTGACTAGATCTTCGCTCAGTCCATGAGAGGTGGTTCCTCTGTCTTCAATTGATTTGTGGAATTTGTCAAGGTCCAGGTCAGAGACGTGGGAAACCACTCACTCATCTTCAAAAAAACATTCTCAAAGATTTTCAGGATCTCCTATGGATCACAAATGGTACTGATATTGGCACTGTTCCCACAGTAGGAACAGAAGCTCTTGCCCTAAGCTTACTGGCCACTAATCCCATATCCTATCCTCAGTGGACTTTTTGGAATCTGTAAGATGTTCCTTGGTCTGAAAAAGTCGCAATCTTCAGCCCACTCCTGAAAAAATATTAAATCAGCCCACTCCAGGGCAAGATTTCCCAGCCAACTTATGCAGAGGAAGCCAAGCTGCTGCAGGAGATCCAATGGCTCCACTTCCCTCATCTCCTCCATCACCAGATGACACTGTAATAGCAAATTCTTCATCTCTAGTGAACAAGGATTTTAAATCACATCAGGAACTCCAGAGATAAATGGAAAATAAACATGTGTTGGTGGACATTCTTCAGTCTTTACCCCCTCTCCCTCTCCCAGGGAGAGTACCTCTCCTTTTAACTGCAGCATTGTTAGAACTAGCAAAGATTTTGTGGCATACCATGCTTCCTTGTTTTCTACAGCAAAGTGTACTGACAAGCATTATTACATACCTCAGGGGGAAGACTTCTGTCAAGTAACCTGGACTGAGCCTTCATAGGAACAAAACTGATGGTACTTTTTTGTTGTTATAAACTGGATGGTAGTCAAGATGCCCCATTCTCTGAAGATGTATCTGAACAAAGTCCTTCTGTGATCATTCGTGTTTCTTAGGGAACAAAACCCTGCTGAGTGATCAGCTAAGCAATTCCACATCCTTGAAAGAGGTGCAACTGGGGGAATGATATTGCCCCAATGTAAAATTACCAAAACTTTATTGTTTCTTGACAAAGCTGGTTGAGGTGGACTTCTTCCTGTATGTTTACATAATACACTGTGCTACTGGGGTCAGTAAGTATGAAAATTGCTATGTCTCTGATATGTGACCAAAAGATCCAGCACACATTTCTTAATACTCTAGAAGTTGATGTGAAAAGAAGCTTTCAGATCTGTCCAGTCCCTGAACTTTCAAACTCACGAAGTACCTTCCCCAACCTCATATGGAGGCACCAGTCACTCTTTTTATAATTAGTGGAAAAGGTGTGAAGGGAACACTGCTGTAGACATTGATTCAATCCGTCTACCAATCCAGGTACTGAGGATGGGCAAGTTTACCCACAATAGGTTATCTAGCAACTGGCAATTTGATCAATATATCAACAGGACCCAGGCCTGAAGAAGATGAAAAAACATTGCATGCCAGACTACATAAGTATATGTGAAAATCAGTGTTCTCACTAATTTTTTCCATCCATGTGTGGACTTTTTCCATCTATGTGCAGAGTACATTTTAGGTGCACTGAGGCATGTTTCAATGTGCACTTCCAGTAGAAATAGAACCTTAGCTGTTGATGCTTTGCTAATAAGTTGGGCAGCATTTGAATCTCTCGTGAGTGGCCACACAATCACACAGCTTACAGGGAATATTGATGACAATATGACCTGGAATCTTCAGGCATATACATGTTTAATAGACAGGTGAGACTGGAAGAACCGACAAATGAAAAATTGTCTGAAATCACTTATTAGCAGAAATGCTCTTGAACTCTTAGAATCTAGTAGGACCCTAATAAACTTGATTTTTTTATTGGTATTAAAGTTGGTTTTTCTTTGTTTATGATCAGACCAAGATGATTGAAGAGATACAGTGTGAACCAGAAATGGTTGAGGAGTGGATCTCTGGACTTTCCCCTTACTAATCAATCTTCCAGGTAGGGAAAGGCCCACATTACTCTCTTCCTGAGATGTGCAACTACTTCATGTATTTGGTAAAATCCTGAACGCTTGAGGAGATGCCAAAGGAATGCTGTATCAATAATACTGCCCTGCAACTAAAAGTCTAAGGAGCTTCCTGTGGCTCAGGAAAACTGCCACAGGCAAATAGATATCTTGATGATTAAGGTCATCAAACGAGTCATTATGATTCAAAGCAGTGAGGAGAGTAGCTAGGATAACCATGTTGTATTTCTTGTACTTGCTGTGCCTGTTGAGCCTTTGGAGATTGAGAAGAGTTTTCATTCCTCCCTTGGAATTGGGAATCAGTAAGAATTGTAAGTACAATCCTTCTCCTTGGGGTGCTTCCTCCATACCTCCAAAGCTGCAGATTTGGTATCTTCTGTAAGACCAGTATCTCATGAGAAGGGTCTCTGAAATGGATGCTGTGTGGAAAAAAGATAGAACATGGATTGCATAACAATGATGAGGGCCCTTTTGTCTGATGTTATAGCATCTTAAGCACTGTGGAATTGAGAAAGCTTGCATGTGAACAGTGGGAACTTTATAGCTGAAATGCTGTTCTTGATTTGACTGTCAAAATGGCTGTTTGCCTGAAGATGGGCAAGGATTGTCTAGCAAGATAAAGATGGACTCTAAAGGCCTGCTAAGATATGATTTATGCCCCTTCTCAGGGTATTCCTGCTGCCTTGATCGCTATGATGTCTGCAAGAAACATCTCTCAGGATGTACTGTTTCTACTGTGGCCGACTTACAAAATGATACCTTTTTGTGGCTAGGATACAAATCCCTAACAAACACAGAGTTATCTATTTTGTCAGAGAACAAATATCAACCATCAAAAAGTAGTTTTCTGTGCTCTGCTGAACCACCAGAGCTATGTCAGAGTTCTGCAATCATGAGGACCTTCTTATTGTGACCACTAAAGCCATAACTCTGGAAAATGCATCTGCTATTTCCAGTGCTGATTGAAAAGGCATCTTGGCTTGCAGGTGACCTTCTGCAATAGGTGCCAAAAATGCTTCCTTGGATGATTCAGATAAATTGTCTGAATTTGACTTATAGACTTCCAATTCACAAAATTATATTTCCGTAACAGTGCCTGTTGATTTGCAGTGCACATTTGCAAGGACAAGGTTGAATACATTTTCATCTTCATGAGATCCAGGGTCTTAGACAGTTTGTCCTTCAGTGTGGATTGACATCTTGCTTGCCATGCTCTCTCATTAGTGACTATTACAATGAGAGAGTTAGGGAGAGGAGAACAGAAGCATCTGATTTTATTGATAGGAACAGGATAACAGTTGTTTTACTATGGCTTTAAGAGAATAAATATAGTCTTCGGGGTGTTAGAGCTGACAGTAGGATAAGACAGCTGCTTTTAAGTTAAACTGACAGATTGACCTGACTTAAGATGTTCTGAATTTATATTAACTATGTATCTAATAAAAAGTGTTGTTAAATTATTAGCAATGAATTATTATTAAGATTAGTGGATTTTATTGAATATAAAACCACAGATAGTATGAGGAGTGAAGAAAAGGATAAAAAGAACTAAAAGATGTTAATAAAACAGTACAAAAAACCTTGAGGTAAAAAGCTCCTCTGAATTGAAAAACAAGTTTGAATGAAATCAGATGTCTCAATTAAGAGTTCTCACATTTCTGAAAATATTGAGAAATACTGCAGAAAAGCATTTGATTTATTTTGTGAGGGAATCAGGAACTATTCATAAGGAAAATGAACAAAAGTACTTTGAATGCTTGCTCGTGCCCGTTCAATATAGGTATGTGTGCTCGCCACATGCACTGGTACCAGAAGATTTTTCTCTCAGCAGTACACATAGGGATTGGTGTACACATGCTGTACTATATAGAGCCCCCCCTCCCAAGACCTCTCTCTTCTCAGTTCTTTCTTGCCATCAGTGACCGTGCTTGGAACAGTGTGCTCCAGCTTAGCTGTAGTGTTAGTTAATCTCTTCATTCAGTTGTAAATAGTTTTCCTCCAGATGACTGTAAATTGTTAAACAAGCAATTTGTTAGTCTCCTGTGGGGACTTAGCTTGGGGATGGGTCATGCTTTAAAGCCTGTGCTATGTGCCTCAGGCCTATGCCAGTCAGTGACCCGCATGCTGGCTGCCTCTGTTGTCTGGGAGAAACCCATATCTCAGGTAAGTGTCACATTTGTAAGTCTTTTCACCCCAGGACAATAAAGGATGGGGTATATGCTTAAAAGCTCTGCTCATGGAGTCAGCCCTCACTTCCCAGGACCAGCACTTGGACTCGGGACCGAGCACCAGTGCTTCAGTGTAGTGCGCTTTCCTGTCACCATCAGTGTGGCACCAGTTATCGTCCATGGCTCTGCTTAAGAGGATGAAGAAGTCAGGCCAGGGTGATTCCCTGCTCCTTGCAAGAACAAGGCCAAGAAAGGGGATCATGTGGGAGACCGTCCACAGGAGAAGACTCTGGTGCAGGCTGACAGGAGCAGCCCTGCCCAATCCCCACTACCTGTTCCAACGTTCAAGTCCCTTTCATGATGGCGGTCTTTCAGGCACCATAGGACATCTTGACCATACCAGTTCCATCTCCTCCAGCATCAGTTGAGCTCTGGCATAGAGAAAAGCCACCATTTTGCCCCCCAGTCGCTGAGCGCTCGACGTTCCTGCTCTCCACCTTAGATAATCAGAGAATTCGTTGTAGCCCCAGTCGATCAGTGAGAGATAGACTGGGCCTAGATGCTAGACCTCAAGCATCACTGTAGTCAGAGTGCAATGGAGGCACGTGCCCCTGGCAACAATGGCACCGTAGGGAAAGTTGCTCCTCATACAAGTCTCGCTATTCCAGGGATAATTCCACAGCACAGCTCTCCTCACTGCTCATACTTATTGTCACCAAGCGATTCTAGGCATTGTGGCACAACTTACAGATCCTGCTTGACATCCTGGCACCTGTGATCATCCTCTCAGCACTGGTCACTGCAGGCCATGAGCCGGTCCAAGGGATCACCATAGCTCCATGTGCTACCAGTCCGGGCCCTTCACTTGGTCACCAAGGTCACTATCATTACTAGGTTCTTGGTACCAGAGAGAGCACAACATATGCTCCCATTTGTGGGCTTCAACCAACATCCACTCATCAGGTGCCACATCAGACTCTGCCTCCTGGCCTCCAGCATAGACTTTGGTATTGCACCTGGGACCCTTCCAACCAGTGCCGCAGATGAATTCCCAGGGCATCCCATAGCCTCAGGCACATTGGTCAGTACAGTGGTGTCCATGGACCCCCCCTGGAATTTCCAGGTTCAGCCACAGGTGACCAACGGATCAGTAGCCAGAGCATTGGAGACCTTTTTGACATCCCCTGCTGGCCGTATATAGGCACCAGAGGTGTCTAGGACAGTTACTCAGCACTTAGAGAGATCGGCAGCTTAATTGGAAGAGGACCAGCTGGGCCAGGCCTCATCTTCCTTGTCACCCGATGACGATATAGTGGCTCCATTTCCCGTGGTCCCTCTTGATGTCCTAAAGGCCCATCAGGACCGTCTGAAGAGGGTGGCAACCAATCTGGATTTCCAGGTTGAGGAAGTCCAGGAGACCTCACACTGCCTCTGGGTATGTCTACACTACCACCTTAGTTCGAAATAGGGTGGTAATGTAGGCAACTGGAATTGCAAATGAAGCCCGGGATTTGAATTTCCCGGGCTTCATTTGCATAAAGCCGGGCGCCGCCATTTTTAAATGTCCGCTAGTGCGGACTCCGTGCCGCGTGTAGCCACGCGGCACGAACTAGGTAGTTTGGACTAGGTTTCCTAGTTCAAACTACCGTTACTCCTCGTGAAACTACCTAGTCCAAACTACTTAGTCCGTGCTGCGTGTAGCCGTGTGGCACGGAGTCCGCACTGACGGACATTTAAAAGTGGCGGCACCCGGCTTTATGCAAATGAAGCCTGGGAAATTCAAATCCCGGGCTTCATTTGCAACTTCGGTTGCCTACATTACCACCCTAGTTCGAACTAGGGTGGTAGTGTAGACACACCCTCTTTGAGGTTCTTGGCCAGGCACTACCAGCCAGAGTAGCCTTGCTGCTGCATGAAGGAGTAGCCATGATTGCCATAGTTCTATGGCAAACTCCTTCATCCATCCACCTACATCCAAATGGGTGGAGAGAAATTTCTTTGTGCCCACCAAGGATGATGAGAACTTATATACTCATCCCACACCCAACTCCCTGGTGGAGTCAGTCAACCACAGGGAGCACCAGCGTTATCCTGCCCCCATGCCACAGAATAGAGTCCAAAGCTGTTAGGTTTCTTTGAGAGTAAGCTTTATTCCTCAGCAAGTTTCCAACTCTGGGTGGTGAACCCCCAGGCCCTTTTTGCATGAAATGACCTCAGTATGTGGCAGGCAATATCCAAGTTTGAGGTCTCACTCCCGGAAGACTCTAGGAAAGAGTTTAAGGCCCTTGCAGAGGAGGGAAACTCTATGGTCAGGGCAGGCTTGCAGACGGCTTCTGATGCAGCAGACTTGGCTGCATGCTCCATGGCTTCCATGGTCTCGATGTCAAGAGTGGCATGGCTGCTGCTGTCTGCTCTACCTATGAAGTCACAGGACTCAATGCAGGACTTCCCATTTGATGGTATGGCCTTATTCGCTGAGCAGACAGATCTAAAATTACACAGGCTCGAAGACTATAAACTGTGGGGTTGTACTTTCCAGTCAAATGGGCCCTATTCTCACCAAGACTCAGCTCAAGCGCATCCAAAGCCCTTCCATAGAAGGCAAGGCAGTCAGTCCCAATCTGTCTTCCCAGCCAGATGTTCCCTAGCCAGGCCAAACATTCTGGAAAGAACATCTTTTGAGGGTATGACCAAGGGTGACATAGCAGCCACACTGGATCCTCCTCATTTATTTGCCTCCCACTGCTGTCCCTTCCTTCCAGCCTAGAGAGATATCACCATGGACCATTGGGTCCTCATCACATTGGCTATATGCTCTAGTTCTACCCCCCCCCCTCTTCCCACCCACCCACCTACCCACCCTCCCTTTCCCTCTTCAGGGACCTTTCTCATGAGCATCTTCTAAAGCAGGAGGTTGCGGAGTTACTTCGAGTGCTAGCAGTAGAAAAGCTACATACTGTATCTGGTTCCAGATCCGGGGTTTTATACTCCTGATAATTTTTAATCCCCAAAGCCAGAGGGGGCCTCTGGCCCATTCTGGACTTGCAGGCTTGAATCATTTTGAAGGGCTTAGAAAGACTCTGCCCTCAGGTCCTGGATCCTCTTTCCCAGTGAGACCTTAATCTAGTCCTGGCTAAGCTCACCGCTCCTCCATTTGAGCCACTTATCTCCTATCCCCTTTCACTTCTTTAATTAAATGTGGCTTTACTTGTGGCAATTACATTGGCCTGAAGGGTGTTGGAGCTCCATATATTGGCATTGGAGCCCCCCCCCCCCACACACTATTTCTTCAAGGATAAAGTACAATGTAGACTACACCCAGTCTTCCTGCCCAAGATAGTGTCAGGATTCCACATGGATCAGGATATCTTCCTTCTTGTTTTCTATGCTAAGCCTCATAAGACCAATGAGGAGGGACGTCTCCATGCCTTGGATGTCAGGTGGGCAGTCGCTTTCTGCCTAGAGAGAACAAAAACCTTCCATAAATCCACACAGCTCTTTGTGTATTAGCCTATTTAGATGAAGGATCTTCTAGTATCTTTTCAGAAGAGATCACCTTCTGCAAACACATGTGTTACAAATTAGGAGCTGCTCAGCCGCCCCATTGGTGAGGACCCATTCTACGAGGGTCCAAGCCTCTTTGGCAGCCTTCCTAACCAATGTCTCGATTAAAAACATTTACCATGCAGCAATGTGATCTTCAGTGCATACATTCACATCCCATTATGCCATCATGCAACATCATGGGATCAATGCAGCATTTGGTACAGCAGTGTTGCAGTTTGTGTCCCCGAAACTCCTACCTATCTCCATAGATACTGTTTGCAGTCATCTATGTTGAATAGATATGAGCAAGCTCTCAAAGAATAAAAGACATTTACCTCTTTCCATAACTGTTGTTTTTCAAAATGTGTTGCTCATGTCCATTCAACTCCTAACCTCTTTCCCCTCTGTCAGAATGTTGTCAAGAAGAAACTGAGAAGGGAGGGGACCGAGGGTTACCCTATATAGTGCAGCATGTGTATGCCACTCCAGATGGGGATAAACCCAGTCTTTTACAGGTACTGCTGAGGTAAAATCTTCCAGCACGGTGCAAGTGCCGAGCACACACCTATATTGAATGGAAATGAGCAATACAGCATTAAGAACACCAGTTACAGAAACAGGTTGTCTTTTACACATTTTTTCAAATGGTGCATGTACTAAAGCAATTTCACTATATAATCCATGCAGACATACTATTAGAGAATGACCTGAATATTAGTTTGTCTTAAAAATTTGAGGAATTTGAAAGATTTCAGTTTCACTCAAGATATCAAGGGGACAAAGGGATTTTTTTAAAATATTTTAACAGCTCTCAAAGATAGAAAGTCAAATATGCCACTTCCAGAATCTGAGTCAATAATAAAAGATACAATTATAATGAGAATAAAATTTAGCAGTACAGTATAAGCAAGTATCTGTTAGACAAACCAGACTTACATCTGAAAAAAAGCAGTAAAAATTTACCGAAGTGCTGGATTTAATCAACAGTAGTTTCACATTGCAGAAAGAAAACAAACTGGTATGAATATTGACTTAATAAAAAATAATAAAACCCACAAGTGTATGGAAGAAAACAGAGTGAAAATATTAAAGTTAAAACAAGAGACAATATGAAAGAATGTTCTAGGTGTGTAAGGAGGCACTGACCTGGACAAAATTCAATATATAGTCCAACTTCTAACATCTTCAAAAAGCAAAATAATTTCTCTAATGTTTGTAAACAGAGAAGCCTGGAGAAACTTAGAAATATACATTTAATTCAAAATTTCCAAAGTCTCAGAGAAGATAATAGAATCAGAATCCTAGGGCTGGAAGAGACCTCAGGAGGTCATCGAATCCAACCCCCTGCCCAAAGCAGGACCAACCCCAACTAAATCATCCTAGCCAGGTCTTTGTCAAGCCGGGACTTAAAAACCTCTAGGGATGGGAGATTCCACCACTTCCCTAGATTCCTCATTCCATGATATGCCAAATAAGAAATATACAGCTGACATCACCAATAAAGAAAATGTTTTTTCTTCTATATTCTGTAAACTACAAGGAGAATTGGACAGTTAGGGTATGTCTACACTACCACCCTAGTTCGAACTACGGTGGTTAATGTAGTCAGTCGAATTTGCAGATGAAGCCCGGGATTTAAATATCCCGGGCTTCATTTGCATCTTGCCGGGCGCCGCCATTTTTAAATCCCCGGTAGTTCGGACTCCGTGCCAGCAGCTACACGCGGCACGGAGTAGGTAGTTCAAAAACCTAATTCGAACTACCTACTCCGTGCCACGTGTAGCTTGGGCACGGAGTCCGAACTACCGGAGATTTAAAATCTCGGGCTTCATTTGCAACTTCGATTGACTACATTAACCACCCTAGTTCGAACTAGGGTGGTAGTGTAGACATACCCTTACAGTAGCTACTAATATAATGCTTCTTTCATATGCAATAGATACAAGTGCATAATATAATGTAATTTCAGAAGAAATAATAAAATGTCTAAAAGTAAAACCTGGAGTAAATGCATATTATTTTACAAATTTATAGCATTGAAAAAAATATTGTTATGGGCATTTGAAGTACAGATCATAGTGAAGATAATTTAGAAAATATAAGATGTATAGCAGTTAAGGGATTTCTATTTTATGTTTAGAAAAAATGTTTAGCTGTAAATCTAATTGGTAGAATTCAAACTATTTAGGATCTGAAGCACTGAAAATAGAATGTAAATTCATAGAATTATTTAACTGGCTTTGGTAAATGGGATACAATGTATAAAATGGTGCTAAATTAAACAAAGAAACCAATTGTATATGCAACTATAAAAATATTGTTCCCCTTAAGAAGTGAGGTACAAAAGCAAAGGGAAAAGCTAGTTCATTTAGAGATAATTAAAAGAGTGGAAGAGCCAACTAAGTGGGTCAATTAATTAGTAATAGTAGAAAAGAAAGATGGATCCTTACATTTATTTTTAGATCAAAAGGACTTAAATAAATATGTTAAAAGGGAAGATTAAAAGGGAACATTTTAAAATACCTACCAGAGAAAAAATATTTGGACACATGTCAGGAGCAAAATACACTTTTTCTTTAGATACTTTGAATGAATTTTGGCAAATACTACCGGAGAAAGAAAGTGAATTAGTATGTGTATTTAATGCACCTTTTGGATGTTAGTTTTTTAAAGGGGTATTATTTGGACTACTCCCCAACCCAGAACAAAAATTCACCACCAATTGCACACCACACAACAGAAGAACTAATTAAGGAACCAATCCCAGGAACAAACTCCATTACCAACTCTCTCTTCATATCTACCCTAATGACACCATCACAGGACTTGACCACATCAGTCATACCATCAGGGACTTGTTCACCTGCCCATCTACTAATGTGATTTACATCCTTGTGTGCCAGCAATGCTCCTCTGCCATGTTCATTGGCCAAACCAATGTGTCTCTATGCAAAAAAATAAATGGATATAAATCAGACATCAAGAATGGTAACATACAGAAACTACAGGTTGAACCTCCCAAATCCAGGACTCTCAGGTCCAGCAACATTGGTGGTCCAGATGGAAGCATCATGGATGTTTCTGGACAAGATTGTCCCGGATGTGAGGAGCACGATCCATCTGGGAGTCCCGCGGGTGCTGGGGAGCCCGAGCTAGGCTGGCGGAGACTGATCCTGAGATTGGTGGGGAGTCCAGTCTTGGGTAGTCCCAGGCTGGGGAGCCCTTGTGGCAGCAGAGAGGAATCTCCAGCTCCAGCTCGAAATCTGGGTGGCAGTGGGGCCGGCGCCATCCAAGAGGAATCCCTGGGCAGGAAACCACATGACAGCTGAGACTAGGTCTACACTATAGTCTTTTTTTTTTTCGAAAAAAGCTATGCAAATTGCACTCCACAATTTGCATAGCTTTTTCCTATTGCTTTTCCGGAAGACGCTTTTCAGCCATTTGGCCCCGTCTAGATGGGGCCAAGTGGTGGAAAAGCCTCTTCTTTTGGAGGAGCCCTTATTCCTCATAGAACGAGGTATACAGTGCTCCCAAAAAGAGCGCATTTGCTCTTCTTCAAAAAAAAGCATAAGAGCAAATGCATACCCTGGACGTGGTGGAGTTTTTCTGGGAAACCTCCAGTATCCTGAAAAAACCACACTGTCTAGAGGTACCCTAAGTCACCAGTGGGTTTGGTGGAAGTAGGAGCCTTTCAGTTCACTATTTTCAGATAATGGGAGCTGCGAGGCTGTGGGGCTATGGACACTTAGGTAAACAATGCGTCGCAGGCACGGCAGCACCTTACCAGGGTGGGCCTGTGACCCAACTTTGAAAACCACTGAACTAAAGCATTAACTACCATAAAAGAAGCAGCAAATTTCAAATTTGTTGAAATTTAACAAATAGGCATGTGAATTTAGAGTACAAAAATTAGGAGAAAAAGTGATCAGTAAGGCATTACAGATTGATCCATAATTCAGCAATTGATAATATTACTTACACACCAGATAAGAAATCATTACAGAAATTTTTGGGTTTGGGAAAAAAATCAACAAATTTAAGGGCTATGCACTGTAAAAATAATCGGTAGAGACTGGATTGTCAACTTTATATTCTAGCAGATTGCTTGGGTCCTTAAATCAATTAAGGTTTGGTTTTTGTTTGTTTAAAAAAATAAAAGCAAAATGAACATGTTCTATTTAAATTATTGTACAGTGTTATTTTTATGAAATTAACTTTTATTTTGGATTTATTTCAATATAAGGGACATGCATATGTTATAATTTGTTATTTTTTGCATTTTCTTGAAGTATATATATTAAAAAAGATGTGTGCCAAACAATCATTAATAAAATTCAGTCAATTTTTTCAGGGTATGGCATTCCCAATATCATAATGACTGATAATGGATCTTAGTTACATAATCAAGAGTTAAAAAAATTGCCATAGCATATAATTTCAAAATGGTGTTAAAATAGTTAAAAAAATGAACAAAAGGTGAAGGAAAAATGCTGATTTACATTTGCCATTATTAACACATAGATCATCACTACAGGCAGTCCCCGGGTTACGTACAAGATAGGGACTGTAGGTTTGTTCTTAAGTTGAATCTGTATGTAAGTTGGAACTGGCGTCCAGATTCAGACACTGCTGAAACTGACCGCCAGTTCTGACTTACATACAGAATCAACTTAAGAACCCCAGGCGTCCCCAAGTCAGCTGCTGCTGAAACTGATCAGCAGCTGATTCCAGGAAGCCCGGAGCAGAGCAACTCTGCCTGGGGCTTCCTGTAGTCAGCGCTGGTCAGTTTCAGCAGAAGCTGACTTGGGGACGCCTGGGGCAGAGCAGCTGGGGTGCTGCTGGGTTGCTCCAGTAGCGCCGCTCCTGGGTGCTACTGGACCAACCTAGCAGCACCCCATCTGCTCTGCCCAAGGCGTCCTGATTCAGCCGCTGCTGAAACTGACCAGCAGCGGCTGAATCAGGACCTGGGGCAGAGCAGCTGGGGTGCTGCCGGGTTGGTCCAGTAGTGCCCAGAGCGGGCGCTGCAGGACCAATCGGCAGCGCCCCAGCTGCTCTGCCCCAGAGTCCAAAACAAAAGCCTGGTCTGCTGGGGGGGGGGGGAGGAGCACACTAGCTGCCCCCCACCCCCCAGCAGACCAGGGACACGGGGAGCAGAGCCTCTGAGGCTTTGCTCTGGCAAAGCCTCAGAGGCGAGGGACCCCGCCGTGGCTGCGGCTTCAGTCCGGGAGCCTGTGGTCTGCTGGGGACGGTCCCCAGCAGACCACAGGCTCCCGGACTGAAGCCGCAGCCGCGGGGGGGGGGGTCCCGCGCCTCTGAGGCTTTGCCAGAGCAAAGCCTCAGAGGCGCGGGGAACCGCCGCTGCTGCCGCTTCAATCTGGGTGCCTGTGGTCTGCTGGGGACCGTCCCCAGCAGACCACAGGCTCCCGGACTGAAGCCGCAGCCGCGGGGGGGGGGGGGGGGTCCCGCGCCTCTGAGGCTTTGCTCTGGCAAAGCCTCAGAAGCGCGGGAACCTGCCCGGTGCCCCTGGTCTGCTGGAGACGGTCTCCAGCAGACCAGGGGCACCGGAGCAGCTTACCAACGGGGCTTTCTCGCCCCGACTTCCGGGGCGAGAAAGCCCCGTTCGTAAGTGCGGATCCGACGTAAGTCGGATCCGCGTAAGTCGGGGACTGCCTGTATTACGATAAAGTGTATCACCTTCATAGTTGTTATTTAACAGAAAGCTTAGAAATAGTTTACTTATGATTTTAAGAAAGGATAACGTTTAGTTATCAGTCAAGTTTGTATCAAAAGAATTATTATGAGAAAGGATCACACTGACAACCTTATTTGAAACTGACAGAGTATGTACCTATAATGATAAAAATTGGGCTCAGCCCCTGTAACAAAAGAGGTATCATTTCAATCGTATAATATCATGACTAGTAGTGATGAAGTGTATGGACAAAATTGGAGACAATCGCAAGACCAGACTCTGCTAAAGAAAATGAAATGACATCATTCCCCTAAGAAATTACCATAACTTTAATAATACATCTAATATAGAAGTTAGATGGCCATTGCTTCAAAGGAGACCTGTTAAAAGACTTATAGAAAGCTATAAGCTGTTAACAATTGTTTTATATATATATATATATATATATATATATATATATATATATATATATATATATATATATATATATATATTCACATACACACACACACACACACACACACTCACAATTTTTTCCTAAAGAAAAATGGGGTTTTACTTTGGCTTTAAGAGAATTAATAGACTCTATAGGGTGTTGGAGGTAGCTAGTTTTAGCATAGACTGACATTGTCCTGAGTTAAGAGGCTCTGTAACTATGTTTCTTATAAAGTATGTTGTTAAAGAAGTAGCAGTGACTTGTTACTAAGACTAATAGATTACTAGGAGTATGAAACAGCACAGTAATGCTCTACACTTACCCTTTAATGTGAAGGGGTTGAGGTGGGGTGTCACAGCCCTTAAATAGCGAGGGGCCAGAGAGCATGAGAACTGCCCTTCTGGGTATTTTGAAGCAAAGTACTCCATCTTTGGAGTGTTGGGTGTGTGCACATACATCTGCACCTACATTTTGAAAAACAAGTAAGGTAAGTAATTGTTTTTGCTCAGTGCCTGCATAAAAACAACCAAGGCATGTTTAATCAGATTTATTATTGCTTTATATTATTTCATGAAATAGGGTGAGTCCTATTGCCTTTTTAGATAACTATTTCTATGGGCTGTATCCTGTAGTACTTGTACCTTACTCCGGGAAATCCTTGGTTGAGCTTTCTGACCATTTGAATTAGGTAAAAGCCTTCATGATCATTTCAAGATCTATCCCTGTAACGCTGCATTCATCCCTCTCAAGGAGCTTGTTAAATATGAAATAAAATTAACTATTATCACCAATTTCCTGTCAATATAAGACCATTGTCAAAGGATAACTTGCAAGCTTTGAATGAAATTTGATTCTCTGACAAACTGCCCTCCTACCTGTCATTCCGGACCATAATTTAGGTGTCATTTTCAACTTAGACCATTCTTTAGGTCCTCACATACAGGCTATGAATACATTTCATAATGTCTTACTATGTAACAACTGTAAGATACAGCCTGCCATATCTTTTGCAGCTTACACTCTTGTGCAGGCCCTCATCTTAACACATCTCGATCATTGCATATCCTCTTTGACTTTGAGAAATGCAGTCTCGTCCCACTTATATCCACCCAGAATGCTTCTCCAGTGTTCATATTCCTAGCTCATCACTCTGGCTTTGTCTACACTATGGCTTTTGCCGGAAGAGGCAATGCAAATGAAATGCTGATTAGCATTTTGTTGCCTTTCATTTGCATAATCTATTCAGAGCTGTTTTTGTGCAAGGGGTTTTTGCGCAAAAACAAGCAGTGTGGCTATGTCCATTTCACACAAAAACCCCTCCCCAGGGGCATATACTAATAAAAATTGTACAAAATATTACTTTGTAATACTGATAGTTTACTAATTGTAAATTTATCATTCATTTTGTAACATTATTTTACATTTTAAAATGATATATTTATTCTAATGTATTAGGAGTTTAATACAATTAATTGGGAGTTTAACAGCACCATCAAGTCAGCTAGATTTTAGGACAATTTACAAACTTGTGCTTTCACTCATTTTTAAATTAATGACCCAGTTATAAAGCTTTCACATGAACATATCTGGCAGTGAAGACAGATGAACATGGGATTTAAAGTAAAAAAAAGTTTTTTGCTTCTATAAAGCAAAATCACTGTAATTTATGAAATTTAGTTTTTGTGTGTGTTAAGGTAAACAAAATTTAGAGAGACGCCTTTTAATTTCACCCTGGATCAATTCTGTGAAAATTATGCAACTTAAGTGCAGGCAAGTGCCTGCACTTACGAAAGCCAAAAAGGGACTGATCCTGAATGGTGCTGAGTGTTTCTGGAAAATACAGAAAATACACTGTAGTCAAAAAATTAAAGTTAGCAGGTCCAATTAGAAATTAGGTGTCTGAGCCAGGTTTTTTAAAATCAGTCTTAATTTAGGAGAGCTCCCATAAGCTTCCTGTTGTCTCAGCAAGATCCTAACAGGACTGGATTCAGCCTTTAAAATACAGTTAAAACAATTTCACTTAATTTCACTCATCTAGCTCCTATATGCTATGGTAGAAATGCCTTAAATATTTAATTAGCTAGATTAGATAGTAAAATTGGCTGTCACTCTGAGGATTCTCTGATTAAGAACAACTTTTCCACTGTCTGTGAATTTCTTTGTATTTGTGATGTCATGTCAAACCCTTACCCTATAATTTTCAAAGGGGATTTTTTTTTTATTTTTTAAATATTTTTGACTAAAACCTTTTGCAGTGAACTGTACTGTACATCTTATGCAGTAACAGTTTTAAGACCATATTTTAAAAATAACTTTGTGTAATGCATTACAGAGAAAGAATACATCTGAGAAATATGTAGCATTTATGGTCAAATCATTTGATAACTGAAAGGGTAATACAGTAATGCTGGTTTCTGAAAAGCACCTCCTTCTTGTTGTCAGTGATTTAATCAAAATTATAGGCCTTGTGAAATAAGCTAGGGATTTTGTGTCCTCTGTTTTATGGATTGTTTCTCATATAATAATCCCAGTAATGAGCTAGTAAACAAACTTAACTGTACATATGAAACTACCACCCAAAAGAGTTCTCTCTGCCTCAGGTAGAATAATTAGAGCATACAATGAAATGTGAAACAATACAATTATTAATTTCTTGAATGGTGGGGGGAAGAAAGATAAGTGCATGGAAGTCAGCTAACACTGCTACATGTGTGGTTACAGCAGGGAAAGGGTTAACCAGATTTTCATTTTAGATAGTTGCCGTAGTAACTATCAGAGAGCTCAGGCTGTATCTTTTCCATTTGTGGGGAATGTTTAGGTTTACAGAGAAGCTCAGCTTATTATATACCTAACTTGATTGCTGGATAAGGCACGTTGATTAAAAACAGAAGATGCATTTTTATAATACTTCCAAAGAGAAAAAAAACATAGCATCTATGTCATTCTTTGCGCAGAAATCAGTATGCTATTTGAACACTAATTCTACTGATAAAATGTAGTGGTTAATCTACATGTTGTGTGAAAACTTGTATTGTGTGAATGTTAGCATGTTTTACTTGAACTTTCAGTGAGCATAGACCAGTATCCCATATATTGCATGCAACATAAGCTATAAGTACTGTTTTGTCCCTAGCAAATAATTCTGAATATTCACATTCTGTTAAAATCAAACTTCATTCTTTCTTTGAATACGACATCTTGCTTTAAGGGTCATGTTTTCAGTAGTCAACTGACAGATTTTAAAAAGAACTCAACTCCCATATAGGTACCTAAATAAAGTAGCCAGATTTTCAGAAATGTCATCACCTAACAGTTTCCATTCAGAAAAATGATAACTGCTGGATGCTATCTGAAAACTTCCCCCCTTAGTTCGACTGCACAAATGAAAGTTGAGAACTTTTGAAAATTTGCCCTTAAATTAGGGAGGCCCTTCATCTAGACAGTTCTCTTTCTGGGTAGTTTGTCTCCCGCCTGGAACAGAGACTAACTGGACATGGTTATTTTGAAGAGTATGCTGGTTCACTCCCACTCTCTGAGGTCACCCAGGTGGTGGTAGGATCATGCCAGCATTACCTTATCGTACCTTAAATATGTGCTTTGTTTACTTTGCATAAAAATCTGCAGATATTTAAAATCCAATTTACCTTGAATAGTGTTGTCAAGAGTAGGTAGGGTACTGGACCTGTTAAGGCCTCAGTATATACACAAGTCAGGAAGCTGCAATGTAAGATCAATACACTATGGCTACATCTACACTGCAGACTTCTTGTGCAAGAACGGCTGTTCTTGCGCAAAAACTTGCAGAGCATCTACACTGCACGTGCGTTCTTGTGCAAGTACATTTACAGTAAAGTGTTGGAACAGAGGACTTCTTGCGCAAGAGTTTTCCTCTCCCCATGAGGAATAAGCCCTCTTGCACAAGAAGGTAGTGTGGATGGGCAACAGGGGTTTCTTGCGCAAGAAACCTCTATGGCTAAAATGGCCATCAGAGCTTTCTTGCGCTAGAGAGCGTCCACACTGCCATGGATGCTACAAAAGCACATCTCTTGCGCAAAAACACATGGCAGTGTGGACGCGCTCTTGTGCAGGACCTTTTGTGCAAGAACTCTTGCACAAAACAATTCTTATGCAAGAAGTCTGCAGTGTAAGCATAGCCTGTATGAAAAATGGCCTAAAACCTTACCTGGAGGGACAGATCTCTTGAGAGCAGAAAAAAAATACAAAACCAAAAACTATTCAGTCTGCATGGAAGGTTCAAGACTATCTGGAGGAGATGCTGCCAATTCATTCCAAGTGTTATACAGTATTTGTTTGAAACAGATAGGCTGACTAGAATTACACAATTTTTGATACAAGTTTAAGGAACATTTTGTGGTAAAATGTTACTAATGTCTACAGTGATAACTTAACCATCTATGATTCTTCACTCAGCAATTTTCACAAGCCTTCACTATCCTTAAAACCATTGTTCTTCATAATTCTTAAGCTGCTTGGTTTATTAGTCACTGCTCTTCAAGCAGCTACATAACATGTGTCTTAGAAGGTGACTTGCAGTTGCCATATGCATTTCTGATTGATTTCAATGAGAGTGGTAAACTCTCAGAATTTTGGAATATCAGGCTCCTTTTATTTAGGTACCAAAGTCAATTTAGAAGCCTTATGGTAGGCAGCCCGCATTGACAATTTTGGCCCAGGAACCTCATTTTGTTTTTTGATTCTGTTCAGGAAAAACAGCCCTTCTTAGCAATAGTGATACTAGTCTGAAGCCAGCATGAAAAGAAAGGTTGATTATCTTAGGTCAGTTCACAGTGGCATAGGTCTGCATGAAGATGTCAGCATGTAAGAAGGTGCTGGAGTTGGGGAACAGCAGAAAGGCCTTTCATGTGTTAAAAGGCATATAAGGATTCGGAGAGCTGCAGTCTAAAGAGACATTCTTAGCAGACCTAGGACCAGCATTGATTTGTCACCAAGGGTCTTAAATGAGCTTGAAAGAAGGATGTCATAGAACCCTAGGTCTACCTTCCATATTCTATGCACCGTTTTCACAGGATTCTGTTCCCACATAAATGAAGAAGCTGATCCAGTCCACTCTAAGCAAGAAACATCACTCTATACCATTAATTCCATTTAATCCTGAGATATAAGGTTTCTCACTAAAGGCTTTTAAGCAAAGTAAAAAGTGTTGCCATAAGAGGGAAGGCCCTCTCGTGGATTGGTAACTAGTTAAAAGATAAGAAACAAAGGGAAGGAATAAATGACCCATTTTCACAGTGTAGAGAGTAGGGATATGAAAGTGTAGCTGTGTACATAGTTAACCAATGAGCCTAGTTAATGTTCATGGTTACACACAGGCATCCAGTATGCATGAGGAGTCATCTTAAAAGTCTGCTACTGAGGCACACAGGTTCCTAGGAAGTCTCCCACCCTCCCCCGCATGTAACCATGTAGTCACTGAAATTTTTAGTGGTTACATGGTAACATAATTCCATGCATTTTAACATTCCTAGTAGAGAGGCAAATAGAAAGATTCCCCTAGAATTTGTACTGGGACCAGTGGTCTACATCATATTAATAAATTATCTGAAAAAGGGGTAAAAAGTGAGATGACAGAGTGTGAGTGCACAAATGATACAAAATTACTCAAGATAGTTAAGTCTAAAGTTGATGCAAAATGATACAAAGAAATCTCACAAAACCAGGTGATTGGACAATATGGCAGATGGAATTAAATATTGATAAATGCAAGGTAAAGCACACTAGAAAATATAATTCAAACTATACATAAAAATTATGGGGTCTAAATTAGTTGTTATTAATCAAGAGTATGGAGCAGTTTCCACATGAGGAGAGATTAAAAAGATTCAGTTTAGAAATGAGATGACTGAAGGAGACTATAATAGAGTTCTATTAAATGATGAAAGGTGTGGCGAATTAAATAGGTATTGTTTACCTCTTCTTGTAACTCAAGAACAAGGGAAATTAATAGGCAGATTTCAACAGAAGAGAGGGACTATTTCTTCACACAATGCACAATTAACTTGTTACTGGGGGATGTTGTGAAGACCAAAAGTATAACTGGATAAAAGAAAGTATTAGGTAAATTCAGAAATAATAGGTCCATCACTGGCCATTAGCCAATATGGTAGGGGATTCAGTCCAATGTTCGGAGTGTTTCTAAACCTTTGACTGCCCAAAGCTGAGACTGGACATTAGGAGCTGATCGTTCAATAAATTCTTCTGTTCTGTTCAATCCATCTGTAGCATTTGGCAGCTGGTACAGTCAAAAGAGAGGATACTGGGCAAGCTGGACCATTGGTCTGACCCAGTATGGCTATTTTGATGTTCTTGTCCAGGCCACACATAACTTGTCTATTTTATTTCTTGAACCTTGTTGAATCTATTACTACCAAACCTTTTGAGCTAGAGAATTCCAAACACTAATTCAGTTCTAAGGAAACTATCCTTGTGACTATTTACACTATTTTAAAACTATGTAAACTATTTTCTACAAGCTGTGCATGTGTATTTTTATTGCCACTTATTCCAAATATAGTGATCAGTTTCTCAAACACTTTAAAATATTTTGTCTTCTGATTTATTGTTATTTTTCAAGTGAAAATTTGTTGCACAATATAAACATATTTTCCTGTTTTTAGACTCCTTTTAACAATAATAGGCTTTACCAAACTGAGAGTTGATTTTCCAAATAAAATGTTTTCTTGCAACAATATTTATTTACAAAGAGTCTCTGACCCTCGCACCCTAGTTCATTGTGCTCAAAATCAAAAGCTTGAAAATAGCATTCCTTTGCTACTTCTTTGTTCCCAGATGTTAAGATCCATTATGCTTACTGTAGTGCATAATCATAATTATGCATTCATGATGATGTTTGTACTGGCTTAACTCAGAAATAGTGTGAGAAAGCTAATCTCAACTCTACAGGCTGTTTTCCTGCACTTTAGATTTTGATCTGAGCTGTTTGTTGAGTCTTACTGGAACCAGAACCTTATAACCACCCGTCCCAATGCTGGACTCTTCTCTATTATCTCTAATCCCAGTGAAGGACCTTCACCCATTTTCTCAAAACTGTAATGAAAACTTGGTTAGTTGTAGTTCTGTGTTATATAGAAAATGTTTAATATACTACAGTAATTTAAATGAGAGAGCTATGTCACACACAGCTCTAATCATTCAAATTACACAAAATTAGTATATTTTCTGAACACCAATGGACATCTCAGAGAAGCACATTTTTACTTTGTGTGGCAACAGAAAGGAACTCACATCCTTCAAACAGAATTGAAGAAAAATGACTTAATTTTAAATAATTAAGTGGAGAAAAAGTTTTCAAAATAGATGGGATAACTTTGGTCAGTCTGTTTTTGGCCTAAATCTTCTAAAATCATAGTAAACATGTGCTATACAGGTTGGACCTCCCTCGTCCAGCACCCTTGGGACCTGAGTGGTCCCTAACAAGGAAATTTGCTGAACGAAGAGAGGTCCCTCTCAACATGGCCCATGTTGCTCCCAGCTAAGACTCCAGCTGAGACCTTCTGCTGCCTTCCTGGCCATGACTTCCCATTCTGGAGCTTCATTGCTGCTGAGGCTGCCAGGGCTCCGCATCTTCTGAGGCTGCCAGGGTTCTGCAGCTGCCACAGTTCCTGGGGTTGCTGTGGGATCTGTGGCTGACATGGCTTCTGGGGTGCTGGGGCTCTGCAACTTCCATGACTCTGCGGCTGCTGCTGTCCCGCTGCTCCCACCTGGCGCCCCCTCCCTTAACACAGGACTCCTAGCTAAGTCATGTCCCCCTCCACTCCTGACCTACGTCCTGACCTCCTTATTCCTGGACTCTTATAATGAGATTATAAAAATATGCAAAACTGTGAATCTTAATAATAACTATAAGTAGTAAAGCTTAGAATAATATTGAAAATCACTAATAGAAGATGGTTGCCATTCTTTGTTCCCAAGAGAAAACAAGAATCATGCATAATATCACAATGCAGCTGTTAATAGCAGACCTATAGATGATTATTTAAACTTGTTTTTATGTACAGGAGGAGATGATTTTCTAAAACCATTCCTAAGGTGATTCTCCTTGGTTTTACATCACCCTACAGACACACTCACTAAGTTAAAAAAAACAACAACAACTAACTAACCTCCCCCCTGCCGTCCATATTATAAGGGCTCAATTAGTGATGGAATTTTTATGCAGGTAGATGTGAGGGGAAAGTTAGATTATACTCCATATTGATGTATTAATCAATGTTAAAATACAGACAATCAGATCTCCTCATATCCTATAACCACACACGAAATAGTACATTAGAAGGTCAGAATATTTAGCAGAGTATACATCCCTGGAGACTCAGTACATGTACAGATAGGTGACCTAGCCCAAATTATGCTTTCATAAATATAAATAATCAGAATTGAGCCTTAATTCTCTAAAGGATTTCAGCAATGTTCTCATTAATAAACTAAGGAAATACTACCTAGATGGAGCTACCATAAGGTGGATGCATAACTGGTTAGATAACCATTCCCATTCGCAGTCATGCTGCAAGAGATAATGAGTGAGGTTCCAGAGAATCAGTTTTGGGACTGGTTCTCTTCAATATCTTCATCAGTGATTTAGAGAATGACACAGGGAGAACACTTGTACCAAGCTAGGAGGTGTTGCAATTGCTTTGGAAGATAAGATTATAATACAAAATGATCTGGACAAATTGGAGAAATGGTCTGAGGTAAATAGGATGAAATTCAATAAGGACAAATGCAAAGAAATCCACTTAGTAAGGAATAATCAATTGCACACATACAAAATGGGCAATAACTGTCTAGGAAAAGGAGTACTGCAGAAGGAGATCTAGGGGTCATAATGGACCACAAACTAAATGTAAGTCAACAGTGTAACTCTGTTGCAAAAAAAAGCAAACATCATTTCTGGGATGTATTAACAGAAGACAAAAAGTATATCTGCTGTACTCCATACTGATTAGATCTCAGTTGGAGTGTTGTATCTAGTTCTGGGTGCTGCGTTTCAGGAAATATGTGGAGAAATTGAAAAAAAAAAGTCCAGAAAAGAGCAAAAAAATGATTAAAGGTCTAACTTGTAACTTGACTTGTAAGGGAAGACTGAAAGAACTGTGTTAGTTTAGTCTAGAAAAGAGAAGAATGAGAGGGGATATATATAGACGCGGACTAAGTTATATATATGTTAGTCTCTCTAAGGGTATGTCTACACAGCAACATTATTTCAAAATAATTAGCACTATCTCGAAATAACTTAGTCCACGTCTACACAGCAGGCAGTTATTTTAAAATAATGTCAAAATACTGTCAAGCTGGAGAACTTTTACTCTGACTCCTGTAACCCTCATTGTACAAGGAGTAAGAGAAGTTGGAGGAAGACTGCTCTATTTTGAAATAAGTGCTGTGTAGATGCTCCCAATTTTGAAATAAGCTATTTCAAAATAAGCTACACCATTGACATAGCTCAATTTGCAGAACTTATTTCGAGTTAAGCCCTGCTGTGTAGACGCGCCCTAAGGTGCTACAGGACCATTCATTGTTTTTTTAATTGTTGTTAGAGAATATAATAATGGCTTTCAAGTATCAACAGAGTTGTTATAAGGAGGGGGGAGAAAAAATATTCTCCTTAACCTATGATGATAGGACAAGAAGCCATGTTCTTAAATTGCAGAAAAGAGAGGTTTAAGTTGGACATTAGGAAAAACTACCTGTCAAGCTTGGGTACGTCCACACTGCAACACTATTTCAGAATAACTAGCACTATTGGGAAATAACTTAGGCTATGTCTAGACTACATGCCTCTGTCGTCAGAGGCATGTAGATTAGACACATAGGCAAAGGCAAATGAAGCCGCGATTTAAATGATCGCGGCTTCATTTAAATTTACATGGCTGCCGCGCTGAGCCGACAGACAGCTGATCAGCTATTTGTCCGCTCAGCGCGCTAGTCTGGACGCTCCCCTGCCGACATCAAAGCCCTTTGTCAGCAGCCCCGTTATTCCTCGTGGACGGAGCCATGTAGTTTAGACGTACCCTTAGTCTGCATCTACACAGCAGGAAGTTATTTCAAAATAGTGTCAAAATACTGTCAAGCTGGAGGACTTCTTACTCCGACTCCTGTAACCTTCATTGTACAAGGAATAAGGGAAGTCAGAGGAAGAGTGCTCTATTTCAAAATAAATGCTATGTAGACACTCCCTATTTCAAAATAAGATACGCAATTGATGAGTTAATCTCTGCAGTGTAGACATACCCAGGGTGGTTAAGCACTGGGATACAGTACATTGGTTAGGGAGGTTGTGGAATCTCCATCACCAGAAATTTGTAAAAGCAGGTTAGACAAATATTTGTTGGGGTGGTTTTAATGGTGCTTGTTCTCCACATGAGTGCAGAGAACTGATCATGATGACTTCTCAGGGTTCCTTCCAGGTTATTCTATGAATGTTGTGTGATCCTTTCACCCAAATTAGAATGATTCATTATGTCTAATCCATTAGCACCAAAAGGTAAAGCTGTGGGCTATAAAATCTGCATTAGGATTTTCAAATATGTCAAATGTAATTTTAAAATGAAATAAACCATGGTGTTTTAACTAGCCACACATCATTATCATATGTAGAGAAGTCTGATTAGTGAATTACTTGTTAAATTTACCCTGATATTTTAAATTACTGTACTTTCTCTTAATAAATATAACACCTTATTTAAAAGAAAACTAATACAAATACATATTAACTTCTGGAGAATATATTTGGACAACACCAGAGAAAATTCAGACATTCTCTCTCTAGTTTGATTCAACTGAAATTAGTAAGAGTTTAGACATGGTATTTAGTGGGCATGTTGTATTTAATCTGAGTAGCCTTAAAGCCTTAGTATTACATCACAAATGGTCCAGAGCATTATATTATAATGTAGTTCTGGGTTTCTCACATTCATTGTACTGTGACCCCCTTCTGACAAACAATACAACATGACTCCAAGATGGGGTGTCAAAGCCTGAGCTACCCCAAGTTCTGTCACCATGAGTGGGGGGTGGGGACCAAAGACCAAGGGCTTCAGCCCCAGATAACAGGCTGGTAACCTGAGCCCCATCAGCCAGGGCTGATGCCCTTGGGCTTCTGTATGAGCCCTGTTTAGTGGGGTTTGGTCATCAGCCCTGGGCTTTAGTAAGTCTAAGTCAGCCCTGGCAAACCCATTAAAATGGGGACACAATCCACTTTTGGGGTCCTGACTCACATTTTGAGATCTGCCGATATAATCCTAACGAGACAGAGGGGTCTAGCACAATCCATATGTATGAAATATTTATGTTCTAAAGATTTCTTAATATGTTTGAGAAATGAAAATGGGATAGTCCTGCAATGACATATTGCTTTAAGCATTGTATTATATTATGTAGAGAAAAAAATCACCTTGTACTCTTATTTGGTTACAATTCAAATTACAGATTTTTCACTATTACTAAAATGAGATCTTCTCTCATTCAGGGTCTCCCATCCCAGGACATACAGGTTTCATGAAGTAACACAATACTTAGATTCAAATGCAGTAATAAAATATATAATAATTAATAATAACATTTTCATGGTGTTTTTACAGGTTTAAATATAAATATCTAATTATTTGGAATCAAATCCATTCAGTTCCTGAAAATGGATTGCTTTAACTAGCCACACATATAGTTTAATTTACCTATACAGGTCTTTCTTTCTCTCTCTATCTATCTCAGGCTGTGTCTAGACTACACAGTTCTTCTGGAAAAATATGTACAAATTGCAAATTGCAATTTGAATATCTTTTTCTGCTTCTTTTTTCGGAAGAGGTTTTTCCAACATTTGGCCTGTCTACCTCTGGTATCCCGGAAAAACTCTGCAGTCTAGATGTACCCTTAGTGATTTGTGCTTCAGTCTATCTAAGTTTTGAGTGAAAGAATTTCCCTGGAATTCTCCAAAATTCAGAGACCTTCATGGAAACCAGTTTCCAAAAAAGCATGTATGTAGTGCTGATTGCATGGAAGATCAGGACTTTGCTCTGAAAAATGCACTCCCCTTCAGTGGGAGCTTTGCCAAAGGAAGTGGGAACTGGTTTGCATTGGGGAACATGCTGTGGGCATCAGCCACTTGCCCTCAGCTATGCACAGATATCACTGCTAACAGAACTCCAGGTCAGGGCTTTTGTGGGATTTATGAGCATGTTAGAAGGTGGTGCTCACATTTCCACATTCTTTTTTGATGTCTCCATCTGTTTGGACAGAGTCTAGCAAACCAGTGATCACTGCTGCTGATACTGTCCTTAAGTCTGTTGATAAGTTCCGTTGCCTTGGAAGCATACTGGCCTTCAGCATAAACGCTGATGATGATGTATCTGCTTGACTAGCCAAAGCCAGCACTGTCTTCATAGGATTGACCAAGCACTTATGGAATTCCCATAGTGTTAAACTTCATACAAAGGTAACAGTTTATCAGGCAGTTGTCTTGAATATCCTGCTGTTTAGCTTGGATTCATGGACCATATATCACTGTCATGTTTTGAAACTCAATCACTTCCATATACACTGCCTCAGGAAAATTGCCCATGTGAATTGGTGGGACAAAATATTTAACACGGAGATCCTTAAGCTGAGTCCTAGCAATGGAAGCAATACTTATGAACAAACAGTTTCATTGGATTGATCATGCTATGAGATGGATGATACATGGATACCAAAGATGATCTTCTACAGCCAGCTTGTTGACAGAAAGCACTCTATTGCTGGTCAGTATAAGCATTATTAGGATATCTTACAAGCCAATGTGAAGTTGTGTGGCATATTGCCTGGTGACCTGGAAATCATAGCTCCGGACAGATTGCTCTGGCAGCAAAGTATTGTACAGTATCAAATGTTTTTGAGAGTCAGTGTATCCAGACATTAAGGCTGTGTCTAGACTGGCATGATTTTCCGGAAATGCTTTTAACGGAAAACTTTTTCGTTAAAAGCATTTTCGTTAAAAGCATTTTCAGAACAGAGCGTCTAGATTGGCACGGACACTTTTTCTCAAAAGCACTTTTTGCGGAAAAGCGTCCGTGCCAAACTAGACGCGCTTTTCTGCAAAAAAAACCCCAATCACCATTTTTGCGATCAGGGCTTTTTTGCGGAAAACAAATCTGAGCTGTCTACACTGGCCCTTTTGCGCAAAAGTTTTGCGCAAAAGGACTTTTGCCCGAATGGGAGCAGCATAGTATTTCTGCAAGAACACTGACAATCTTACATGAGATCGTCAGTGCTTTTGCGGAAATTCAAGCGGCCAGTGTAGATAGCTGGCAAGTTTTTCTGGAAAAGCGGCTGATTTTCCGGAAAAACTGGCCAGTCTAGACACAGCCTAAAAGGAAAGGAAAGGAAAGGAAAGGAAAGGAAAGGAAAGGAAAGGAAAGGAAAGGAAAGGAAAGGAAAGGAAAGGAAAGGAAAGGAAAGGATCCAAAAACAGTGCACAACACCCAGAGATGGTGAATTTTTATGCAACATCTATAATCAGATTTGCTGATAGAGGATTGGGGTAGTAGTCGCTCACCAATGGCATCAAAGAAGATGAGATCCATCGATCGATGGCTCAGTCCATATATACACTAATTAGGCAATGGACTGGGACAGATGAAATATTTCTTTGGTAGTGCAGCGTATAACTCTAGCTATGGGAACCTGAAGGGGTATCTTAGTACTATTTTAATCTACCCTGTTATTTCATGGGGATGGTATAGGGTTGTAATAGTATAGTCAATTAAGCAAGTAACCTGCTATAGACTACATGCATTTCTCCCCCTTCCCCCTCCCCTCCGCCAGTAAATTTTTTAGCAAGTTGGTCAGCAGCCTGGCTTAATTCTGGCTTGCACCAGGTCTGGGACTTATCCTGTCTGCATTTAAAGTGTATTAGGAGTCAGGCGGGCGGGCAATCTGGCTCAGTTCCAGCTCACTCCAGGTCTGGGAGCTCAGACCCTCCTCTCCCCCGGACAGGGTCTGCTGCTGCCTCAGAAGCACTAGGTGTTCGAGGGGAGCTGGTTTTTAAACTGGCTCCCCTCACAGACCAGCTCCCGCCTGGCACACCACACTGCTGCCTATGTATCAGAGGCAGCAGTGCGGAGTGGCAGGGGACTCCTCAGGAGTGGAGCCGGAGCGCATTGGCTGCCAGCCTCACCACTAGGGACTATAGAATAGTCGAGTAACTGATAAGAATTCATGAGGTTATTCAACTACTCAATTAATCGATATTTAATATCCCTAGGATGGTCTGAGATGATCTATTAGGCGTCCCTTCCAGCTGATATGATTTGATGAGTGTATATACCTTTGCTTTTTATACTTTACTTTGCTGGTTACAGTGACTTACTAAAGGTGAATTTAATGTCAGCAGTGGGGGCAATCTGCAATATCAGATTGTCAGTGATACACTATCTTGTTGGCTATCAGATTGAATTTGAATTGAATTTTGAAGTAGAAACACACGTGTTTATTAACTGAAATTTTAACAGATCTGACTTCACATCTGGAGGCAGCTGAGGAATATCTACAGCTCATCCTCCAGTACAGCGTTGTATGTAATTGTCTGTAGAAAGTACTGTGAAATTTCTGAGGGGCATCAGAAATTTGTCTTGGGTTGAGGAGATTCTGAGGAAAGAGTAATCTTCCCTGTTACGATTTATGGGAACCCAAACTCTCCATGAGATTTTATATCTTTGCCATTACAAATTTGATTTGATTTGATTGTTAGCAAACTATAACAGAAATCTGATTAGCTTGGAACAGAGGAGAATTAAAAATGAGTCCCTTAACCCTCTGTTGTTTTCAATACTTTCCACGGTTTGATGAGGATGCTTTAAGCAGGCCTACACTCTTTATGGTATTTTTCACATTGATGAGCCCTGTAGTGAGTGCAGAGAAAAAATTGTTAGCAATATAGTAGCATTTCAATGAGCAACATGTCCTCCCTCAGATCATCCTGAACACTCTTTGAAAGGGCATCCCTAGGACATTGCCATCATGTTACACTGACTTAATGGACATTAACTTCACTATCTTTTACTTCCTTTCACACGTCTTCTCATAAACAGTTAGTAATGATTAACCTCTCTTTTCCTGATACCAGAATTTCAGATTCTGTACTACATGCTTTTGACAAATTGTCCTTTGACTTTGTTTTTTTCAAATTTCTGCCATGCTGAACACATCCATTGTTAGAAATATTTGTGAGCTAAATACAAGAAAAAATCTATCTAACATTACCTTGCCAGCACTGATTTATTTTGGGTTGGAATGTAAAACTATTTTCACATTTCTGTTCTGGATATTTTTTTATCTCCATTAACCTCTTAACTCTAATATAAACATTTATTGAGGGTTACTACCCTTTGTTTGTCCAGTTACTTCAAAGGTTAGCGAAAAGTGGAAGTCTGCTTGACCTCTTTTATCCTCATTAGCTTATTCTAATTGTTCCCTAAAAGATCATACTTTTGACCCTGTTTGTCCTTGTCAAATGTGTCAAATTGTGTTTTTTATGTATATAAGACTTTTAGCTGAAATAGATTTCTCAGGTACAAATTATTCAAGGACCCTTTGCTTCTATGTAGAATGAATAGTAAATAATACATCAGTTCTGTGATAGCCCATCTTTACTGAAATTCAAGATGCCAGTTGTATGGTTCATCTAGAGTTAAGGCATGTTGAGGAAACCCTGTTTATGTCCCTCTGGCTGTGGATAGAATATCCATGTATCCTTCTTGAATATTTTCTACTACCAGTCTTTTTTGGGGAAAATAGTGTTGAGTTCTTTTTTAGCAGTTCTGCACATTGATCCTACTGTTAAGAAAAGCACCTGGACCAGACTACACTGGGGGTTATTCTAAGAATCTGAACCAGTGCAGTCATTTTGTATTTAATTGATTTCTATAGATTTATAACAACAGAGGAAGTCACTTCTCCCAGGCAGTTGATACCATTTAAAATAAGTCTTAAAAACACAAATTGTAATATAAATGGAAGTCCAACAGCAAAGTTCTTCATATACCAGCAATGATGAGCAAAACTTTACAGTAAGAAGATTTAAGAATGTTCCACCATCCCCTTGTATTACCCAGTCACTAACTCTCCCCCCAGAAGTCCAAGCAACAATAATGTTTGCAGTATAGCCTGAAAAGTAACATATTCAGGTTATTTTGTTCCAAGGAAGTATCGCGTTACAAAGTTGAAGAGCCGTCATAGAGAACACTTTGCCCTGTCAGCAGTTCCTTGTGCTTTAAACCAAGATATCTCCCCACCTCAAGCATCTCATCTATGGTAATGTTGCATGTGCAGAGAAATTATTTATCAAATAAACAGGTCCCAGGCCATTTAGAGTATCTTAGGTCACAACCAAAATCTTAAGCTCCCACCAAATAGCTTAGGGTATGTCTACACTACAGCGCTAATTCGAACTAACTTAGTTCGAATTAGTTAATTCAAACTAAGCTAATTCAAATTAGCGCAGCTAGACTTAAAAACTAGTTTGAATTAGCATTTTGCTAATTCAAACTAGCATGTCCACACAGAGTGGACCCTGAACAGAGGTTAAGGATGGCCGGAAGCAGTGCCAGCAGGGCATCAGATGAGGACTTAGAGCGTGGAGCTGCTGTCTCAGGCTAGCCGAGGTCTGTGCTTAAAGGGACCCGACCCCACCCCGGACAGACAGTTCTCAGGGTTCCCCGCTTGCAAAGCAGTCCTGGCTTGGAGTGCCCTGAGTGCCCACACGCGGAACATCACAGCACTCGGCCATCACCCCGGCTGCACTTGCCACAGGCTGCCATCCGGGGGGAAAGGGCAATCGGGGGGCTGCAGGAGAGCTTCCACCCCCAGAAGCCCGCAGAGCCAGCCCAGTCCTCCCCATCGGGGGCGCGTGCCCCATTCCTCACTCACATCCTTCCACTTACCCTTCCCTAGACCCCCTTCCTGATGTACAAAATGAAGAAAACGTATGTTCAAAAATAGAATCTTTCTATGAAAAATGAAAAAAACTGGGGGAGACTGGGAAAAAGAGGTGGGAGAGGGGAAGAGAGAGGCTGGGAGAGGGGAGGGCAACTAAAATGATCACGGGTTTGGCACAGGTGCCATATGAAGAGAGGCTTAAGAGACTGGGACTTTTCAGCTTAGAGAAGAGGAGACTGAGGGGGGATATGATAGAGGTCTATAAAAGCAAGAGTAGTGTGGAGAGGGTACATAAAGAAAAGTTCTCCATTAGTTCCCATAATAGAAGGACTAGAGGACACCAAAGGAAAGGAATGGGTATCAGGCTTCAAACTAGTAACAAAAAGTTCTTCTTCACAAAGCAAAGACTCAACCTGTGGAACTCCTTGCTGCAGGAGGCTGTAAAGGCTAGAACTAGAACAGAGTTTAAAGAGAAGTGAGATAAAGTGATGGAGGTTGGGTCCATGGAGTGGTATTAATCACGGGGTACAAATGGTGTCCCTTCCCAAAGTTTGTGGAAGGCTGGAGATGGATGGCACGAGACAAATGTCTTGGTCACTGTCTTTGGTCCATCCCCTCCAGGGTACCTAGGGTTGGCTGCTGTCGGCAGACAGGCTACTGGACTAGATGGACCTTTGGTCTGACCCAGTAGGGCCATTCTAAGCTCAGGGCTCAGGGTCAGGGGTCTCGGTGGACCACCCTGATTTTCATGGAAACCTGCTCCTGGGTGGCCAGGCTGGCAGCTCTCCTGCCTTAGACGGCCGCTTTCCTGTGCCTAGTGCAGAGTTCGTGGACGAGGTCCACGATGTCTGCACTATACCAGGTGGGTGCCCGCCTCTTGCGGTCCTGGCCAGGCTCCCGAGAGCCGCCAGCCTGGTCCCGGGAAGAGGCGGGGAGTTGGGGGGCATCGGGTGGCTGGCTCATGGCGTGCCAGGTGCAGGGTCTGCTGGCTGGGTGCTGGCAGGCTTGAACCTGGCACGGGCACCCTAGCCAGCCCGTGCCCCTTTAAGGGCTCCGGGGCCGGGAGGGGGGCATACGAGTTTCCCTGGTGGTGCCCAGAGTGGCCACCAGGGAAAGCTGGGGAGGGCTAGCCTCCCACTAGTTCGAATTAAGGGGCTACACAGCCCTTAATTCGAACTAGTAAGTTCGAACTAGGCTTAGTCCTCGTAAAATAAGGTTTACCTAGTTCGAACTAAGCACTCCGCTAGTTCGAATTAAGTTCGAACTAGCGGAGCGCTAGTGTAGCACCTATGAAAGTTAATTCGAACTAACATTTGTTAGTTCAAATTAACTTTGTAGTGTAGACATACCCTTAGAGACACTTAATACTGATTCAGCACCAGTATAACATGCTCGGGCGAGAGATCCTGCTTTACAAGTGGGTGGCTTCAGCTTTCAAATGGATTTATAATGTAGCCTCAGGTACGGTAATTTGCAGCAGCCTAAGCTTGAAGAGATAAAGGCATGACTGATTTAACCATAACTTCTTGCTATCTTAGAGTGAGGTCTTTTACTTTTAACCATTTTAGGGAAAAGAACATTTTTGAACAAGTAAACATGTTTCAGTTCTTACTGAGCAACAGGCTACAAGGTTGGATTCCTTGTGTTACAGTGAACATCTTAGGTGTATTTGCTGGCCTTTTAGTGCCAGCCCTCTTCCCGCACTAAAAATTACTACAGGTACCCAGGATTTACTACTGGTCACCTCTTATTGCTATTATAATATGTCTCTGAAGAACTTCTGAGAGAAGTTATACATCTCCCTCAGTTGGGTTGCCAAGCTTAACAGGCAGTTGGGGCTTTGTGAAGTTTCACTTTCAAATAAAAAGAAGTTTATTTACATATCATTGTAGCTTGGCTCAGAACTAGGGCAGTCACATAGCTAATTCCTTTGAGCTTTGTCCTCCAATTCTTCTCAAGTGGCAGAACATTAAAAAGAAACATACCATTTCCTCTCCAGCCCAGCTGTGATATTCAGCAGCCATTCACAGACAGCTGAACCGATTTCAATCTTTACTTAAACAGCTCACCTGGGAGTTATTTTAATGTTCCTAGTTCAGTTTAGTAAGCTCATGAAAACCTTCAAGCAATAAAGTACCACAGCTGAGTGCAAAGTAGACTCAGGTCTGATGGATGGCTTTTGGTATACGATAGGGGGCATACACTGAAAGTCTTTTCCATATGTCTGTTGTCCATGCCGAAGCTACATGTGCACTACAGCAGAAAATCATTTTCAGCTACACCACTCCAGCTCCAGTGAATAATGTAGTTGGATTCAACATACCTTAAGCTGGGTTACTGCTGGCTCCACACTGTTGAGTTGATGGGAGAAACTCCATTACTCTTCTCATCCAGGGTAGAGTAACAGGTTGATGAGAGAGTGATCTGTAGTCAATTTTGCAGGTCTTCACTAGTCCCGCTAAATCAACTGCTGATGGATTGATTTTTGAGTGTTCATCCATTCTGTTCTGTAGATGTAGCCTGAGTTACTAGCCTGCAATTAGGCTTCTAGCTTTCCAGAGGAAGAATGGTTCTTCAGTTAAGACACAAGACAGAGGGTTGGGTTCAGGTCCTAGGTCTGTTATAGACCAGTGTGCAATGATATACTATTCCTGTGTCTCTTTTCCCCCTGTATACAGTCACAGAAAAGTGAGACTGGAAGGAACCCCCAGAAAACTTCTGTTACAGTCATTTCTGCTGAGGCAGGGCCAACTATATATAGACCTTCCATGTTTTCAAAATAATCTATGACTGTACTTGGAAGCCTACTCTATACTTAACTATCCTGATAGTTGGAAAGCTCAGCCTAATATCTAAGGGTATGTCTACACTACAAAGTTAGTTCGAACTAACGGACGTTAGTTCGAACTAACTTTCATAGGCGCTACACTAGCGCTCCGTTAGTTCGAATTTAAATCGAACTAACAGAGCACTTAGTTCGAACTAGATAATCCTCCTTCCACGAGGATTAAGCCTAGTTCGAATTTACTAGTTCGAATTAAGGGCTGTGTAGACCCTTAATTCGAACTAGTAGGAGGCTAGCCCTCCCCAGGTTTCCCTGGTGGCCACTCTGGCCAACACCAGGGAAACTCGTCTGCCCCCCTCCCGGCCCCGGAGCCCTTAAAGGGGCACGGGCTGGCTAGGGTGCCCGTGCCAGGTGCAAGCCTGCCAGCACCCAGCCAGCAGACCCTGCACCTGGCATGGATCGAGCCACCCACCCGATACCCCCCAGCCCTCCCCCTCTTCCCGGGACCAGGCTGGCGGATCCCGGGAGCTTGCCCGGGACCGCAAGAGGTGGGCACCTGCCAGGTCTAGTGCTGACATCGTGGACCTCGTCCACGACCTCCGCACTAGGCACAGGAAGGTGGCCATCTAGGGCAGGAGAGCTGCCAGCCTGGACACCCAGGAGCAGGTGTGCATGAAAATCAAGGGGGTCCACTGAGACCCCCGGCCCTGAGCCCTGAGCTTACAATGGCCGTCCTGGGTCAGACCAAAGGTCCATCTAGCCCAGTAGCCTGTCTGCCGACAGCGGCCAACCCTAGGGACCCTGGAGGGGATGGACCGAAGACAGTGACCAAGCCATTTGTCTCGTGCCATCCCTCTCCAGCCTTCCATAAACCTTGGGCAGGGACACCACTCCTACCCCCTGGCTAATAGCACTCCATGGACCCAACCTCCATGACTTGATCTCACTTCCCTTTAAACTCTGTTCTAGTTCTAGCCTTCACAGCCTCCTGCAGCAAGGAGTTCCACAGGTTGACTCTTTGCTTTGTGAAGAAGAACTTTCTGTTATTAGTTTGAAGCCTGCTACCCATTCCTTTCCTTTGGTGTCCTCTAGTCCTTCTTTATGGGAACTAATGAAGAACTTTTCTGTATGCACCCTCTCCACCCCACTCCTGCTTTTAGAAACCTCTATCCTGTCCCCCCTCCGTCTCCTCTTTTCTAAGCTGAGAAGTCCCAGTCTCTTTAGCCTCTCTTCATATGGGACCTGTTCCCAACCCCTGATCATTTTAGTTGCCCTCCCCTCTCCCACCCTCTCTCTTCCCCCTCTCACCTCCTTTTCCCAGTCTCCCCCAGTTTTGTTCAATAAAGACAGATTCCATTTTTTAACACAATTGTCCTTTATTTTGTACATCAAGAAGAGGGGCTACGGAAGGGTAAGTGGAAGGATGTGAGTGAGGAATGGGGCACAAGCCCCCGATGGGGAGGACTGGGCTGGCTCTGCGGGCTTCTGGGGGTGGAAGCTCTCCTGCAGCCCCCCAATTGCCCCCTCTCCTCAGATGGCAGCCTGCGGCAAGTGCAGCCGGGCTGATTGCCGAGTGGTGTGATGTGCCCAATGTGGGCAGTCCGGGCAATCCAAGCCAGGACTGCTTTGCAAGCGGGGCACCCCTGAGAACTGTCTGTCTGGGTTGGGGGTTGGGTCCCTTTAAGCACAGCTCTCGGCTAGCCTGAGACAGCATCTCCACGCTCTAAGTCCTCCTCTGATGCCCTGCCGGCACTGCTTCCGGCCATCCTTAAGCCCGGTTCAGGGTCCACTTAATGTGGACATGCTAGTTCGAATTAGCAAAATGCTAATTCGAACTAGTTTTTTAGTCTGGATCCGTTAGTTCGAATTAGCGCTGTAGTGTAGACGTACCCTAACTGAATCTCTCTTGCTACAGACTATGCCCATTGCTTTTTGTTCTACCTTCAGTGGACATGGAGAACAATTGATCATCATCCTCTTCATAACAGCCCTCTGCGTATTTGAAGACTGTTATCAGGTCTTCATTTTTCTTTTCTCAAGACTGAACATGCTGGTTTTTAATCTTTCCTCATAGGTCAGGTTTTCTAAACCTGTTATCATTTTTGTTGTCCTCTAGACTCTTACCAGTTTGTCCACATTGTTCTTAAAGTGTGAAGCCCAGAACTAGACATAATACTTAACTGAGGTCTCACCAGCACCAGTTAAGCAGGATAATTATCTCCCTTGTATTATATGCAGCACTCTTGCTAATACACTCCAGAATATTAGACAATTGCATCACATTTTTAGTCATATTCAGTTTGTGATCCACTATAGCTCCAGATCTTTTTCACCCAGCTAATTATTCCCCAATTAATAAGTGCATTCATTATTTCTTTCAAGAACATTGCAGTTGTCTTTATTGAATTTCATCTGGTTGATTTCAGACCACTTCATCAGTTTGTTAAGGTTGTTATGAATTCTAATCTTCTCCTCGAAATAACTAACATGCCCTCTCAGTATGGTGTCTGTGAATTTTATAAGCATACTCTTCACTCCATTAATGAAAATATTGAACAGGAGAGATCCAGGACAGACCCCAGGAGAATCCCACTGTAGCCTGATATAAGATTGCATATGAATTCCGGTTTTCATCTTTAGGGTTGACAGGTTCTTTGTCTCAGGATCAGGACCAGTATTTAATTATTTTATGGTTGGGAACCCTGATGTTGTTGCCCTAGGGACGTGGACAAACAATTAAATCAAAATGGCCGACGAAGTGGATATAAAAGGGGAGAGGGAGTCCCTACACAGAAGAGAGATCCGTCCTGAGAGCCGTATCTAATCACCGGTGGATCTTTAGCCACAAATCAGGCATACACAATTTAGGGCCAAACCATGTATTTTTGAGTAAATAATGGAACAGATATACAGTTAACAGTAATTTTCAACAAACCAACCCTCCCTAACCCGAAGAAAGGAGATAGGACAGTTCCCTAAATACATAAGATATATACAAAGCCTGAGGCGATCGATGCCTGCGACCTTCAACCCTCGGGCTATTTGTAAGCCTCTGAGGAGGACAAGCAGGGAGATCCCACGGTAGTGAGTCCTCTGTGAAGAGACGACCCCGATATGGATCCTCAATCTGGAAAGGAATTTCCTCTGGACACAGTCTGATCTGTCCTTCGACAACACCGTCTGCTCCAGTAGGTGAGTAATCCAATAAAGATGACAGGAAAAGAGAGTCCCAGTTCCAGTGACCAGTGCAGACAGGAAAACCTTGTGGGTATTTACCACACAAGGGTAGCACAGTTCAAAAGTCCAGGCCTCTGATTACATAGATGGTATCCAAGCTTCAGGCAAACAGTACAAGGAGCAACAAAAAAAACAATCCAAGGCTGGGGAATATCCAAGGACCCAAGCCCCTGATACCTCAGGGCTCTTATTGGCCCAGAGGCAGGAAAAATATGCTAATGAACCTAGGTAAGTATGCCAATGAACTTAGGGGTTGAGTGCAGCTTCCTAGGGGCTGTGTGCAGTGGTTTTGGTGCTGAGTGCACCAGATAGTAACGGGTGCACAGCCTGCTTGAGAGGGGTGCACAAGGTAGTGTCATGTGCAAATCAACAGTTTGAGCGGGAAAAACCTCCATCATGTAGAGGAAAAAAAACTGTCTCTTTCAAAATGGAGCCCACTGAACTAAACTATAATACAGCCCCCTTTTCTAGGGTAACATATCACCTCCTTGATAGTCGGTGTACATACACAGGATGGACCAAGACTATCATGATTCAACACCATTTAACAACAATTAAACTATATTTACAAAATAGTTTACACCTCTGGTGTAGTAAATAAGATAATCAACGTAGATAACTTCATATTCCTGTAAGTAAAACAAACATAAACAAGTATTATATACAAATCAAGGTGTCTTGGAAGTTTTCTCCATGGAGGTTTTGGCACATCCGAAGCAGCAGTAGTTGATGGTTGTATCTGAGTGAATTCACTACCCTTCCACCTTTTCAGTTGAGAACTGTGGAACCATTTCTTATATTTCCGTTTTCCAACAGTAAGTTCTAATTGATACACTGTAGGACCTGCCTTATTTGTGACATAGCAAGGTCCCATCCACCTAGGACTTAATGGATGTGATTTTTCACTGTAGTAACGATATAGGAGTTGATCTCCTACCTCCCATTCCTGATTCTGCAACTGTGTACCTAGTCTCTGATCTACTTTTGCCATGTTCCTTTTTAAATTCTTAATCACTGATTGTTGTATCAAGGATATATAGTCTGTACAAGTCGATGGATATATTCTTCAGTAGCTTGCCTTGGTTTAAATCCATCAGGTGGCACCCCTCCTTCAATCCACCACAGCTCCGGTGTTCTCATGGGCCGTCCCACTAGCGCTTCATGAGGTGAGTATCCATTGGCACTAATGGTAGATCGCACAGCCATCAAAATTAAGGGTAGATGATCATCCCATTTTTTTCCAGATGACTCCACTACTTTTCTTAAGGCAGTTTTTAGAGTTCTATTAGTTCGTTCTACTAGACCTGATGACTGGGGGTGTCCAGGAATATGGAACTTTTGTCGAATTCCTAAGGCTACACAAAGTTGCTGGGTGACCTCGCCTGTGAAATGGGTACCTTGGTCAGAATCTATAACTTTGGGGAGACCAAACCTTGAAAAGATGTCGTTTAGGAGTACTCTTGCTGTGGTTTTTGCTGAGCAGTTCTTAGTGGGAATTGCTTCCACCCACTTCGTAAAAGGGTCCACAGCAACTAAACAATACAAATTTCCTTTCGAGGTCTTTGGCAATGGTCCAATAAAATCAATTTGCAGTCTCTCCCACGGTCCTGTGACCGGCTGGTGGCGAATAGGACGACTGTGCATATCTTGTTTCGGATTATTTAATGCACACCGTAAACAGTTATGTACAAAATGATCTACATCCGTGGCCATCTGAGGCCACCATGCCACCTTCGACAATCGGTCTGTTGTTTTTCCAGCTCCATAATAACCTTGTGCATGGGCTAACGATATTAATTCGGAGCGGAGGACTGTAGGCAGGACCACAACAGGTATCTCGGATGATCCTAAGTCGGTTTGTTTTTGGGCCATAATAAGTCCACTGTTATGGCGTATTATAAGGTAATTCTTGTATTTTCCTTGTTGGGCTAGGTTTTCAACTTCTCGGTCTTTAGACTGTAACTGTCGCAAATCTAGCATGTCTGATGCTTCAGTGGACTTAATTAAAGATATGGGCACAGGGGGTGACTTCCATATTTGATCGGAAGGTAGAGTAGCTGCTCTTTTCGCTAATTGATCAACATAGTTGTTTAATTGAGAAATTTCTGCTTGATTTTTCCTATGGGCTCGTACCTTAAAGAGGAATACTTTCCCACTGCGATTTTTGGCAAGGTTCCAGGCATAATTCAAGAGATGTCCGTGTGCTACTGGTTTTCCGTTTGTAGAGCACATCCCTCTCTCCTGCCAGATTGACATCCAGTCCACGAATGCACGAAGTACCCATTCGGAATCTGTGCAAATGGTGATATCTTCTGTGGGTGCACTGTTTTCTAGGGCTAGTATAACTCCTATGATTTCCGCAGCTTGAGCAGATATGACTTGTATTGGCCGTAAGATTTCTTTATGAGATTTTGTATGTAAGGCAGCTGCTCCTGCCGAAAGCTGTCCTTCATTCCTGAGGCAGCTTCCATCCACCACCCATATATGATCTGGAGTGTGTTCTTTTATAGCTTCATACTTTTCTAATAGGATGAATGGTGATGATTCTAAATGCATCGATACATCGGGTATAGGACATTCATGGTCTTTCTCTACTGGTAGAGGTTGACATAATAGTGCTGGAGCTAGGTTGTAAGTTTTCGATGGTTCTATCTTAACTGGGTGATTCATTAAGGACAGCGTCCACTGGGCAATTCTGGGATGGCTGACGCGTCCATTATTGGCTCTCCCTGATAATATATATCTCACAGGCGTATGACAAGTTTTTAATATCACGGGGGCCATACCAATTATATATTCCCAATGTTGTAGGGACCAAACTAGAGCCAACACCTCCTTTTCACAGCTATTATATTGTTGTTCAACTTCTGAAATTGTTCGGGATCCGTATGCGATAGGTTTAATAGAGGTCCCGTGCTTCTGTAATAATACAGCTCCTATTGCTTCTGGACCAGTAGACAATTGAAGATGAAATTCCCTACTAGGATCCGGATATGCTAAGGCAGGCGCTTGCATCAGTGCAGTTTTCAGGCTAACAAAGGCCTTCTGTTCCTTTTCTCCCCAGCTCCATTCTTGAGACTTTTTCAGCAACTTGTAGAGGGGTTTTGCTTTTAAGCCGAAGTCCTCAATAAAATCCCTGCTGAATCCTAGTAGACCGAGGAACGTACGTAGTGTATGGACATCAGTTGGGGCGGGTAGCCCTGCTATTAATTTTACCCTTTCATGGTTGGGTTTTCGGCCTTCTTCTCCCAACTCTACTCCAAGATAGACAACCCTTTTTTGGAGGTGTTGGGCCTTGGACGGGTTAACTAAAAATCCCGCTTGTTTTAATGTACTTAGGACCTCTTCAAGTGCTTTCAGGTGTGTATCTCGGTCCTTGGTGGCAATAAGGACATCATCTACATAGCTGATAACATTTGAAGCATATTTCAGGGTTTTCCATAATGCAGACACGGCTCGATGACAGATGGTCGGTGCGTTGTGGAAGCCCTGGGGTACTCTGGTGAATGTATATTGTTGGTCCTTGTATGTGAATGCAAATTTGTACCAAGATGCTTGTTCTAAAGGTATAGAGAAGAATGCATTAGACAAGTCCAACACAGAAAACCATCTAGCCCCATTGGTGATTTGTGCAAGGATCTCGTGGTATTTAGCCACGACTGGTGTCATTCGAGGCGTAGTCTTGTTAAGTTCTCGAAAGTCGATGGTTAAATGCCAGGATGTCCCGTCTGCCTTTTTCACAGGCCAGATGGGGGAGTTACAAGGACTATTACATTTTACTAGGACTCCTTGTGTTAGTAATGCATTTATAGTCTCTTTTATTCCTTCTTCAGCCTCTTTTGGGAACCGGTATTGTTTTATCGGTTTTGGATCAGGACCTTGCACCACAATGGTTTGGTTAGTTTTTCCACAACTGAGCTTGTGTTTTGCAAATACTTCTTGGTATTGTTTGACCAAATTTTGAACCTCTGATTCCCAGGTTGGCATCACAAACTCTTGACATCCTTTAATAGCTCCTAAACGATGACTGGATGGAATTGTCTTGCCAGCTTCCTTGATGTTAGTGGTTTTATATAGGCATTGATTAGGTAAATCAATAACTATGCCTAGTTTTTTGATTAAGTCAATACCTATAATACCTAAATTATCAGGCAAATCCTGCAGTCCTATCTCATTATTCGTTTTTAAATTTCCTATTGCACATAATACATTGTCTATAAATGGCACTGTAGATGATTTGCCATTATAAGACTGTAATGTTTTTATAAAATCAACTGATGTTCTTGTCATTGCTGGTAGCTTATCAATATTAATCAAGCTGGTGGAGGCCCCTGTATCCACTAACGCTTGTTGCTGGATGGTTCCGAACTCCCCTTGGTATTTGATTGTAGTAATAGGTCTTCCATAGAGATCAAATGATAAGAAGGCTATTGGTTCCATGGGATGGGGCGAAGGAGCTCGGCATCTTCAATTATGATTGTACTGGTTCCCACAGTCTTCTTCAAAATGGTGGTGGTTCCCACGGTCAGTATCGTCATGATGCTGGTTCCCACGGTTGACGTTGTCGTGATGTTGGTTCTCACGAGGGACGTCATTACGGCAGCCTCCGTGATGATCAAAATGGCGGTCTTCACGCGACGAACCAAGATGGCAGCGGTTCTGTGATGCATCACAAGATGACGGTTCCGTACAGTCTCTCACAGCACAGCATTGCGGTTCTCTACTCTGATTAGATTTACCTTCCCAGTAAATTAATTCTTTAAATATTTCATCTGTGTTTAATGATTTTATCTTTTCCCATGGCATAAATTTTGACAAACGCTTTAGCAGCACCTTCCTAGTGACAAATATTTCATCTCGCTTCCCAACCAAGGTCCTCGGGGTGAAGTTAGGGTTTTTCTGAGACTTTGCTTCCTTTTTAGGCAGCACCTCAGACTCTTTTAAAGCATGAACCTTCTGCACTGATGGTTGGCTGCCAATGCCAGCAAGCTGCTGCAACTCAAACACCTCCCTCAACTTATTTTCCAAGTCTACAAGTGGAGCTGTCAAATAATCAAAGGACCCTAATGCCAGCTTCAAAGTAGGCGTTAGACCTTGGAAGCATATCTTTTTGAAACGGGGAGTGTCACACTTGACTCTGCCACCTCTCTGCTCACCTATTCCCGCTAACCAGTACAACAGTTTTTTCCTTATTAAATACTGATCCGGGTTTTCAGTGGGTTTTTGTCGGTCTGTATACAAAATACCCAAAACGTCATCATGGGGAAAATACAAATGATACACAGCTTGATAAATTAACACATGCTCAATATTCACATCATTAATTACAGGGTAAGGCAATGAAATAAATTCACCGGCTGACATACACTCTTTCAGCAACATGACAATATCTTCAGCACTTAAATTAGGAGTAGCACTTAATTGGGCTAACCAATCCAGAGCTCGGTCTTTGTTGCAAGGTCCCAAGGTCTTGCCTAGAGCTCTTGCCTGCTCGGGGGTGAACACCTTTTGCTCTCGTTTGACCACTGGTCTACCTTGGTCAGGGTAATGGACCATAGTAGTGGTAATAGGTGCCATTGCCTCTATTTCCCCTCCTTGATTATAATAAGCAGGGGGAGCCGATGGATCACAGCCTTGCTGACAAGCCGGTTGCTCATCTTTTTCCCCAAGCCAATCTATATGCTGGGAATGTGGCTGTATAGCTGCTACCATTCCCTTGGCTTTTCTTAGCTGTTGCTGCAACTTTTCAATTTTTAAGTAACACTCTGCGTGGTTTTCCACCATCCTTTTCTTGCTGCTAGCCTCTTTGAGCAATTGCCGCACAGTAGCTTGAGTGTCATTCAGCTGACTGGTTTGTTCCAAGATCACCTCCTCAGAATTTTCATTTTTATGTTCTAAATCAGTAATTTTCATTTCTAATTGGGACACCTTTACATTTAGGTTATGGATCAGAGTATTTTTAGACTCAACTTCAGTAACACTCTGAGTTAATTGAGTCTCTAGAGTATTCACCTTTGTAATAAACTGATTATTTACAATATTTACAGATTTTACCTGGGCTGATAACTCAGTGCTAACCATAGCAAGCCCATACAATAAAGCTCTTTTCTTGGATTTTCTATTTGGGAGAGGCTTGGTGCTAATATATTTTTCCCATAAAACACATAGTTGATCAAATGCATTTTCTCCCTTAAACACTCCTTCCACCCAAGGATTTGACCCACGACCAAAATCATTAACAGCCAGTTCCAATGGATTTTTATTGTTGACTGGTCTCCAGCCGTCAACACCGAACTGCTGGGCAGATGTCATCTTCTGTAACGGGTCGCTTACCAATCAACCTGGGCTAGGAGAAACTGAGGGACCAGGTTACAGGCTTGGCTGAATGGTATCACGCCTGCCTGTGGTCCTCACTACAAAATTTTCCCCAAATAATAATAAAATGAAGTACAGTTGGTATCAGGAAGCTAACCAGCGCGTATAGAGAAAAACCGCAAAAGGGGTTTAAAATCGGGCGGCTCTGGCAGCAGACCAACCGCTCCAGAGAACCAAAATTTGCTTCGCGACCTGATACCGGGGACAGCCAAGCTATGGCTACAGCCCACAGGGTTGGGAACCTGTGGCTCTTGGAGAACCATAAACCTTTTACATTCTCCGTACCCCAACGGGGGCAGAATGGGTAGGAAATGTCCGCGACGGATCGGTCTGACAGAAACCCGCGCTGTATATCTGTTCCTTTGGCCCCACCTATATAAATGTAGGTGGGCCTTTTCAGGGCCTGACAAGGACTAAATAAATCCTCCTCAGGTCCTGCCGCGGTCGCCAATCTGTTGCCCTAGGGACGTGGACAAACAATTAAATCAAAATGGCCGATGGAGTGGATATAAAAGGGGAGAGGGAGTCCCTACACAGAAGAGAGATCCGTCCTGAGAGCCGTATCTAATCACCGGTGGATCTTTAGCCACAAATCAGGCATACACAATTTAGGGCCAAACCATGTATTTTTGAGTAAATAATGGAACAGATATACAGTTAACAGTAATTTTCAACAAACCAACCCTCCCTAACCCGAAGAAAGGAGATAGGACAGTTCCCTAAATACATAAGATATATACAAAGCCTGAGGCGATCGATGCCTGCGACCTTCAACCCTCGGGCTATTTGTAAGCCTCTGAGGAGGACAAGCAGGGAGATCCCACGGTAGTGAGTCCTCTGTGAAGAGACGACCCCGATATGGATCCTCAATCTGGAAAGGAATTTCCTCTGGACACAGTCTGATCTGTCCTTCGACAACACCGTCTGCTCCAGTAGGTGAGTAATCCAATAAAGATGACAGGAAAAGAGAGTCCCAGTTCCAGTGACCAGTGCAGACAGGAAAACCTTGTGGGTATTTACCACACAAGGGTAGCACAGTTCAAAAGTCCAGGCCTCTGATTACATAGATGGTATCCAAGCTTCAGGCAAACAGTACAAGGAGCAACAAAAAAAACAATCCAAGGCTGGGGAATATCCAAGGACCCAAGCCCCTGATACCTCAGGGCTCTTATTGGCCCAGAGGCAGGAAAATATGCTAATGAACCTAGGTAAGTATGCCAATGAACTTAGGGGTTGAGTGCAGCTTCCTAGGGGCTGTGTGCAGTGGTTTTGGTGCTGAGTGCACCTCTTTTGGGGCTGAGTGCACCAGATAGTAACGGGTGCACAGCCTGCTTGAGAGGGGTGCACAAGGTAGTGTCGTGTGCAAATCAACAGTTTGAGCGGGAAAAACCTCCATCATGTAGAGGAAAAAAACTGTCTCTTTCAAAATGGAGCCAACTGAACTAAACTATAATACAGCCCCCTTTTCTAGGGTAACATTGTGCACCGTTGCAACACTCATGCTATAGGAACTCTTATATATATTTACAAAAATAGTTTATTACTGTAATTAGCACAGTCACAAACACTCCAATTTCATAAGATAGATAGGGAATATACATTCATATTCCAATACCATATACTAACACTACTCCTTCTAGAACAACCCAAGGTGTTAGCATCATCTCCCTTATTACCTTCACCTTCCCTGTCATCACCAGTAGCCATCATTCTGGCTCCTTAGTAATGGTGAAGTGCTTTTTTCCAATAGGTCAATATATAATTGATCTCAACTTATTATCATATGCGTCAATTCATTACCATGGGCCTTTTGTGGTTCTCGATCACAGAGATTATTTCTATCCTATCTGGTTGTTTGGTCTGGTCTCAACCTGTTATTTCAGGTTTTTCTAAATAATGATGGATAGGGGTTTTCTAAGTAATGATGTAACTGCTATGTTTGAGGGAATTTTTCAAAGCACTGTACAGGCAGTCCCCGAGTTACGCGGATCCGACTTATGTCGGATCCGCAGTTACGAACGGGGCCGTTCCTCTCCCTGGTCTCCAGCAGACCAGGGAGAGGAAGCAAAGCGGCGGAACATGTGGGCAGCGGACAGGGCTGTCCGCTGCCCACGCGCTCCGAGGCTTGGCTCTGCTTTGCTCTGCTTTGCCCCCCTCCCTCCCCGTCCCCCTGGTCTGCGGACCAGGAGGAGGGGGGGGGCCAAAGCAGAGCCAAGCCGCGGAGCGCGCTGCCAGCTGACAGTTTCTTTCCTTTAAGAAATATAAAAGGAGAAGTTGTGGCTAGTATATATCCTATGTGGGGAACTGTGATGCAAATTTTATCTTCATTACATAGAAGATATGGAATTATGGATTTAAAGTCATAATTTGATTTGACTAGTTGAGATTTTCTGATTATGTTATGCTCCTATTTAAATCACTAAGGGTATGTCTACACTACAGCACTAATTCGAACTAATTTAGTGCGAATTAGTTAATTCGAACTAAGCTAATTCGAACTAACGCATCTAGAACTAAAAACTAGTTCGAATTAGCGTTTTGCTAATTCGAACTAGCAAGTCCACATTGAGTGGACTCTGAACAGGGCTTAGGGATGGCTGGAAGCAGTGCCGGCAGGGCATAAGAGGAGGACTTAGAGCATGGAGATGCTGTCTCAGGCTAGCCGAGGGCTGCGCTTAAAGGGTCCCGACCCCCACCCCGGACACACAGTTCTAAGGGGTGCCCCGCTTACAAAGAAGTTCTGGCTTGGAGTGCCCGGAGTACCCACACTGGGCACATCACACCACTCGGCCATCAGCCCGGCTGCACTTGCCGCAAGCTGCCATCTGGGGAGAGGGGGCAATCGGGGGGCTGCAGGAGAGCTTCCACCCCCAGAAGCCCGCAGAGCCAGCCCAGTCCTCCCCATCGGGGGCTCGTACCCCATTCCTCCCTCACCTCCTTCCACTTACCCTTCCCTAGCCCCCTTCTTCTTGATGTACAAAATAAAGGACACGTGTATTCAAAAATAGAAACTCTGTTTATTTAACAAAACTCGGGGAAACTGGGAAAAGGAGGTGGGAGAGAGGCTGGGAGAGGGGAGGGGGAAAACTGGGAGGAGGGAGCCGAAAGGGGGAAGCAAGGGAAAGGAGGGGGTGGGGAAACTGAAGGATCAGGGGTGGGGGTCTCGCCGGGCCGACCGCCTCCCAGTATGGCGAGGGAGGGGGCCTCGGCGTCCCCGGGGGGGATGGGGTGGAGGGTGCGGAGGTTGAGGTGGGGGGTGTGGACATTGAGGAAGAGGTTGTGGGGGTTGAGGAGGGAGAGATGGGAGGGGGAGCAGGAGTGGGAGGAGGGACAGCAGTTGGGGGGACAGCTGGTGCAGGATCAGCACGGGGCACCATGCTCTGCAGCAGGAGCTGCAGGTTGGTGCTCAGCCCTTGGAGCTCAGCCAGCAGCTTGTGGCGGACCTGCAGGTCTTCCCGCATCCACGACCGTAGTGTGCGGTGCACGGCTTGCAGGGCCCCAAGGTGCTGGTCCCAGTATTCCTGCTCCGTGCTGGTGGTCCGGAGCAGGCCGCGGGTGCGGGAGCATGTCCCGGGCGGGGTGGTGCGCCCTGCACGAGCAGCTGGTGCAGCTGTAGAGAAAGAAGAGAAGGGGTCAGTTCTCCCTGGGGACGCAGAGGATGATGCCCAGCCCCCTCCCCAACTCCGCAATGTGAGGGTGACCATGTCCTGCACCATCACAGCCGCTGTGCTTGTACAGAGGCCATGGTCAGGATGTCTGGCTCTCCCTGGGACTGGGAGCTGCCCCAAGACCGCACCCATGTCCCTGTGCCATGTATAGTGTGGCTGGGGCGGCGGGGGGGAAGGGGAGATGTCCCCTGCCTCCGTGTAGAGGGGACATGTGAAGGGAAATCATCCTGCTGGGTCCTGCCCCGGGGTCGGGAGCATGTCACGTCTCTTTGCACAAGCATGTGCCTATTGGGCAATGGCCCCTGGGTGTCACGCAGCTGGAGCCACCTGCCCAAGGGTGGCATGGCACGTGCTCGCACGTGCACAGGTGTCTGCGTGATCCGTGGAAGGCATGGCCCACGCGCGCGGTCCCTGGTCTCCCTTCCACATCCCCCCCGACCTACTTAATTCAAACTACTTACTTGGTACGGTCTCCCTGGATGACGCTGCTGGCGGTGACCCTTCTGGTGTGCCCAGGTCAGGGCCCTCTGGTCCCGGCTCGATGTCCCCCGGGCTGGCACGGACCGCCCTGCCCCCCAATAGTTGGTGGTGGGCAGTGAAGTAGGGGCAGGTGGCAGCCCCTGCAGCGGCGCCGCCTCTTGTGGCCCTGGCGTACGCCTGGCGCAGCTTTTTAATTTTAATGCGCACCTGCTCCTGGGTGCGCCTGTGTCCCCTGCTGGCCATGGCGGCTGCTATGCGCCCATAGACGGCCGCATTCCTCCTCCTAGTGCGGAGATCATGGACGTTGGGGGCCTGCCCCCAAACCTCAATGAGGTCCATGACCTCCACACTAGTCCAGGAGGCCGCACGCCATCTACGGCCCCTGGCTGGCCCCTGGGTGCTGGGGGACTGGGCAGGGGACGTGTCACTGGCACTGGCCGCCTGGCTCATGCTGCAGCCACTGGTTCGGGGCAGACACTCCTGGCAGGGCTGGCTGACTCTAGTGCCGTCTGGCCAGAGTCTACCCCTTTAAGGGCCCGGGGCTGGGGGAGAGGAGAAGAGTTTTCCTGGTTGTGCCCAGAGAGGCCACCAGGGGGAACCTGGGAAGGGCTAGCCTCCCACTAGTTCGAACTAAAGGGCTACACAGCCCTTAGTTCGAACTAGCTAGTTCGAACTAGGCGTTAGTCCTCGTAAAATGAGGTTTACCTAGTTCGAACTAAGCGCTCCGTTAGTTCGAATTAAGTTTGAACTAACGGAGCGCTAGTGTAGCGCCTAGGAAAGTTAGTTCGAACTAACGTCCGTTAGTTCGAACTAACTTTGTAGTGTAGACATACCCTTTCTTCCTTAGAAGCCCTGGATGTGCTGCAAGGGGCTGCAGGCTGGACACGCTTGCACTGGCAGTGACCACACAGCCTCAATCTCTAAGTGGCCAGACCCCTCTCCCAGTCCAGAGCCTTTCCCCACACTTTGCAGGTCCCAGTTGCTCACCACATCCAGCTGCAGGCTGTGCTGCTTGGCCAGTTCCAGCTCCTTGTGTTGCTTCTCTGTTCCTTTTGGCTCTTTGAACACTGCCAGTCTGCTGCTCAACACAGGGTCTGCACTGCTTGGCCTGTCTGTGTCTGGTTCTGTCGCTGCAGGACTTCTTCTTGTACTCCTCTTTCAGCTCTCTGTCTTTGCACCTCTTCTGCACACAGCTGGCTCTGCTCTTTTAGCTCCCTGTTTGCTCAGAGAGAGCCAGAACAATCCCCACTTACAACCTGTCAGTCAGGCTGAGCTGGAGTGTTGACTGCTTTCCATTGTCTCTGGGGTCTGTCAGTCTCATGAACCCTTCCCCTTCTGAAGCTGGTAAACCAAAAAACTCCCACAGAGTTTTAGTAAGGGGTAACAGTCCCCTTACACATGCACTGCTCAGGGCTTTGGCAGTGATTTAAAAGGACTGGGGCTCCTGTTGCTGCTGTTGCCAGGGGTAGTGTCAATGGTGGCCAGGAGCCTTGGGCCCTTTTAAATCATTGGCCCTGGGGCAACTGCCCTCTTTGTCGTCCCCCCCCCCCCCACACACACATCCTCCATCAGTGGCCCCAACTGTGTTAGCAGTCTTGGATTTAGAGGCTTGGGCTGCAGGTCTGTTTCACTATTGTATAGACTTCTTGGCTGGGGCTGGAGCCTGAGCTCTGAAATGCTGTCACTTTGCAGGGTCCTAGACATGTCTATAGGCCAGCTAGTATAGACATCTCTGCAGTCAGAGGCAAAGGAGGTTTAAGAGATTACGAATTGTTGTACTGAACTTTAAAACTAGTGTACTGAGCCCATATTTTTTAGTGTCTAGCAGCTTTAGGAATTTAAGTTCCCAAGTTATGATGGTGGTGTGCAGATTTACTTTGAAGATGTGAACTAAAAATTGATATATGGAGTTGCTTTCTCAAAAGTGTTCACTCACAGGTAGAGTGACAGAGTATTTTTGTATGTTTTTATCTTTCTGAGAGTACATTCCAAAGCTTGGTTATTGTCTGATTTTACCCATATTGTTGTTCTCGGGGTATTTAGTGGAGTGGGTTAGGTACATTATGTAGCGCCCCCTCTCCACCTGGTTACCTTCTTTTAAAGCCAATCTCCTTTCAGGTTCGGATGGATAGGTCTGGGTTCTTCTGGATCCCAGGATAATCCCCACGTATTTGCCAGATAGTTGGAGACTCCCAGAAAATAACACAAACACATACACTATAATAAACACAATTATATTAAACAAGAGACAATTATAACAGAACAGGGTAAAACACTATTTTTAGGGTCACCGGTGCCCAGCAACTGTGAGGTTAGTGTCCCGTTGGTACGCCTACTTTGTTGGGGCCCTTGATGACTGTTGACCACACAATCCTTCTTGCAGTGGTTTAGCAGTGGAGCTGACTAGGTCCAGTACAGCCCAAAGGACTCACAAATGGGAGAAGGCAGTAAATCCCTCCACAGTTTAATGTGCAGCAGGTAATAAAATCCCCAAACAAATTCCCTGCCTGACTAACTAAAAATTGGTGCACTCACACACTCCATGAATGAGCCTCAGGTTGAGAGATGACTCAGTCTCTGCAAAGGGCTGCTCTCTTCTCACAGGGGTCCTCTTTAAGCAGGAACCAGGCTGCTTCGGTCCCAGAATTTCCCCTCTCCGCGAAGGGGTGCAGGGCTCAAGATGCAGACCACACAACTGCACCAAAATTCAAAACTATAGCCTCCCAGCCCAGCATTCAGACCCACACAGCAGGCAGCAGCCCTGAACTTGCTGCTAGAGCTCAGCTGACGATGCAGTGACTCTCTCACCCAGGGAGCTGGAGAGCCAACTCAGCCTGGCTGGGGAAGCCTCCCAGCAAACTCCACAACTGGGAATCAACAGTGGAGACATAAACCCAGCTGAGGGATCCTGCCTTCAGGTCCCTAGAGGCTAGTTCTCAGGGGGAACCCTGCATGCAGGCCTGGGGCTTACTAGCTCCCACACACTCAGTCCTCCCCTTTTCCTGGCTGGCTCCAGACTCCCCTCAACAATGGTCTCTCCTTCCCCCTGGGAGGGGCATCTCACTCCCCATGGGTTGCCGGGCAGACTCTGGCCCTGGTAGGGAGGGGGAGCCAAGGCAAACTCAGAGTGCCTCTCCCTGAGCTGCCAGCAGACAAAGCCCCGGGAATCCAAGCAATCTCCTTGGGGGTTACAATTATATGCTGTGAAAGGCACTGCATGAACTATGGCTCTTGAAAGTTATGTTGTGGGATGTATTCACCATCATAGCAGTGACAATATGTCTGCAATAAAAAGTATTAAGATAATCAGTATGCATTTATATAGGATAATAATTCTTTATATAAATAAAAGCCTTTATAAAATTATCATGTTATTTGCAAGTAATCTGCACCCATATATTGCACATACAGTTATTCAATTATACCTCTTAAAATAGTTCAGTAAATTTCTATAATAATAAATGTCAGTGCATCTGGAATCTCCATATGATCACATAATTTTCTAAGGGTACGTCTAGACTACAGGCTTCTGTCGACAAAGAGCATCTAGACTACATCCAGTTCTGTTGACAAAGCAAGCTGCTTTGTCGACATGAGAGTGTAGATACAAAGGACAGCATAGATGCAATAACGCCTTCTGTCGACAGAACTCTGTTGACAAAAGGCGTTATTCCTCATAAAATGAGGTTTACTGCCGTCGACAAAACTGCTGAGTTCTGTCGACACTATGTCCACTTTTGTTGACAAAACCCTGTAGTCTAGACACACCCTAAGACCTTAGATGTTTGAAATCAACAGAAAATCTCAAGTGAACCATTACTGGAACTAACTGGAGAATCAGTGATAGCAGACAGAATATGAAAAATTCTTCAAGAAAAGGATGGAGTCTCTTGGATGGAATTGTATCTGGATGAAAAAAATCAGTTAAAATTACCTTGGGACCCTATTATTGTACTCTATACTCTGTGTGGTGGTTTCATAATGTTTGATACACAGGACAAGCATTCTGAATGATAAAAGTCTAAACGGCATTTCACTAACACTTACTGAAAGGGTAGTCATGATAAGACTTACTAAATTCCTGATCTGTCAGATTTTTACTATTAGATTTATGAAAAGAGTTAAGCACAAATAATTTGGATACTTGTAATGTACCTTTTAAAATCCCAAATCCTCTGAGTCCAAAATCCAAAATGTACACTGGACATACTTTTGTTAAAACGATCAGTATGTGTCTCCTTGCTTCTCTGTGCCTTTCAAAACTGAGGATGTCATGCTTTAATCCCTCGTATTTGAATTCATTCATGCTACCTCTTTACAGACTTTTTGGAGAACCTGTGTAGTGAATTATTAGCATGATTATTATTTCAGCCATAGTAAAATTGCACATCAACACTTAGCAAATGGGGGGAAATTACATTATCCATTCTGAATAATTTCCTACTATAATATAAATGTTAACCAGGACAAGTCTTTGAAATGGATACTGATTCTTTAAATTCTTTCCTGTCTGTTCCAGGAACTAGTGAGATCCTGCTGATAATGAAGTACAATGTGTCTAAAGTTCACTTCTAAATACTTGGCTCTTTGCTGTAAAAGGCATCTGCATTCCCTTTATAATTCTGAACCACCAGAGATCTGCCTAATCTTGAAGATCTGATCCAATATCATTCAGAAAAATCCTTGATAATAATTCCGCCATTCAGATCAGTGAAAGCGCTAAAGCCTTGCTGCTTGTGTCTTAAAAATATCCTGAGGCTGGGGAATCAGACCTAGGCTTATGGGTTTGGAGATTTAGCTGTTTAGTAATAAAATGATTATTACTATTATTATTCAAGTTCTTAATCAACGCAAGCAAATGGCATCTGTTTGTTATCATTCTTTCTACAGAAGACAAAGGCTCCAGTCCCTATGGTGCTGACTGATGGCCCCAAGTGGTTGCTGGATGTGACTTGGCAAGGAGTAGAAGACAACAAGAACAACTGCATCGTGTACAGCAAAGGTAAACACAAGCTGATTTTCTTCTGCTTTCTTTGCAAGAAATTAAGGACAGCATCAAAACATACCCATTACATAAGACAAAGCAGGTTGGAGAAGTATGTTTCCTTTCCTTATAAGTAGTTCTCACTCCCCTATTTCACATTTTAAATAAAGTTGCCTTTTACTAATAAAACCACCATGCTCTGTCTAATATATTAACTGTTTTGGAAGCAGAGAGGCACCATAATTCAGGTAGATGCCAGATATAATATACATGTGCATGAGGAATAATATTTATTTCAAAGTAGTTATTTCCAAATAGCATTAGCTTGGATGCTCTGCTGCTGCTATTTTGAAATAACTACTCCCAGCACTGTTCCCTCTAAGCTGCGCACAGCTTCACATGTGATTAATCAATCCCTATGCAGTCAGAGGCTCAGGGATTGGTGCACAGAACCTGAGCCTCTGAATGGGTGGGGCTAATTAATCACCTCTGAAGCTGTGGTGCTGTGGTTTAGAGAATTCATGTCTGTATGATAATAGAAAATAATTACTGCTAGCTTGCAGGATCATTGTCTTTGACATTCAAGTGTGTGACATCAAAATATATTGAAGTTATTTTTGGTAAATTTTCTCTACAAAGATAGAGTATCATGTATAATATGGAAGAACTGGAATGCATATTACTGCCTTATTCAGAATGGAATATCAGACTTGCTCCACAGAGTGTGCCTAACTAACACAAAAATTATATAAATAGCCTGGCAGAGTTCAGGTTTTAATATTTCAACCCATATCATTATTTGTTTTTAAACTTTTTTTTCTGTTTTTCTCAATTAAATGTTCATAATGTGCACAAAATAATGGGGTTTGAGCATTCTTATTCAATTTTCATCAGTTTGAAAGTTCACAGTTGCGTGAAATCAATGGAGGATCAGACAATAGTATTTTAATTACAGTAGTTGTTGAGATTCAAAAAGTTAAAGCTTTATAACTGCTAGAGCATAACAAAAACATGAACTCTCAATATCACATGTCAAAATATGCAAAGTAAATACAGGTTGGAACTTCCCTGGTCCAGCACGCTCGGGACCTGACTGGTCCCAGATGAGGGATTTAGACAAATCGGAGAGGTCATTTCTACACGCACACACTGCTTCTGGCTCTGACTGTTGCCCTGACATCACACTGGGCTTCTTGGCTCTCCCTCTTCAGCCCTACTGAGCTGTGCACCGGGCTTCCTGACTCACCTACTCCTCCTCACCCCAGCCAGCTGGGCCGCATGCCAGGCTTCCCCACTTCTGGACCCCTCCCTCCTCTCCAGCAGTGCAGCAGCTTCACAGCTCCTGCTCATTCCAGGCAGCCCTCACCCTCCAGTATCACAGCAGCTTCCTGCACCCACCCACCCCCTGGAAGCCCATCTGGGCCACGTGTCTAGCTCCCAGCCCTCCCAGTCATGCCAAGCTGCTTTTCCTGCAGCCTGCCGGGCTCTCACCCCAACCCTCCTGCAGCGTGCTGGGACTCTCTGATCCTGCAATATCCATGGTCAAATTGCTGGACCAGAGAGTCCCGATTTATAGAAGTGAAATCTGTATATTGAAATCAACCTCTCATAAGTTCCCAAGCAGAGAACTTTGCCTATATGTACATTTCACTTAGTATTGATGGAAATATTTTTTCATGTGTTTGTGTGTGCAGTGAAATCAGAATTTACTGACACTTCCAAATAAAAATCTAATCTGTCCAAGCCTAAATATAAATCCTGTTATTCCCATACTTGATATCTACTTTAGGTCCAAAAGTAAAGATTGGTGTTTGGAGCAAAAAGCTCTGAGTTCAAGTTCCATGGTGCTAGGTGCATAGTATAATTAGCAACCACGATACATGATGTCTCCATGTACAATCATGGACACATTACAACACTATAGGGAACACACGCAGTGGAAACAACCCATCAGCTCTTGGGTTTTTTTTGGCTTTCTCAGGCAAAACCAAGTAGCAAAAATATGACTCTTTAGCCTTGTGTTAAACTCAATCTCTGAGCTTTGGGAATACTTCAGAAATTGTGTTGCTCTTGTTTAATTTCTTTTAGATTTTATGTCTAACCAAACAGACCTACTGAGATCAAAGATTTGTTTACTGAGACAACCTAATGACCATTTGAGCATCCAGGCAAATAAGCACCCATATCAATATATTAACATACAAAACACTAATCATAACATCAAAGACTGCTAAAAACTTACTAGAAACAATTACAACTTGTTCCTATAATCATTGCAATTTATACACTTATAAGAGGATTGCTTTTAAACCGCCACAAGCCTTTGAAAGTTGAAAGGCTGAAAACAGGAAATTTGCATGTTCAAAATGAGTTGCACACCAGGGTCTTACAAATTCTTTCTGTTATAATTACAAAGCACCAGCACATTAATTCTGTAACCTACAATACCTGCAATACCACAAAAGTGGGTGCAAATCTAAAAGGGGATCCAGTCATTATTTATATGATCACATCTATAGTAACATTGAGGTTTTTTAGGATAAGGAAAACTTGTTTCAGTGTGATGTACACTTACTCTGAGTGAAAGAAACATTCATTTAATTAAAATGAACTTACTTTCACTTAAATGATTATGTATGTTATTTTACATTTCAGTTTATGGTGACATGCTATTAAAAGGGTAGCTCTATGATATTGTGCTGCAAGGTATCTCCTGCAGAATTCAAGAGAAATTCTGATACCCCAGCTATATTTTGTAACGTGTGGTTACAAAAACAGGTGACAAAAATCTGAATCAGAACTGTAATTGTAAATTAAAAATCTGAAACTACATTAATTGAATTTGTAAAACATATTAGAGATGTGTGGAATGTTCTCTGCCATCTCTACCCATTGTACATTTTGGTTTGGGTATTCTGTTGTTCATTAAGCACCCAATCATGCATATTTTCAGTGCCAGGAACACCAATGGCATGCACTGGGTTTTCTGGGTCAGGACTTATGGGACTGGACCTTAAAACAGTGCCAAATACAACATTCTCAAACATTTCAGATTATATTGTCATGATTTATGCTGACTTTCAGTCTTCTATGCTGTCATTACTTCAAATATAATGGTGCTACTCATCATGAGGTAGTAATGTGATGTTATGTTGCAGTTTTTTGGGTGGTTATGGTTGTTTTTCTTACCTACCTATTGTCATGTCAGAAAGTAGTTAACTAAAAACAGTGTAGGCTGATGGCATCATGTGTCAAAGGTTATTCTCAGTATATTCAAGATAAGATGATTAGACTGAGCTGGCACATTTCTAAGATCAAAATTAGGCTGAAAATCAGCTAATGTTAAACGTTTAGGGTCAAATTTTGCCTTTGGCAGTTGCATGCATCTCTAGTTTTGTGCATCTGAGAATAGAGTTTTGCTCCAAGTATGTTGCATGAACCCTGGAATGGCATTTCTTGATTGCTGGGTCTGTAGAGGCTCTAATAATTAATGTAAAATTCATATTTCAAATAAAAGGTGTAGGGGGAGATTTTCTAAGGCACAAAGGGGAAGTAAGTGCTCAATTCCCATCAAAAGTCAGTTGGAGTAGGTGTCATTAATTCCCCTTTTTGCCTTAGAAAATTTCGGCAGTACTTGTGCTAGGTGAGTGAACATGAATTTTATATATTTGTTTATACATATGGGATTAGATATAGGAAACAAGGCTTCTTTATGATTATATAGTGGAATGCATACTCAGAATCCAGATATTGACTTGTCACATTTTCAATTTCCAGTGCATAGGCTGTTTGTAATTTTAGTGTTTCATAGAACACTAGAACTCGAAGGGATCTTGAGATGTCATCGAGTCCAGTCCCCGCCCCTCATGGCAGGACCTAGTACCACCTAGACCATCCCTGATAGATGTGTATCTAACCTGCTATTAAATATCTCCAGAGATGGAGATTCCATACCCTCCCTAGGCAGCTTATTCCAGTGTTTAACCACTTTGACAGTCAGGTAGTTTTTGTGTGTCTCTGATTAATTGACTAAACTTTGCATCAGAAAGTACTTAGCAATGAGCAGAATATGAATGAGAAAATAGAATTGTTCAAAGTGTAAAGGCAATGATCCTTTACTATCCTTTTAGGCTATGTCTGTAATATAGATTGAAATACAAAACAAATATAGATTGAACCTCTATAGTCCAGCACTTTCTGGTCCTGCAACATCCATGGTCCAGTATGATTTTAGTTAGCTGGCTGTCCACTTATCATGGGTGTGGCAAAGTTTCCATACAGTTTGTTTACAGCCACCAGTCCTGGCTCTCAGTGATCTGTGCTATTAACTCTAATTTACTCCTTAAATGTCTTCCAAGAGTCCAATAAGCAGTGGAAGTGTTGGTAATACTGCTAGTCAGTACTGATCTCCTGTGGCTTGGCCTGGTCCCCACTATTCCCCTGCCCCCCATGGGCTGAATTCTCTGGTTCAGCACCAGTCAGGTCCTGTGGGTGCCAGACTAGAAAGGTTCAACCTGTAGTATCCAATTAATACAGTTTAAGCAACTACCCTTTTTGCTGTTTGTTTATATTTCTCTTATTTTTGTACATGTAAACTTTAAAAAACAAGTTAAGATTATTTTAAAACTACATTTAAATCCAAAAATGTTGTGTTTTAGTTATTTTAGTTGTGATTAGTTAGAAACCACAAAAAGTAAACTATCAGGTGCTTTAAGAACTCCCTAATACATAATAATAGATATTTTTAAAATATGTTAGGAATTGTGCTTTACATAGACTTACACATTTTTTTCAGATAATTGAAGTTGAATGATTCAAGATACAGCTGTTATTGAAAAGACTGAGATGTTATTTATGCATGAACTGTATGTTCATAGCAACTTAGTGTACGTGAGAAGTATTCATGTCCAACATAGGATTGTGTAAAAGATTTGGGAGAGCTATAAAATTGGATCTATGACTCCTTCCACATGCTAAGAAAGGACTAAGGTATTACCAAGAAATCTTCTGTTAAGAAATTAGGCAAATAAAATGGGACTGAAAATATGAAAAGAGAAACAATGTGCAAAATAATGTTGCGGAGAAGCAAAGCACATTCAGATACACATATTTTTAGGTGCATTACTTAAGCCATTCTCATTTTCATATGGAACGTATGGACACTGTAAGTTTAGTGCCATTGTTAAAACCGGGTGCCTGTACAAATATTTAGCTGTGGGAATTATAAAATCATAAGGCGATTAAGTTAGCTAGTTGTGAAATTCCAATATTGCTTTTTAAATGACTTCAGGATATAGGAGGTGCTAAGGTTATTATCTGTTATCAGGAATACAGTGGAATTGTACGACTGGATAATAACTAAACAACTGACACAATGTAAAATTACATTATCAGTGTGTTAAAACAAAATTGCGCCCTAAAGGAGTCTACATGCCAGCTCAGAGCTGCAGTGTAATTATGCTTAACTCTGATAATTAAAATACAACAGAGATCAACAGAATCATTTTCATTAAGAAAATTATTAATGATGGTGGTATAACAGTAATTGATTGCAGAGCACCACAGGATAACTCTATGCAATAAAACCAACATGTTTAATATATGTCGGAGGCGGCTTGGCTATGTTGTATAAGACTGAGGGTTTTTAATGTTCACATAGGAGTTGAGGAGCATGTTTGTACTGGAAACCAAAGAAAGCCCATAAAATGGCTCCTTTTAAAACGACAGTTTTGATTCAAAGTACTGTGTTCTTCAGGAATGATTTGAGGTCAGGAATACTGGGCAATTGGCCTTAGAGCTACTGAAAAAGAGCCATCTGCTGGCCCAGTAGTACTGTAACAACAATTCAAACATTTCTTGAGTATTCTGTCATATGATTCATGTTTTGCATTGGTTGCTTTTATATTTATGTTAGCGATTTACTGATGTTATTTCATTCTCTCTATGGCCTTGCTGAGTAGTTTATGCCCTTCGTTGTTACTAAGAGTATACATCAGAAAAATCATTTGTTCTCTCCCCCTTGTATTCAGAAATTATTAATGATTTGTTTCTAAATAAGGTATTGTTAATTGCCCCAGTAGTGTTTGATATGTGATATTAAATTCTGTGAAAACTTGGTTTCTTCCACAAGTGACTGCATTTACTGCTAGCTGAGAGTCTAAAACAAAATACAAAATCCCAATAAGAAAGGTTATTGCCTTAGGGCAAGAACTAATAATGCTTCATCTTATTTTTGTAAATATAAAAATGCAAAAGAAAAATCTCTACTAAGGAATGATTCACCATAATACTAAAGCTCAGGTGCTTGTTTTAACTGATGTTACTATGAAAAGCTGCTCTAGAACATACATTTTTCTATCATAATGTGAACAAAACTGCTACAGTGTATTTCGAAGATGCAATTAGTGAAAATGACAGATACCCACATTAAAATGTACCACATAGCCAATTTTTAAATAGGTGCTCTTAAAAAGACAGTATAGGCTAATGAATAGGACCAGGTACCAGACTCCCCTGCGTTCTATTCTCAGCTCTATTAATGATTTGTGTGTGCCCTTGGGCAAGTCTCTTAACTTTTATGTGTCTTAAACTATAAATAATACTTCTAGTGTGCTGTGGGAATTAATTAGCTAATATGTATACAATGCTTTAACAATATACAACTGTTATAAAAAAAGTTACTCCGCCATACAGAACTGAATATTGTTTTTAATAAATGTTTTGTTTAAAGGCTGCTGTTCAATAGAAGGAATTTTTTTTCTCTAATGACTCAGGACTGCTTTCCTGTAGTTGTTCTGTGACATTCCTGATACCATATCTTTCTCCAGCAAGTGAATTTTCCAGTAACAAATGCATTTTGCAGTTTCAGCCAATACTGTGCTAAATTGCTGTACAGACACACTGCAAGGGACCCTAACGAGGTATAGGTCAAACAGTCTAAGGAGTTTACATGCTTCTACATTAGGTTATGAGTATATTTTGTTGTTGGTTAAAGGAAAAATTGTTTAAGAGGCCAAAGATTAACATAGAGTATATACTAGTGATGTAAGCGACTAGTCGACTATCCAATAAGCAAAATCTGATTGGATAGTCAACTAGTCCCTCGATCAGTCACTTCTATCAGAGGCAGCAAGGTCAGGGTAAGCAGGAGCCAGTGCTGGGGGAGCCAGCTTTAACAGTGGGCAAGGTGAGCCCAGGAGCCACGGGGGGCAGGGCAGTAGCGGGGACTAGGTGCCCCTGGTATATTTTAACCTTTTAAATGTATTAAGGTTCTTAATACATTTAAAAGGCTAAAGCACAGCAGGGGGGACCTGGCACAAGCCAGGAATCAGCTGGCCCAGCTCCCACCAGGTTCCCATTTCCCCGCTGTGCACCAGCCTTTTAATACCTGCCACTCTTAATATATTTAGAAGGCAGAGCCGCAGCGGGGTTAGCTCTTGGCCCTGGGAGCTAACCCCGCTATGGCTCCCCCACTTATCGACTAATCGACTTGTTGATGGAAAATCCATCCACTAGTCGATTCGTTAATTAACCTATATTTAACATCCCTAGAATATATTTCAGAATTTCAGGTGTTCTTTCACATAACATTAAAAGCGTATTTTATTTACATTCCTGTGTGCATGTATATAGCCTTTTCTGTTCTGTACTGACAATCAGAAGGCAGTATCTCCAGAGACACTGTTAATCCTCATGATCAGCCTCAATTGGATAAACATGCCCTCCGTGATGTTACAGATTTCTTATTAGCTATTTGTGCGTGTTTAAATTTTACTCTTTGTAATGCTCTGATAATCTGTAAAATACTGTTGTCAAGAAAAAATAATATGAAAGTGTGTGTGGTATACACATTTAATAATAGCAATGTCCCATCTTTCTCTGAATAACTGATGTGTCTTAGGGGAATGGGGCCTGAAATTCTTTGCCACCCATGTAGCAGTACCTGCATGACCACTAAAGGAAGGGTTAGTAAATGTGACATGGCTAGTAAAATGATGTGCTGAAAGGGCACCATTCATGCTCTTTCTTTGGGGGTGTCATTGACCTGACAGATTGGCCAAGGAACCTTCTGCATACTCACCATTGTTACACCCCATGTGGTCTCAGCAAGCAAGGCAAGATATTGTATTTATTGTTTATTATATCATCCACTGTATGTTGGGTACTTTCCAGATAAACAGGAAGGAATGAATGGTACCTGCCTCAAGAAACTCAGAGTCCAAAAACCAGAAAAAAACGAGAATTTTAGAAGGGGGACCCACATATAGATTTTCCTTAATTATTTTACTTTTAATATGCATGCCAGCTGGTTTCACTGTAGGGATCCCTGAGAAAGGGAATCAAATGTGGAAAAATAGAGCAATCTGAATAACCTCAGAAAGGCTGTAGTGTGTGTATCTGCCATATTTACATAAAATATGAACATAATAACAGCAGTACTGCTGGATCAAACCAAAGATCAGTCTAGCCCAGTAACCTGTCTTCTTACAGTGGTCAATGCCATGTGCCACAGAGGGAATGCACAGAATAGGTAAACATAAAGTTATTTTGGAATAACAGTGAGCATCTACACAGCAATTCTGTTATTTTGAAATAATTTTGAAATAACGGACGGCTTATTCCAACTTCTGTAAATCTTATTCTGTGAAGAATAACACCTATTCCGAAATAGCTATTTTTAAATAAGGCATGCGTAGATGCTCCACTTCTGCTATTTCAAAATAGCCCCTCACCAGGGCCATTCTAAGTTATTCCTCCTGGGGCTGTAAATTGAAATAGCACATCTACATTAGGGAAGCCTGCCTCAGATTAATTTGATGCTTCCCTGCAGCGTAGACACGTTATTTTGAAATAAACTGCATAGTTATTTCGAAATAAAATATTCCAGAATAGTTATTCTAAAACTGTTTATTTCAAAATAACATGTCTACCAGAATTCTGGCAAACAGAGTCTAGAGACACTATCCTTGCCCATCCAGGCTAATAGCACGGATGGACCTGTCTTCCATGAACTTATCTAGTTTTTTTTTTTGAGCCCTGTTATAGTCTTGACCTTCACAAAATCCTCAGCAAGGAGTTCCACAGGTTGACTATGCAATGTATAAAAATACTTCCTTTTATTTGTTTTAAATGTGCTGCCTACTAATTTAATTTGGTTACTACTAGTTCCTGTGTTATGAAGAGGAGTAAATAACACTTCCTTATTGACTTTCTCCACAACAGTCATGAGTTTATAGATGTCTACCATATTTCTCCTTAGTCACTCTTTTCCTTTTTAAAGCAAAAAAATATTGTGGTTCATTATTTCTGCCATATGTTAATTTTAGGTTGTTTTCTTTTTTAGCAGTTTTGTGCAATAATTTCATGTGTTTTCATGCAAATATTGGGACATTTATTTCATTCTTTGAGAGCTGGATTCTTTTAATTTCCAGGGAGAGTTAACACTGAAATATGACTTCTGTGGACTATTCACTTTGAGAGTGGAGCAGCAAACAGTGCCATGAACGTAAAATTTAATATTCCCCTGACAGTGCACTGTGGGCACAGAAAACAAGCACAGTTTGCATTGCACACTGGAGCCTTGTAAAAAGGAATATTTCTTCAAATTATGTCCACTTGCAAAAATTAAATAAGGCAATCAAGAAAACATTTCTGTTATTAACTTCAGTGTGTGTGGGGAGTATATTTCCCCTTGATTTTTTTAAATAAGTTTCAAGGGAAAGAATTTGTACATAATGAGAGCTGTTGTCATTTCCCTGCCCTTGTCCCCAGGTACATAGTAGGTATGAAATGTGATTTATTTTCCTTTTATTCATTGCACTTTCATTTTGAAGACCCTGGTGCTAAATAAATACTTGGAATTACAAAAACCACAGGCCTCATGACCCTCTTGCTTAGAGACTGTAGATTCTGTCATCTTCTCTGCAAAGCTAGAAAGGAGGGGGATGAAGCAAATTTGCTGAGCCACACATTTCAAGTTGTTGACAACCCTATCCACAAGAAAACAGAAGAAAATATATATGCACTCTGTCCTGTCAAAAGGCTTTTGCCTTATCTTGAGAGACTGTCAGGGCAGGAACATCATGGAATGGACAGGAGTCTATTAAATTAATAAGCTGCTGGATGGTGTCTGGAGAGTTATGATGCTCCATAAATCCAGTTTGATCATGGTGGACAAGGTTTAAATCTGCAGACTTCTAATACACCTCCAGTTCTTGGATTGGATTTGAAGTTTTATGCTGGAGACACAGAGATAGTCCTGCAGCTTGTGAATTAAGATTTATCATTTTTTCATAGGGTTTTTTTTTCAGTTCTTGACAAAAATGAAAGCACCTTAGGGATCCTGGCAAATGTTATTGCTTGAAATGAAAGCACTGTAGTCAAGGTGAAACCATGACCTAGAAGCCTGAAATCAAACCTGGGTCATTCTTTTCAAACAGCCCCATCAGAGCCTAATGTAAAAGGACTATATAGAAGGAAACAGGGCTGGATTTATCTGCAGCTTATTTTATAGTGATTCCTGTCAAATAATGCTAGTCTGTATTTATGACACAAGGTAAACCAATGTTGGCAGGTATGTTATATAGAAACAGAAGGGGGGAATCTAGAAATATATTCTTCATCCATTATAGAAGGTCTTGTGTAATAATTGTTAGTATGATATAGGCTTCTGTGTAATTCGGCTTCCAAATACACTAAACCTAGTTATAATAATTAAGAGAAGATATTGACTGTATACAACAATATAACAGCCTGGAAGAAAACACTGAAATCTCTTAAATGTGTTTGGTTTTTATATGATTACAAATTAGTCACATATTGCATGAAAGAAGAAATATTGCTCTCTAGTCATCAACCTCGGGCTGATGATGTAGAATTAGGTCACTATCCTCATTTACTTGTTAATATGGAGACTCAGACACAGGTGATTGTAATGCTTGCTTAGACAATTCATGGAATGACTAGCATTTCTAGGTTTTCCAATTACCCAAACACATATAGGGCCTTACATTATTTATTCATTACAAATACTTAGGGTCTTGATATTTTATGACTGTTTTGTTCCCATTGTTAAATTGTAAGCTTAAAGAGATGTGTTACCATTAAAAAAAGGTTAAAATATTTTATATGCTGAAAGAAATGAATGGATCACATAGCAACAGTTAGGAAATTGTGAGATATGGTTTCTGCTCATTAAAGAGGATTCAGTGCTGTAAGAAGTTGGAAAACCTCTTTTAGTGAGTAAGTTTCTGTTCTTTTTTAAAAATGTGGCCCACTTTCAAAGCTGAGTCTTGCTCTCACCTGCTTGCCTGCCATCTGCCACTAGATTACGTGTCTATATAATGTCATGTTGGACATTAAAAGGGGACATACCATCTACATACCAGAGGTATTTTTTTGAGACCAGCGCTATATCAGGGAGCAATGAGATGGCAAGTGTCAGTGATGAAAAGAATATCAATTATTTACTTTATAGCTTCTTTTTAACCAAGGTATAGTGAAATTTGCTACACCAGCCATTCCTATCACATGCAAAGAGCTCCTCTTAGTAACCTGAAAACAGTTATGGAAATGGTAAAATACCTATATATTCCATATAAAATTTATGTGAAGATTAAAAAATAATTATAGCCTAATTATACTGCCCTTTCCCATATGAAGTAAATGGGCTACGTGGGCTTAGAGGGGCTTTGGAAAAGAGGAGTTTTCTAACTGTGATCTGGGTTTTTGGTGTTTAGTAGTTTTTTAGCTACTTACAGCCTAAAATAAAGGCTGTAGTGGGACAGGGTGCCCAACAACAAAAGGAAGGAAGTTCAGTCTGTATAGCTTCCTAGCAGAAGGACCCATTATCCACTGCCCCCTTCTGTTCCCACGATGTCTTAGCTCCTCATCCTTGCTGGAGAGATGCAACAAAAGTTCCTCCCTACTTTAGACTGCCTGCATCAAGCCTGTATCAAAGATTTGTGTACAGTCCTAGTCAATGTGGAAGAGCCTTGCAAAATATCATACACTCTATTATTGAGCTATAATTAATGCTGATAGAGCAGAAAGTTATATTTTGTTCATACCGGTTGCCCCCATTGGTTACAGTGCACTGGCCGTGTCTAAACAGACTGCTGCAGAATATGTGGGTCTCTTAGAGCCACATTGACTCTCATGCTTGGGATTCTCCTAGGATACAGTCTGGCTAGAAGTAGATAGGATAAATATGATAATGGAAAACATTATTTCCCAGCATTTTGGAAACTCTCCAAAAAGTGGGAAGGTTGGTTCTCTAAAGCAGTGCTTGCCTAGTAACTCACATTGCTTAGCTGGAAGAAAGATTGCCTTCAAGGATAGAAGCTTCTTACAGTGACTTGTCTAGCCTGGCAGCTAAAGAGCAGGTAACAGGAAAAGAGGGACTTCTAACAAATTTGAAAAGACTTGGTCTAACTTTTTAGAAACCTCTGATTAATTCCCAGTTTATGGAAATCAATAAAGCTCTCCTTTCCCCCACCTTTCTTTTCCTTTTCTCTCCTTTCTCATTACTTGCTTGTTTCCTCATCTTTTTTTTCCTGTTTTCCCCTTATTTTGGGGTCAAAAATCAATAATAATAACAATAATTCCATATATATATATATATATATATATATATATATATACAAATCCTTTAAAAGTTTTCATGTATATAAATTTATTTTTCTCCAGTTCTAGGAGATGCCTCTGCTAATGTAAAGATCACTTGCAAAAAAGAGATTGAAATATGTAACAAAGTTGCAACCTGCTTAAACTTCTTTTAAATATATGGGCAATGATTCCATATTATTGCAGATTGTGTTGGGAAGGACCCAGTAGCACTCTTACAGTGGATTTTCTTTACATGGTATAAAAATGGAATGAAGAAAGGGAGTTCTGTTTCTTTTCAGTTCCATTCAAGCAGAATGTACTCAGCAGTAGTGGCATCGATAAAGAAGCAGCTACACTAACACTGCATGAACAATATTAAGGGAAGATTTTGAAATATGGGTTAAGTTATGATACCAAAAGAGTTTGAGTAGAGTGATGCTGTAACTGAATCCTGATTCATATGTGTGAATTGGTGGGCACTGTGTTGATGTGGAATTCTCTGTTGGAGCAGAAACCAACTTGATATTTTTCTAGTGTAATGGCTAAAATCAGACCTTGGCTGAAATTTTTCAATCAAGTCTTAAAAGGCCTTTTGACACACCTATCATCAAAGCAACTTATGATTAGGCAAATGCCTTCTTTAATGATCCAAAACCAAATAATGATAATCTATAATGTTGTACGATTTAAAGGGAAATATTAAGAGCATGGGAAAGAGTCAGGTACAGAGAGTATTTTTTAACTAATATTTATAAAGTGTTTGGAAATTGATGGATAAACAAGCACTATTATAAATGTTATCTACTAGAAATAGTGAAAGTATTAATGATAATAGTAAATTAGTAATTTATCAGGAAAGTTCCATTTCTTCAAGAAAAAAGGTAATGGAGTAAAAGATTTGGATAACTGCGGATAAGAGCAAAACTGCATTTTGGGGAATGTGGTGGGTGTGGACCAATCTAAAAAGAATGTTGAGAGTTTAGATGTAATTAGAAGAGAACTGAGTAAGAACATTATCAAATTTTATCAGAAGGCTGCAGTAACCCCTACTTCATCTTATTTTTGGAAAACAAGTACATAGACATAATATATGCAGTGCTCTTTGGTATTACCATGACAAACAATATCACATTTGTTTGTAATAATTCTGTAAAGCATAACACATAAATGTCTAAATCAGAGTTTCCCTTTACAATTGTACATGTCAAAATATTGCTGAAAAAAATTCGTTGTTGAACAATCAGGCCAGAAAACAAACTACTCAAAGGCAGAGCAAAGATATTTTTGAGAAATTAACAGGAATAATTAACAGGAATTGACTGATAAACCCTAAACTTCAACTCTGAAACTACGATGAACTAATTCAGCTGATCTATTAGCTGAAACAAATGTTCAGAAATGTTGGAACGGAAGCCTAAGAGACATGAGGGAGTGAACTGAGTCTTTGGCCAGCTAAAAAGTTCACTGATATTACATGATGGGCAATTGAACTTAAAACACAAGACAAAATAAATTGTTTTGCACTGAAAAATGTAAAGGATGGCATAAGTTTAGCCATTATAAATTCTTTATTAACAAACTGTTTTTTTAAGTTAATAGGCTGCTTTATTATGATGGCTTCATATGTCCATAAATGGAGTTAAATTATGACTGGTTTTAAAAACATTTTCAAATAACAGTTAAATGAAAGCTTAAAATAAGACCTACAGGTTGTTAAGACTAAACCAGTTCTGTGATTAACTTTCAAATAATATATTTATTGTAGGAGCAAATTAAGCATCAAATCACAGTGATATTTTCCAATAGTTTAGTTTAGTGTAGAATGCAGCCTGAAGTATGACTTTGAGATTTTATCTTCTATTCCTTCCTAAAGTGGAAATGAATTAGGGATAAACAAGAATTGGCTACATGTTCAGATACGCGGTGGTAGTCTAGATGCAGGTACAGTTTTTTTTGAAAAAAGGCCACTTTTTTCCAAAAAGCCCTGTAGTCTAGACACACCCAAAGTAATTCCAACTATTTTTTCCAACTCATTTATTTAACATCAGAATAAAATGCACTTCCATCTTAAAGTAGTTTTAGTAAATGGTTTCTGTAGCACAGGTCAAAAAGGCCACTTTTTTTGGAAAAACCACGTAGTCTAGACACTCCTCTAAGCAGGTTTCAGAGGGTCCACCAGACAGGACCAGTGCTGGACTCACTTGGACCCAGAGCAGAAAGCCAAAGGCCCACTGCACAGGGTGGAAGCCCAGTGCCCTGAATTCTGCTCCCCAGAGTTGAAGCTGAAGCCTGAGCAACTTAATTTTGTAAGAGCCCTCTATGGCATTGAGCTCTGGCCAACTGCACTGCTTGCTACCCCTTAAAGTTAGTCTAGGTTTTTATATGCAAAAAAAAAACCCAGTTATTATGGCACAGGTAGGCTGTGGAGTTTTTATAGCATGTTGGAGGGAGGCTTAGAAAGAAAAAAATTGAGAACCCCTAAGGTATATCTTATTATCCCCAATTTACATCTCTGAAAAGTAAAACATTAAGGCTGTGTCTAGGCTGGCCACTTTTTCTGGAAAATCAGCCGCTTTTCCAGAAAAACTTGCCCGCTGTCTACACTGGCCTCTTGAATTTCTGCAAAAGCACTGACTTCCTACTGTAAGAAATCAGTGCTTCTTGCAGAAATACTGTTGTTCTCCCGTTCAAGCAAAAGTCCCTTTTGCGCAAAGCTTTTGAGCAAAAGGGCAAGTGTAAACAGCTCAGATTTGTTTTCCGCAAAAAAGCCCCAATCGCAAAAATGGTGATCGGGGCTTTTTTGCGGAAAAGCACGTCTAGATTGGCACGCTCTGTCCCGAAAATGCTTTTAACGGAAAACTTTTCCGTTAAAAGCATTTCCGGAAAATCATGCCAATCTTGATGCAGCCTAAGGGTATGTCTACACTACAAAGTTAATTCGAACTAACAGCCGATAGTTCGAATTAACTTTAATAGTGGCTATACATGCAAACTGCTATTCTGAATTTAATTCGAAATAGAGGAGCGCTTAATTCGAATTTGGTAAACCTCATTCTACGAGGAGTAATGCCAAGTTCAAATTAAGTAGTTCAAATTAAGGGCTGTGTATCCACTTAATTCGAACTAGCTGGAGGCTAGCCCTTCCCAGGTTGCCCTGGTGGCCATTCTGGGCCAAACCAGGAAAACTCTTCTGCCCCCCTCCCAGCCCTGGAGCCCTTAAAGGGGCATGGTTTGCCCATGGTGCCTGTGCCAGTTACAAGCCTGCCAGCATCCAGCCAGCAGACCCTGCACCTGGCACGAGATGAGCCAGCCATCCGCTGCCATCCAGCCCTCCACCTCTTCCCAGGACCAGGCTGGCGGCTCCTAGGATCCTGCTCGGGGCCGCAAAAGGCAGGCACCCGCCTGGTCTAGTGCAGAGATCGTAGACCTCATCGAGATTTGAGGGGAGGCCTCCACGATCTCCGCACTAGGCACAAGAATGTGGCCGTCTACAGCTGCATGGCTGCCAGCCTGGCCACCAGAGGCCACATGTGGACCCAGTAGCAGGTCCACTGCAAAATTAAGGACCTGCGGCAGGTCTACTCCGGGGCCTCCAAACCAGGGGCTGACCCAGAGGCCTGCCATCACTTTGAGGCCCTGGACCACATCCTGGGGTATCATGCAGTCCATGCCTCCTGAGTGGTGGTTGACCCCAGGGCAGAAACGGAGGAGGAGGAGGACGCCGAGAGCCAGGAGCCACAGGAGCCTGCAGGGAGCCTGCCCAGGACCCAGGACCTCCGAGTTATCCCACAGACCACATCTGCTGTGTCGTCTAAGGCCGAGGAGGGCTCCACATGTGAGTGCCATCATGCTCCCCTTATTAAAGGGGAGTGGGTGGAGAGAGAACCCAGGGACCGTGAGCCTGGGCTTTGCCCACCATGGAGCAGCAGCTGGGTGTCATGCAGGGGCCCTGACCCATTCCCCACATGCCGACCTCGCCTTGCAGAGGGGGGCTGGGTTTCACCCACTATGTCCCCAGGGAGAACTGACCACTGCTCTTGTTTCACCACAGCTGCAGCATCTGGGCCTGCAGGCCACCCCACCCCACCTGGAACAGCCACCCGCACCCGGGCCAGCAGGTGCACCCGCAACCAGGAGGAGTATCAGCGGCGGTACCTGCAGCTACTAGGGCAGCAGCACCACAACCAGGAGCACTGGGTCCGCAAGGACCTGCAGCTGTGGCAGCAGAGCTTGCAGGTGCTGGAGGAGCAGGGCCGTGCCCTCAGAGGTCACCTCCAGACCCTGGTGGACAAGTTCCTGCCTCCTCCTGCTCCAGCCCCTGTGGCTGCCCCAGCTCTCGCTCCTCCTCCCACCTCTGCTCCCCCTCCCGCTTCCTCCTCCCCTCCCTTCCCTCCTGCCCCACCCATCACACCCACTCCCCACCAATGCCCCCACACCCACAGTGCTGCAAGACAGGAAAGCCTGCAATATCCCAAACCCTGAGCTTTCCCTTCCCTTTCTCTCCTTCCTCCCCCTTCCAGCTCCCTCCTCCCAGGTTTCCCCCTCCCCTCTCCCCCCCTCATTTCTCCCTCTCCCCACCCCAGTTATTTAAATTAAAGAGATTTTTGTTGTCAAAACAGGTGTTTTTATTTTACATTAGGAAGGTGGGTTAGGAAGGGGAAAGGAGAAGGAGGGGAGGGTAGAAGAAGGCCCCAGTGGAGCATGCAGGAAAAGTTCAGTCCTCCTCTATATGGAAGCTCTCCCGCAAGGCTTCCTGGATCTGGATGGCCCCCCGCTGGGCCTCCCGGATGGCGTCGGTGCGGAGCTGCATGTACTGGCCAGCCAAGTGTTCTGCCTCAGCCATCCAGGCTGGCAGGAAAGCCTCCCCCTTCCATTCGCATAAGTTGTGCAGCACACAACATGCTGCCACCACGGGAGGGATATTGTGCTCGGCGAGGTCGAGGTGGGTGAGGAGGCATCGGAATCGGGCTTTCAGGCGTCCGAAGGCCCCCTCCACCATGATGCGGGCCCTGGTGAGCCTGGCATTGAAGGCCTGCTAGGAGGGGTTGAGGTGTCCCGTGTAGGGCTTCATTAGCCAGGGTAATAGGGGATAGGCTGCATACCCCACCAGGCACACGGGCATGTCCACGTCCCCGACCCAGATGTGGCGGTTGGGGAAGAAGGTCCCGGCGTGCAGCCTCTGGCACACGGAGGAGTTCCGGAACACCCTGGTGTCATGTGCCTTGCCGGACCAGCCCACATTAATGTCCGGGAACTGGCCCCGGTGGTCAGACACGGCCTGCAGGAGCACGGAGGAGTAACCCTTGCGGTTAATGTAGAGGGAGGCCTGGTGTTCCGGGGCACGGATGGGGATGTGCATCCTGACAATCGCCCCCTCCGCAGTTGGGGAAGCTGAGGATGCCAAACCCCTGGATGACCGTATCCGGGTCGGTGAGGTGGACCACCCTGCGGAGCAGTACCCGGTTGATGGCCTTGACCACCTGCAGAGAGACACACCAAACCGAGAATCACTGGGGTGTCCAGGTGGCTGGGAGTGTTTGTTTCCTGGCACTGCCCCGCGCCTCACTCCCAGAAGCAACCCCCACTGTGATCCCGGCTGCCGCGGGCGGTGTATAGTACGGCTAGGACAGACCAAACCCTCCCATGCAGGCCACTTTCGCCTCCTCCCCCCTGTTTTCCCTGAGGCGGCCCATCCCCTCCTTGCAGCCCCCCTCCCCGCTCTGTCCCAGTGGCAGGTGAGTGCCGTACCTGCATGAGCACTGCTCCAACAGTGGATTTCCCCATGCCAAACTGGTTCCCGACGGATCGGTAGCTGTCCGGCATGGAGAGCTTCCATAGGGCGATGGCAACCCACTTGTGGAGGGGAATGGCGGGCCTCATGCGAGTGTCCTGTCACTGCAGAGCAGGGACGAGCCACTCGCAGAGCTCCAGGAAGATGTCCTTCTTCATCCTGAAGTTCTGGGTCCACTGTTGGTCTCCCTAGCACTCCAGGATGATGCGGTCCCACCAGTCGCTGCTGTTGTCCAGACGCCAGATGCGGCGGGGCACGCTGGCATCTGGGCGCTGCTGCAGCTCCTCCATGGCCCCCAGGGAGGCCAGGGGGAGGGGCAGGGGGCTGACGTGCACCAGATGGTGCCAGGCAGCCTCCAGCCATTGGTGCCAGGCTTGGAGCACCAACTCCAAAAACTGGACCAGAACACCCAGGGCAAGCTCTGGCTCCATGGTGCCAACTGCAGCGGCATCCTCAATGAGAATGACCGAAACAGGCAGGTAGAGAGGGAAACGCTTTACTGTCCCTCAGCGAGGTAGGCAAGCGAGCGAAAAAGCTGAGAACCGGCTGTCCGGGGGGGTCCCTTTAAGCATGAGCCTCAGATAGCAGCCACACAAAGCAACTACTGACCTGATGCCCTGCTGGAACCGGGTCAGTGTGGACATGCTATTTCAAATTAGCAAAATATTAATTTGAATTAGTTTTTGGGGCTAGATGCGTTATTTCGAATTAGCTTATTTTAAATTAACTAATTCTAAATAAGTTAATTTGAAATAACACTGTAGTGTAGACATACCCTCAATGATTTGTGCATTCATTTTACAGAATGAGAAATAGAGCCCATGTCTTGAATCTCAAATGGGTGTACCTTCAATACAAGACAATCTTTTCTCTCTCTTTCTCTCTCTCTCTCAAAAAATTAAGAATTTGTACAGAAATAAAATTTTAAACAGATGACACCCTAGCAGACAAAACCTATGGCATGACCTAAGAAAGGGTATGTCTACACTACCCCGCTAGTTCGAACTAGGAGGGTAATGTAGGCATACCGCACTTGCAAATGAAGCCCGGGATTTGAATTTCCCGGGCTTCATTTGCATAAGCGGGGAGCCGCCATTTTTAAAACCCCGCTGGTTCGAACCCCGTGCAGCGCGGCTACACGGGGCTCGAACTAGGTAGTTCGGACTAGGATTCCTATTCCGAACTACCGGTACACCTCGTGGAACGGTGGTGTACCGGTAGTTCGGAATAGGAATCCTAGTCCGAACTACCTAGTTCGAGCCCCGTGTAGCCGTGCTGCACGGGGTTCGAACCAGCGGGGTTTTAAAAATGGCGGCTCCCCGCTTATGCAAATGAAGCCCGGGAAATTCAAATCCCGGGCTTCATTTGCAAGTGCGGTATGCCTACATTACCCCGCTAGTTCGAACTAGCGGGGTAGTGTAGACATACCCAAAGAGAATAAACAAAATGGTTAAACTGGTAGGTAGCCTTTTCTTTAAGAACATATGTACAGATTCTTCAGGAAACATTGTGATCTCAGAGTTAGCATTGTATTTTAATTGTTATGAATTTCTAAATACTTGATGAGCATTTCGTTGCAATTTAAGAAGGCTCTCAAACACATGTTTATGGCCATCCTCATTAAAAAAAAACCACTTAAGCATATTTTAAGTAATTTCTATAATAAGGATGTTTTCCTGAAATGGGGCTATCCTCAGGAGTTAAACATACACATGGCGGCTCAGATGAACACATTGAATAAGATTCTAAAATTTTCTGCTTGCTGTTTTGCTTCTTTATGTCCCTAATGTCCTGCTTATAATATGCTATCTGACAATCTAGCCCTACAGATTAGTAGGAAATGGTATATGGAGTTTCATTTGAGCACATGAGCCTGCCAGAGAACTATTAGTAGGAAATTACTTTCACTCCCGCAACTCCCACATTTTTTGTTGTTGTTTTGTTTATGTCATTTTGCTTTTGCAGTTTCCAATTTTTGGTTACTGTTTTCAATGATATTGGTTACTGGTAAAATAAAGATTATCCATAGCATTTGATAATAAAGCTGAATCAAGAGAATGGATCAGCAGTTATATATAGGCCTGAAAACCTACCGTATATTCCGGCATACAAGACGACCTCTGAAGTTAAAAAACATCCCCCAAAAATCGGGGGTCGTCTTGTACGCCGGATGCCCCGCCGCCGGAGCCCCTCCGCGGCTTTGAAAGCCTCGGGGGAAGCCGGCGGGGGGGGGCATCCCAGGCGCGCATGGGCTGCCCGCCTGCCGGAGCCCCTCCGCGGCTTTGAAAGCCTCGGTGGAAGCCGGCGGGGGGGGCATCCCAGGCGCGCATGGGCTGCCCCCCCGCCGGAGCCCCTCCGCGGCTTTGAAAGCCTTGGGGGAAGCCGGCGGGGGGGGGCATCCCAGGCGCGCATGGGCTGCCCCCCGCCGGAGCCCCTCCGCGGCTTTGAAAGCCTCGGGGGAAGCCGGCGGCGGGGCATCCCAGGCGCGCATGGGCTGCTCCCCCGCCGGAGCCCCTCCGCGGCTTTGAAAGCCTCGGGGGAAGCCGGCGGCGGGGCATCCCAGGCGCGCATGGGCTGCCCCCCCGCCGGAGCCCCTCCGCGGCTTTGAAAGCCTCGGGGGAAGCCGGCGGCGGGGCATCCCAGGCGCGCATGGGCTGCCCCCCCGCCGGAGCCCCTCCGCGGCTTTGAAAGCCTCGGGGGAAGCCGGCGGCGGGGCATCCCAGGCGCGCATGGGCTGCCCCCCCGCCGGAGCCCCTCCGCGGCTTTGAAAGCCTCGGGGGAAGCCGGCGGCGGGGCATCCCAGGCGCGCATGGGCTGCCCCCCCGCCGGAGCCCCTCCGCGGCTTTGAAAGCCTCGGGGGAAGCCGGCGGCGGGGCATCCCAGGCGCGCATGGGCTGCCCCCCCGCCGGAGCCCCTCCGCGGCTTTGAAAGCCTCGGGGGAAGCCGGCGGCGGGGCATCCCAGGCGCGCATGGGCTGCCCCCCCGCCGGAGCCCCTCCGCGGCTTTGAAAGCCTCGGGGGAAGCCGGCGGCGGGGCATCCCAGGCGCGCATGGGCTGCCCCCCCGCCGGAGCCCCTCCGCGGCTTTGAAAGCCTCGGGGGAAGCCGGCGGCGGGGCATCCCAGGCGCGCATGGGCTGCCCCCCCGCCGGAGCCCCTCCGCGGCTTTGAAAGCCTCGGGGGAAGCCGGCGGCGGGGCATCCCAGGCGCGCATGGGCTGCCCCCCCGCCGGAGCCCCTCCGCGGCTTTGAAAGCCTCGGGGGAAGCCGGCGGCGGGGCATCCCAGGCGCGCCTGGGATGCCCCGCCGCCGGCTTCCCCCGAGGCTTTCAAAGCCGCGGAGGGGCTCCGGCGGGCGGGCAGCCCATGTGCGCCTGGGATGCCCCGCCGCCGGCTTCCCCCAAGGCTTTCAAAGCCGCGGAGGGGCTCCGGCGGGGGGGGGGGGGGGAGACCAGGCGCTCCTGGCGGCTTTGCTCCCGGTGCCTCTGGTCTGCTGGGGACCATCTCCAGCAGACCAGGGACACCAGGAGCAAAGGAGGCGGAGGGGCGCTGGGGTATAAGATGAAACCCTATCTTTTAATTAAAAAGATAGGGGGTCGTCTTATACGCCCAGTCGCCCTATACGCCGGAAAATACGGTACCTGTAATAACACCATTTAGTCCTACACCAAATAAGTAAAACACATAAAATGTGTTATTCATTAGTTTCAACTATGAAGCTGTATGAAGCTTAAGAGTAAAATGTCTCATTAATATTATTATCTATTAAGCTACATAAGTGTGCTCAGTAGTGTAAATAATAAAAATAAAGGATGTCTCTGCTCTGAAAAGCATTGGGTTCAAGAACTTTATTTGGTCCAGAATAGTCTTTGTTTTTCATTGATGATGTCAAAAGACATTTACAAATGTTAGGCTTAATAAGTTTGTGAGGTGGAACATATACAGCTTCATGTTGGCATAGTGATAGTTTTCCCTGTAAAACAGAAACATAACTGTCTTTTTCCATGAGATTGAAGCAGGTAGACTGCACCCTGTGACAAATATCTGCAAATGATTTGATGGTACTTTCAGTATTCCTAATGAAGTCACCTTTCCTGACTTTTCACACATATTCAAATATTAGAGTGTCTCAGTGGACTTCCGTGGAAACCCATTGGTGTAACAGGGTGGCAAATCCATCCCATAATTTTCCATGCTCTCAACCTTTGTTGAACATCTGAGTTTATTTTCTTGCTCTTCAGAAATGCAAGGAATAAGAAGCATGTAATGGTGAGACAATAGAGAGTGAGCCTCATGCCACTCCTGTAGTAATACTGGGTATGTCTACACTACCCCGCTAGTTCGAACTAGCGGGGTAATGTATGCATACCGCACTTGCTAATGAAGCCCGGGATTTGAATTTCCCGGGCTTCATTAGCATAAGCGGGGAGCCGCCATTTTTAAATCCCCGCTGCTTCGAATCCCGTGTAGCGTGGCTACACGGGGCTCGAACTAGGTAGTTCGGACTAGGGTCCTATTCCGAACTACCGTTACTCCTCGTGAAACGAGGTGTACCGGTAGTTCGGAATAGGCACCCTAGTCCGAACTACCTAGTTCGAGCCTCGTGTAGCCGCGCTACACGGGGTTCGAAGCAGCGGGGATTTAAAAATGGCGGCTACCCGCTTATGCTAATGAAGCCCGGGAAATTCAAATCCCGGGCTTCATTAGCAAGTGCGGTATGCATACATTACCCTCCTAGTTCGAACTAGGAGGGTAGTGTAGACATACCCACTTTTAGCCCATATATATATATATATATATATATATATATATATATATATATATATATATAAAAGAGTGTGTCTGTTTGTCTCTGACTGTGTTTGTTCAAAAACTCCTCCAAAATGGTAAGAGCTAGGATCACCAGTTCAGCAAGGGGAAATACAGGCAGTCCCCGGGTTACGTACAAGATAGGGACTGTAGGTTTGTTCTTAAGTTGAATCTGTATGTAAGTCGGAACTGGCGTCCAGATTCAGACACTGCTGAAACTGACCGCCAGTTCTGACTTACATACAGAATCAACTTAAGAACCCCCGGCGTCCCCAAGTCAGCTGCTGCTGAAACTGATCAGCAGCTGATTCCAGGAAGCCCGGGGCAGAGCAACTCTGCCTGGGGCTTCCTGTAGTCAGCGCTGGTCAGTTTCAGCAGAAGCTGACTTGGGGACGCCTGGGGCAGAGCAGCTGGGGTGCTACTGGACCAACCCAGCAGCACCCCATCTGCTCTGCCCCAGGCGTCCTGATTCAGCCGCTGCTGAAACTGACCAGCAGCGGCTGAATCAGGACCTGGGGCAGAGCAGCTGGGGTGCTGCCGGGTTGGTCCAGTAGTGCCCACGGGCGCTGCAGGACCAATCGGCAGCGCCCCAGCTGCTCTGCCCCAGAGTCCAAAACAAAAGCCTGGTCTGCTCGGGGGGGGGGGGAGCACACTAGCTGCGCGCTCCCCCCCCCAGCAGACCAGGGACACGGGGAGCAGAGCCGCAGCGGCAGCGGGCTGCCGCACCTCTGAGGCTTTGCTCTGGCAAAGCCTCAGAGGCAGGGACCTCGCCGCGGCTGCGGCTTCAGTCTGGGTGCCTGTGGTCTGCTGGGGATGGTCCCCAGCAGACCACAGGCTCCCGGACTGAAGCCGCAGCCGCGGGGGGTCCCGCGCCTCTGAGGCTTTGCCAGAGCAAAGCCTCAGAGGCGCGGGGAACCGCCGCTGCTGCCGCTCCAGTCTGGGTGCCTGTGGTCTGCTGGGGACGGTCCCCAGCAGACCACAGGCTCCCGGACTGAAGCCGCAGCCGCGGGGGGTCCCGCGCCTCTGAGGCTTTGCCAGAGCAAAGCCTCAGAGGCGCGGGGAACCGCCGCTGCTGCCGCTCCAGTCTGGGTGCCTGTGGTCTGCTGGGGACGGTCCCCAGCAGACCACAGGCTCCCGGACTGAAGCCGCAGCCGCGGGGGGTCCCGCGCCTCTGAGGCTTTGCCAGAGCAAAGCCTCAGAGGCGCGGGGAACTGCCGCTGCTGCCGCTCCAGTCTGGGTGCCTGTGGTCTGCTGGGGACGGTCCCCAGCAGACCACAGGCTCCCGGACTGAAGCGGCAGCAGCAACGGTTCCCCGCGCCTCTGAGGCTTTGCTCTGGCAAAGCCTCAGAGGCGCGGGACCCCCCCACGGCTGCGGCTTCAGTCCGGGTGCCTGTGGTCTGCTGGGGACCGTCCCCAGCAGACCACAGGTTCCGGGTCTCAAGGGGCAGCAGCAGCGGTTCCCGCGCTTCTGAGGCTTTGCTCTGGCAAAGCCTCAGAAGCGCGGGAACCGACCGGTGCCCCTGGTCTGCTGGAGACGGTCTCCAGCAGACCAGGGGCACCGGAGCAGCTTACAAACGGGGCTTTCTCGCCCCGACTTCCGGGGCGAGAAAGCTCCGTTCGTAAGTGCGGATCCGACGTAAGTCGGATCCGCGTAAGTCGGGGACTGCCTGTACACAATCAGGGCCATGCTCAAACAAGTAGCGAAGGCCATTAATCACATGCTGGTATGGAGGGTCGTCACCCTGGGCAACGTCAACATCATCATTGATGACTTTGCCATCATGGGCTTCCCCAACTGCAGTGGGAAGAGGGGCACAGATGACACTCACATTCCCATCCTGGCAGTCAACCACTGTGCCTGGACTTTATAAACAGAAAGGGGCACTTCTCAATGGTGTTACCAGCCCTTGTGGACCACAAAGACTAGTTCACGGACATCAACATCAGATAGTTGACCATCAATGTCGGGAAGACCACAGTGCTTGCATCTTCAGGAACTCTTGCCTGTTCCAGAAGATACACGCTGGCACTTTTTTCCCCAAGCTCATCATCAGGGTCGGGGAGGTGGACATGCCCATGTGCATCCTGGGCAACACAGCCTACTGCTTTTTCCCTTGGCTGATGAAGCCCTACACAGGCAGCCTGGATCCCACCAAGGATCACTTCAACAAGTGCCACATGGTCGTGGATAGTGTATTCTGCCACTCCTCACCCACCTGGACTTCAGCAAGTGAAATATCCCCTTTGTGGTGCCAGCCTCCTGTGTGCTCCATAACTTTTGCAAGAGCAAGGGGGGGAAGTTTCTTCCAGGGTAGGGTGCAGAGGCTGCACGGCTGGCCAGGGCTTAAGAGCAGCTGGACACCAGTGCAATTCAACAAGCACATCAAGGGGCTGTGCTCATCTGAGAGGCCTTGAGGGAGAGTTTCAGCCAAGGCCAGCTGTGAGACTGTCCCCCCGGCCTTTCCACAAGGGGTTCCTACATTGTCCCTGTATGGCTTTCCTTCCCCCCTTTCCTTTCTCGGCCCTCCCTTCCCACCTCCCTTGCAGAGCACATAAAAAGGCCTTTTTTTTTTTTTTTTGGTTAACGAACAATTTTTTTTATTTGGGAGATCTAAAACAGGGGAAGGACTGGAGAAAGAACCTGGAAGAGGGAAGAGGGGAGGAGAAGGAAGGGGGCTCAGTTATGACGCTAAGAGTCATGCCTGGCCCAATCAGCTCTGGAGCCCTTGGCTGCCCTGGAGGACATACTGTCCCATGTTTTGGGGCTCTGGTAGCCACTGGGGGGCTAGGAGGAGAAGCCAACAAGGTAAAGGCAAGGGCAGGGCAGTGGCTGATGGCCTGCTTCATGCACGAGATCTTGTGCTCCATCACGTAGATGCACAAGATCTCGTGACAGCTAGTTCCAGGCAACCTTCCGATGCTCATGGTTAGCCCTGTGTTCCTCTTGGTCTGCGACCCACTCCTAGTGCTTGTCATTGAGGACTGGAGGCAGACCATCTGCTCCCTCAGTAGGTTCTCGTGGGATCTCTTTCTCCAGTGGATCCCCCAGAGTTGGGAGGGTGGCATGGGAGATGGGGGACACAGCACGCTCACAGTTCGCCCAACTGTGAAGAAAAGTTTCAAGGGCAGTCATCACAGGAGACACTGCATGAAGCCTTCCCCTAATCTCTGAGTGGACATTGGAGGTCTCAGTTCAGATGATGATGATGTGCTTCAAGCAAAGCCATCTGTTGTCTAGACAGCGGGCACTTTCTAGAAGGGGCATGGATATCCCAGGGGAGCATCGCTACACCCACAGCCCAGGAGCAAGCAAGCATCGGAAGGTGCTGGTCAGGCCAGGAGCCTGCAGGAGGGAGGGGGGGACACGATGGCTCAGCTTCCTTCTGTGTCCTGCATATGCCATGTCTGGCACTGCTATCATCCCACAAAGAGAGAACTTCTTCTATCCCTGCCTGCTGGAAGAGGAAGGCGGTGCTGGGGGATGTGTGTGTCTGAGTGGCAGATGCCGCTTGCTGGAGAGAGTGCTGCTGGGGTGTCCTCCTCTTCCTTCCTCCAACAGGTTCCCATGCAAGGGATCTGTCTCCTCTGTATCCCCACACTTGACTGGGAGCAGATACTCCTCGAGTGCATGTATGACTCTGTGCTATGTGCGACACTGCTATGTGTTTCCATGACCCCAGACTCCTTAGCGGTGGCTTGTCATGGGAAGGTGTCCTACCATGGAAGCCGGAGTAAGGCAGGCCTCTCCAGGAATCTTGTGAGAATGACCAAGGGGTTCCTGTTTGAGAGCGTCATGGGGCTGAGTGCTCCGAACTGGCGCTCCTTGTGCACTCTGTTGTGTGACCTTCAGGCCGAGCAGCCTCTCACAGACTGGTGCATTTGTGTATAGGGAAAGTTATGGAATTCACCTGAAGTGCCTTCCCCAGGTTTTCTGATGCCTGGGAGACATCCTGGGAGGGGGGACCAGCTCCAGAATGAGGAGCAGCTCCTGACTTGCAGGTATGGTTGACTGACTGGCCTGCTACTCCTCTTCCTTCACAACTCTGCCCTCATATAGGCTGACACCGGGCGTGTGTTGGCTGCACCCAATCATGACAGTGGGGGGAGGTGACTAGCTCATCTTCCAGGATGGCATCTAGCTGTTTGCAGTAACAGCACATACGTGGAACTGCCCCAGAATGTCCAGTCTGCTTCTTGGCCTTATTGTAGGCCTGCCTGAACTCCTTAATTTTCATGTGGACCTAGTTGACAGTCCGCATGTGTCCCTTTTTGGCCAGGTTGGGAGCCATCCAGCCGTAGACATTAGCATTGTGCCTTCTGGTGTGGAGATCTTAGAGGCTGGTCTCCTCACCCCAGGGTTTGATAAGATCCAGGATCTCCACACCTGTCGAGGCCAGTGCTTTCTTGTGTCCCTGGACAGGGACAGTTGAGGGTGCTGCAGGAGTGCTGGCAGCCATGGGAGACTCAGAGGAAGCACTGGAGTCAGCCATGGGTCCTGTGATGCTATGTTGTGGCACGGGGTTTGTAATAGTCTGCATGTGCCATAAGCCCTTTTCCTGAAGCCTGTTGCTTTAAAGGCTCTGCAAGAGAAGGGGAGCAGTGGAGCTGTCAGGAGAGGCCAGAATGGTCACAAGTGCAGCTGGAGAGGCCTCTGGAGGCAAATTATTTTGAAATAGCAGAAACTGAGCATCCACACTAATGCTATTTCTAACATCCACACTAACATGATTTGGTCTTCATTTGGGCAGAGGGCTGGATTCAATGACCTCCTGAGGTCTCTTCCAGCTCTATGATTCTATTTTGAAATAACCATTTTGAAATACGTATTATTCCACCTGGAAAGCAGAAGTACAGATTTTGAAATAACCAGCCCATTATTTTGAAATAACGGGGTTGGTAGTGTGGACACGCTGCTTGTTATTTTGAAATAAGGGGAGTTGTTATTTCAAAATAACTCCCTAGTGTAGAACAGAGCCAAAAGTGATAATTTAGCACTTTGACACATACAGAGGTACATCTACGCAGTAGCACCTACCTCAAAGTAAGCTACACAATTTAAGCTACATGAATTGTGTAGCTTATTTTGAAAAACCTTATTTCAAAATTTGGCGCTATCTACACAGCACTTATTTTGAAATAAATCGCTGTTCTGCTCACTTCCTTAACCCTTGTACAATGAAGTTTGCAGGAAGTCATTGTAAGAAGCCTACAATGTGCTCCACTTAGGAAGGGTGCTCCACTTAGGAAGGAACAATCAGTTCCATACATACAAGATGGGAAGCGACTGTCTAGGAAGGAGCATGGCGGAAAGGGATCTAGGGGTCATAGTGGACCACAAGTTGAATATGAGCCAACAGTGTGATGCTGTTGCAAAAAAAGCAAATATGATTCTAGGTTGTATCAACAGGTGTGTTGTAAGCAAAACTCGTGAAGTCATTCTGCCACTCTACTCTGCACTAGTTAGGCCTCAGCTGGAGTACTGTGTCCAGTTCTGGGCGCCACATTTCAAGAAAGATGTGGAGAAATTGGAAAGGGTACAGAGAAGAGCGACAAGAATGATTAAAGGTTTAGAGAACATGACCTATGAAGCCAGGCTTCATGAACTGGGCTTGTTTAGTTTGGAAAAAAGAAGATTAAGGGGGGACATGATAGCGGTTTTCAAATATCTAAAAGGGTGTCACAAGGAGGAAGGAGAAAATTTGTTCCTCTTGGTTTCTGAGGACAGGACAAGGAGTAATGGGCTTAAAGTGCAGCAGGGGAGGTTTAGATTGGACATTAGGAAAAAATTCCTAACTGTCAGGGTGGTCAAATATTGGAATAAATTGCCAAGGGAGGTGGTGGAATCTCCCTCTCTGGAGATATTTAAGAACAGGTTAGATAGACATCTGTCAGGGATGGTGTAGACGGAGCTTGATCCTGCCTTGAGGGCGGGGGGCTGGACTCGATGACCTCTCGAGGTCCCTTCCAGTCCTATTATTCTATGATTCTATGATTCTATGATTTTGAATTTATTTTGAAAAAACAGGCTTTTTGTATAGACAGCTCATAATGTTATTTCGGAATAACGGATGTTATTCCAAAATAACTCTGCTATGTAGAGCTAGTGATATGTACTGCTGAGTGAGGGTATGACTACACTACCCCCCTAGTTCGAACTAGGGGGGGTAATGTAGTCATACGGAGTTGCAAATGAAGCCCGGGATTTGAATTTCCCGGGCTTCAGTTGCATAAAGCCGGCCGGCGCCATTTTTAAATGCCGGCTAGGTCGGACCCCGTGCCACACGGCTACACGCGGCACGGACTAGCTAGTTCGGATTAGGCTTCCTATCCGAACTAGCTGTACACCTCGTGGAAGCCTAATCCAAACTAGCTAGTCCGTGCCGCGTGTAGCCGCGCGGCACAGGGTCCGAACTAGCCGGCATTTAAAAATGGCGCCGGCCGGCTTTATGCAACTGAAGCCCGGAAAATTCAAATCCCGGGCTTCATTTGCAACTCCGTATGACTACATTACCCCCCCCTAGTTCGAACTAGGGGGGTAGTGTAGACATACCCTAAGTACTGAAAAGCATCACATATATCACACACCATCAAAATCTAATCTCAAAATACTTCAGATAAAATAAAATAATGTACTAGTAAACAAGAATAATCTTATATTTATATACCACTTGTCATCCCAGAATATCCCAAAATGCATTATAAACTACGAATAAATTAAGCACAGCACTCAAAACTGAAATGCATCTGCCTCTGAAGCTGTAGAAATCTTAGCAACATGGTGCATTGGTTTAAGGCAGCAGGTGAAAATATACCATAACATAAATTTCAGATGAAAAATGGGTTCAGGTGTTCAGGAAATTTCTTTTCCAATTTACGGATATAATGAGAGAAAGGAAACAAGAGTTGATTGGGAATGTTTTGATGAATTGCTCAAATGTCACCACTCAGGCTATGTCTAGTCTGTAAGGGTATGTCTGTAAGGGTATTAGTATTTTGCTAATTCGAACTAGCATGTCCACACTGAGTGGACCCTGAACCGAGGTTAAGGATGGCCGGAAGCAGTGCCGGCAGGGCATTAGATTAGGACTTAGAGCGTGGAGCTGCTGCCTCAGGCTAGCCGAGGGCTGTGCTTAAAGGGACCTGAACTCCACCCCGGACAGACAGTTCTCAGGGGTTCCCCACTTGCAAAGCAGTCCTGGCTTGGAGTGCCCTGAGTGCCCACACTCGGCACATCACAGCACTCGGCCGTCAGCCCAGCTGCACTTGCCGCAGGCTGCCATCCGGGGGGGGACAATCAGGGGGCTGCAGGAGAGTTTCCACCCCGAGGAGCCCGCAGAGCCAGCTCAGTCCTCCCCATCAGGGGCTCGTACACCCCATTCCTCCCTCACCTCCTTCCACTTACCCCTCCCTAGCCCCCCCTTCCTGATGTACAAAATAAAGGACACGTGTGTTCAAAAATAGAAACTCTCTTTACTGAACAAAACTCGGGGAGACTGGGAAAAGGAGGTGGGGGAGGGAAGAGAGAGAGGGGGAGAGGGGAGGGCAACTAAAATGATCAGGGGTTTGGAACAGGTCCCATATGAAGAGAGGCTAAAGAGACTGGGACTTTTCAGCTTAGAAAAGAGGAGACTGAGGGGGGATATGATAGAGGTCTATAAAAGCATGGGTTGTGTGGAGAGGGTGCATAAAGAAATGTTCTTCATTAGTTCCCATAATAGAAGGACTAGAGGACACCAAATGAAATGAATGGGTAGCAGGCTTCAAACTAATAACAGAAAGTTCTTCACAAAGCAATTAGTAAACCTGTGGAACTCCTTGCTGCAGGATGCTGTAAAGGCTAGACCAATAACAGAGTTTAAAGAGAAGTTAGATAAATTCATGGTGGTTGGGTCGATGGAGTGGTATTAGCCAGGGGGTAGAAATGGTGTCCCTGGCCTCTGTTTGTGGAAGGCTGGAGATGGATTGCATGAGACAAATGGCTTGGTCATTGTCTTCGATCCATCTCCTCCAGGGTACTTAGTGTTGGCCGCTGTCGGCAGACAGGCTACTGGGCTAGATGGACCTTTGGTCTGACCCAGTATGGCCATTCTAAGCTCAGGGCTCAGGGTCGGGGGTCTCACTGGACCACCCTGATTTTTATGCAAACCTGGTCCTGGGTGGCCAGGCTGGCAGCTATCCTGCCCTAGATGGCCACTTTCCTGTGCCTAGTGTGGAGGTCGTGGATGAGGTCCACGATCTCTGCACTAGACCAGGTGGGCGCCCGCCTCTTGTGGACCTGTGCAGGCTCCCGGGATGCCAGCCTGGTCCCGGGAAGAGGCGGAGGGCTGGGTGGCAGCGGGTGGCTAGTTCGTGCCGTGCCAGGTGCAGAGTCTGCTGGGGGGGCAGAAGAGTTTACCTGGTGGTGCCCAGAGTGGCCACCAGGGAAAGCTGGGGAGGGCTAGCTTCCCACTAGTTCGAATTAAGTGGCTACACAGCCCTTAATTTGAACTACTTAATTCGAACTAGGCGTTAGTCCTTGTAGAATGAGGTTTACCTAGTTCGAATTAAGCGCTCCGCTAGTTCGAATTAAGTTCGAACTAGCGGTTTGTATGTGTAGCGCCTATCAAAGTTAATTCGAACTAACGTCTGTTAGTTCGAATTAACTTTGTAGTGTAGACATACCCTAAGAGATCTTCCAAAACAACTTCTTCCAAAAGAGCGTCCACGCACAAAAGCTCATTGAAAAGGCTATCTCGCCTGTATGCTGTGATTACTATGAGCAGAATGGCCACCAGGCACCTGTGCTTTTTCATGTTTTCTCTTCTTGTGAAAGAACTCCCTCTTCCCCATCCACACATGCCTTTTTCCAAAATAGCTCAGAAAAAGGCTTCTTCCTCGTAGAAAAAGGATTACCAACACCGGAAAAAAACCCTCTCTTCTTTCTGTTTACTTTCAAAAGAATACTGTAGTGTGCACGTAACTCAGATTTTGTCAGAAAAGCAGCCGTTATTCCGACAAAGCTCTGTAGTGTAGCCATATACTTAGTGAGTCAAGGTTAAGAGAACTGGATAACATGGACCCAAAGTATAATATTGTGTATGGTCTGTATCAGATTGTTTCTATCTTATCTCTTTTTACACATCTCCTCCTCTTTGGAGGAATTCTTCTTAAATATTTGTCTTCCTATTCAAGATTTGGTGGAAAGGAATTTGAAATAAGCTTTTCCCCTTTTTTATTGGTAGGAGAGGCCGACACTTGTAACTTAGAGGTAAATGTATGGTATCTGGCTTATTACGTAGTCAAAATTGGATCTAGATTTGGATTTTAATCCAAATTTCCTCTAATACAGGTCCAAATCTTAACAGAGATTTCTCTAGACTTTTGGGTGGCTTGGAAGGAAAAAGGATGGTTCTGACCCAGTGTTTTCAAAATTGGACCCTTTCTTATTTTATGTACTGATGCATTCCTCAAGAAATATATGATTTGCTAATAAGGGATATTGTGAATATTTATATACTAGTAAAATGAAAATGCACAAAAGTACTTGAACAAAATTAACATAGTGTTATATTTAAAATTATTAGATTACAGTTCTCTATAATACTTCTCAGGTTCTAGTCTTCTGGCAATTTAGTTTCAATAGATGCACTAAGGAAAGTGCCAAGACTAGCTTTCACAGTTCCCTCCCTCCCCCTTCTCTTTTAATCCCTGTGGGGCTCTGTGATTTTTCATAGCTGGACTAAAGTTGTGTCAACGGGAGACTTGCACCATAAAGACTGAAATGTTAAAGAAAGCTACAAGGAACAGCTTTGAGGCAAGGTTTCAAGCTTTGTCATCACGCTTGAAGAATTTTCTGTTTAATGTACTGTAATGCAGTATTCAATGGGGACAAGTTTAATTGAGTTTTACACAACCCAGTTGGGAGTAGCGCTGCAAGGTAGGTGATGTCTAGGTTTTTAATCTTCCACTCCGGAGAGGCTTGTTGACGAAGTGGTTCTTTCTCTTTGTAAGAAAAAAAGGAAGCATGAGAAATGATACATCCGTGGATAAAACCAATTGGCAACCCCCAAAGGAATGAGGGCGATAAGGCGAATCCAGCACTTGTAAGAAATAAAAGAATCCAACTGTTCATTTAAATGAGAAACAACACATGTGATTGAGGAGGCAGGGAGGCTGGTCCCTGGAATGGAGAGGAAGAAAGACTAACAAACATAATAGCTGATATTGGAGTTTGGAGTTACAGACAAACAAACTAGGATTTGTTAGAAGGATTATGAAGGAGATAGTTAATGATGGGGGTTTTTTTTAAGAAAAGGGGAAGCAAACCATCTTTTTATCACTGAAGGTGGATAAAGTGGCAGGAGGGAAGAAGCTGTTAGTAGGCAAGCCCTACTTAAAGAACCCCACACTACTTCTTTCCTATGGCTGAATATAGCCTCTCCATCAAAAAATAGCACTGGACTCTGTCAAAAAGAAAATAATACCTCTGTACAAGACTTAGCTTATTAAACTTCAGTACTGTTCACATTATTTCAGCTAGAACTTAAGCAGCAAAGTGATAACAATGGTTCAATTACTATATCAAGCAATCAATCAATAAACCAGCAACAGAACTCTTTCCTGGTTTTGGCTCTGTGTTATTTGCTTAAACAAACAATTGCATCATTGCTCATGGGGGGCGCGGTTTTGTTTTTCACTGGAAATTTTGCTGTTGCCAGTAGTATATATGCTATAGTACTCTATTTAGCATATTTTAAGTGTTCACTTCCAAAAGAATACTGGTATTGTTTTATTGTTCTGTCTTCTGAAGACCTCTCAAGCTGATTTAACCCAGTATGCATCCAAGGAATATACTGACACTGTTCCTTTTTTGATCTCCTCATATGCCAGGGGTAATTGTTAAGAGATTCTTATCTTTCTCATTATGAAGGCTTTCATTAGAGGATTCAAAATATTGTGCGATGCTATTTTTCAGTTTTCCTGTGCTGTTTTAACATAAAATCTGTAATTTCATGTGTTCAAAATCAAGTGGAATAATAAATTGCATTGCTTTATAATCTAGTCAAGATCAAGAATTTAAACAAACTATAGTTTGGCCTGTGGTGTATGTCTGAATTGACTTATTTATACACTGTGACTTGAGAAGGCTTTCAAGATGAAAAAAGCTAATGGTCATAAGAACTGTGTGCACTTCTCTGGACCAGTTCTGATAATCTGCCATGCTGTCTTGGAGGAATTGTCCTTCTGTTAGTGGAATAAACTAGCTCAGACTGCAGGATTAGCCTAATGCTTTTTAAAAACTCTACAGTACATCTTTCTTTGCCTGGATAGAATGGATTTAACACCTTCTGTAGGGGTGAAGAACAGCATGACTGCTACTCCAGCCTATCTCCAGGTTGAGGGTGGAGAGCAAATTTCATAATACTGTTCCAAATCTGAGTAACCAGTCATTGTGTGGGAGGGTTGAATTCTACCCTAAGTGCAACATATGGTGAAACAAATTGAAAATCTCAGCAAAATATCTGGAGTTTACACTGTGCCTGTTTCTACAGAACTACTAAAATTCCGGATGAATTTATAAATATATCAAATGTGTTAAATGTAGAGCTGAGCAAATATTCACAACGAATAATTTATCTGATAAATTTACTGTTTTTTTCCTCATGAAATATCCATGAATTGATCTATGTGATTTGTAACTGCAGTCTTAACATAGGGGATTTTTGTATTTCTTTGTGTAGTTTGGTGTTAAACAAAAGTAATTCCTAATTTATCATTTTCAGTAGTTCAAAAGTAAGCTTTTAAGTTCAAACTTCAAGGAGATGAATGGAGCAGGGGGACACGAATTCTCACTCTTGGTTGTATGTCTGGAGACATTTTTCTAGATGACTGGGTTTACTAGGCAGTATCATATCCATTTATATTCTGGCAGCCTCTGTCTTCTCAATGAAAAAAGATAGAAGCTCATTTTAATGTAAGGTTTAGAATTCTGTGGATTAGTGTCCAGTGAAGTAAAATTTGCAAAGAAGAAACACTTTGGTATCTGCAATATTTCTTGCATCCACAATTTTCTCCTAGATCTAATACAAATGCACATTTAGAAGGATTTTTTGTGTGTTTAATTGACACAATCATAACCTCAACTGAGAGCCCCAAGAAGCACAGAGGAGTAATTATTCTGAATATATCTGGGGAGTAGTTATTTCAAAATAGCAGCAGTGGAGTATCCACGAAATAACAATTTTGAAATAAGTGTTATTGATCATGTAAAGCAGGAGTTATTATTTCAAAATAACCAGCCCCTTATTTTGAAATAACAAGCTTGGTAGTGTAGACTCTCAGCTTGTTATTTCAAAATAAGAGGAGTTATTTTGAAATAACTCCTTAGCGTAAACCAGGGCTAAGTTCCTGCAGAAAGAGCCTGCTCTTATTTAGATGTCTAACTCTAAGCACAGATGTTTGAACATGTGTTATTAGCACACATGATTATTGATATTTCACATAAATGCTTTTCTTTCCATTTTTAATTATATTTAAAATATATTTCCCAAGTCAAGGCATTTGTCTTTAATGAGGACAGTGTCCATGCCAAGTTTCAAATGTTAGCTGGTTTTACTGTGGCCTTGTTCAAAAATTGGTGTTTTTTTTCTAAGTTTGAGGTAAGTCTCATTTGTGCCTTCACCTGTTATTCCTCAATATCTGCAGGGATTTTTTCTAATTGTTTCCAAAATGACACCTTTAAGAATGGAAAAAGTTTATGTCCGAAGTGAATATGAAAGAAACATCTAATACAATTTCCATCATCTACTGTAACTAATAATGTGTTTTCTTTAATATATTTAATATTCTATATCATGTAAACCAATCATAGAGCTAAATTATTTCTGGACTGAGAAATGTGTATATTAAATGGACAGTTTCTTACTCAACAACTGTGAATACTGAGAGTAAAAAGAGTTCTATTTGTAGGCATTACTATAAAAAAATCAAATGTTGACTATAATTTATTTCTGTTCATTTTGAAATTAACAAACTGAAAAGAAACTGAGCTGGCTTTTACCACTTCTGTATCATCAAAATAATTATTTAAAATAATTTGTGTATTACATAATAACAAAATCTTCTTTTGAGACACCATGACAGCAGATTTAAAGCCAATTGAAGTCGATGGGAGTCTTTCCATTGTCTTGACTGGCCATTTGGTTAGGCTAGTAATAAGAAGAAAGGTTATGAAATGAAAAGACTTAATATCACTCCACACTGAAACTTGAAGATAGCTTCTAGTCATCAAAATTAGATATAAAATACTCTGCTTGCTTTTTTTACAGAACTGTTAGGGTGTATCTACACAGCAAAGTTATTTCAAAATAGTGGCTGTTATTCCAAAATAAGTATGTGAGCATCTACACAGCAATAACATTATTTCAAAATAATATTGAAATAATGGGAGGCTTATTCTGACTTCCGTAAACCTCATTCTATGATGAATAATGCCTATTCCAAAATAGTCTAGTAGCACCTTAAAGACCACTGAAACACGTAGATGGTATCTTGAGCTTTTGTGTGCACAACCCACTTCTTCAGACGAAGAAAGCTCATGATACCATCTACATGTTTTGCTAGTCTTTAAGGTGCTCCTAGACTATTCGTTGTTTTTAAATTTTTTCCTGTTACAGACTAACTCGACTACCCCTCTGAAACTTTATTCCAAAATAGTTATCTCAAAATAGGGGCTGTGTAGATGCTGCACTGCTGCTATTTCAAAATAGCCCCTCACCAGGGCCATTCTAAGTTATTCCTCCTGGGGCTCTAAATCAAAATAGCACATCTACATTAGGGAAGCCTACCTTGGACTAATTTTGTGGCTTCCCTGCAGTGTAGATGTGCTATTTCAAAATTATCTATTTTGGAATAACTATTCTGAAATAACTGTGCAATGTAGACATAGCCTTAGCATGCAAGCATTAAATATACACAGTGCAATAAGCCTTTACATGTTCTATGGGAAATTTTGGTTGAAATAGCTACTGTACTAAATCCTCTAGAAAATTCACACCTGCCAAAATATAGACCACTTTTTTTTCTGTACATTCTAATCCCATTTTTCCCAAAAAACCTTCTCAAATTGACTATTCATCCCTGAACAGATGGAGTCAAACCATGGTAAAACTATATCTTTGGCAAAACTCCCCCATTAACGTTCTGTAGAACTAGGATTTGGCCCAAACAGCAGAATATGTCCTGTCTTTAAATATAATCCTGACCTCGATCCTTTTCGCAAGCCCTTTTGTAAAATGACAGAATACTGCCATGTCACTTCTTGGGCTGGAAAAAGACCAAGGAACAAAGGATTTTCTGAGTGCCATCAAATTGAAGATCTTTCTCCATCATACAGCAATTTTAATAGTTTTCTTGTGTCAGTAAGTACTTTGCCATACCAGAGATCCCCTTACATCAAAAATGTCATTTATAGTACCTGCATGTTTGCTACAGGACATCTTTTATATTAAGGCTCAATATTTTATAAAGTAAGCACCTACAGCTTTCTCACAGTGGCACAAACTGAATGTGATTCTCATTCCAATATATATTGTTTAATAGCTATTTTATTATTACTCTTCAGTTCCATACAAGTGCCTGGTGCTTTGCATACAAATGAGAGTCAGGGACATAAACAGAGGATTTTTGCAATATAAATTAAAGATAGCAAAGAATGGCATCAAAGGTTAGGAGTTCTATGGGAAAGACAGGGGTTACTATATAGGCTTTGTCGACACTTCTAAAATTAAAGCGCAGCCATGGCAGTACTTAAGAGTGAAAGTGTGGCCATGGCAGGAGCACTGGGGAAAACTTCTTCTGGTGCTGTAGGTAAACCTCTTCCATGAAGGGAGTAGCGTACAGCTCTGTGAGTCTGTCATACTGGCACTTTACAGCATTGTAACTTGCTGCACTTAGGGGGAGAGTGTTTCTTCACAGTCCTGAGCCAGAAAGTTGTAGCTCAGTAAAGTGACACTGTAGATTTTGGCTTTCTCTGCACGGGAAACTTTAATAGCGCAGCCTCTAAAGGATAGGGTCCAAATGCTGCAAGAGGGTTTTTGCTAAGCCCTGCTGGGTAGTGGTTATAGAAGAAACTACTTATGCTTTTTTTTGTCCTGTTCCCTCCTAACCCTGTAACCACTCATTTATACTCTGCTCCAGGAAAGCAGTACTTGATAGTAAAGATTCAAGTGAGCATTGTGATCAGAGATGCTGTGGGAGTCAAGGCAGGTGTTTTCTCACTTCATTTAAGTAGTGCTTCCTTGGAGAAGAGGGCAATATAATGGCTTTAGCAATGACAATGAAAAGGCACTGATTTTTATATTTTTACTGAGGAAAAACTGGCAGGATTTAGAGACAGATTGGATGTGGGGTGGAGGCACAAGAGAGTGAGAGAAATAAAAAATGGGAGATGGTGGATTTTTTTAATTGCTGAAAGATTGAGATGGTGAAGGAAGAGAGGGAGTTATATTTTGCTAGGTGCAATTAGAATTATGGGTTGGAACTTTAGGCAGAGGAAATTGCAGGAAGAAGACTGGATGGAGGAGCAAAGGCTGAGAGTAGAAATGTAAATTATCATTCTCTTTAATCATTCGTGCTTGTGTGTTTATCTCTGCATATGATAATAGTACCTATTGGAAGCTACAGTGTCTGTTTCACCAACTTTTATTGTTTTCAGTTAGCCCAGCTATAGATTGCAAATTGTTCTGGATTTAAAATTGATAACCCTAAAAAGCTGTTGAGTAGTTAGAAGGTGATCCATGTTCATCCACAGCTGCAGAAACTTTATTTGTTTAAGATGTTTGTGTTTTCAAAACAATAACGATAAAATCCTAAATTCAAAGAGATATAATTAAATAGGACTCACCCACCAGTGGAATGGAATAACACTGTGAAGTAAGATTCTGTAAGCTTTCAAAAGTTTCCACGTTTATTTAGCCTTGATTTGGGATAATGGGTTCAAGTTTGTGATTGTGTAAGTGCTAATTTAGGCTCTTTTGGACATGTTTACTCTAGGAAATTATTTTGAAATAACTAAATTTGAAATACCTCCCAAAATATCAAAATCAAAATAGCATATCCAAACTATGGAGGAGCCTCAAAATTAGTCCAAGGCAGGCTCAACTTAGAGCCCCAGGAAGCACTGGGGAGTAATTGGTTTGAATTACTCTGGGGAATAGTTATTTTGAAATACAGCAGCAGAACATCCACACTAATGTTATTTTGAAATAACTATTTAAAAACAAGGGTATGTCTACACAGCAAGGTTATTTTGAAATAACAGCCGTTATTTCGAAATAACTCCTAGCGTCTACACAAGCCAATGGCTATTTCGAAATTAATTCGAAATAGTGGAGGGCTTATTTTGAAATTGATAAACCTCATTCCACGGGGAATAGCACCAATTTCGAAATTGCTATTTCGAAATAAGCGCTGTGTAGACGATTATTTTGAAATAGGGGGCCTCCAGCCCTTCCCAGGGTGCCCTGCTGGCCGCCCTGGCTACAAGGTGACTTCTGACCTGATGCCCTGCTGGGACCAGTTCTGGCTGGTCTTAAATGCAATTCAGCATCCAATCAGTGTGGACGCGCTATTTCAAAATAGAAAAAAAGCTATTTCTTCTTAAGTGGTCCCCGTGGGTGCTCCACTGTTGGTGTTGGGCTCGTCCTGGTGCCGCAGGTGGTAGATTTTCCCTAGCTGTAGTCGCTCCCGGCACTGAAGCCCCCAGCGCCAAGGTCACCGGCACCGAGGTCACCGATACCATCACTGTCACCAGTGCAGAGGGGCACCGGTGAAGACTCTCCGGCACTGTAGTCTCCGGCACCGTCAATCGCATCACCATCTCTGACAGCTGGGCATTCTCTAAGACCTTGTGCGTCGGTGTCGCCTGCTACAATTGGTATGGCACCACGAACAGAGAGTTCACAGTCTTCTGAGCCTGAATCGGCACTGACTACCTTGGCGATGCCAATGGTGCGGCACACCTTGGCACCCTCCACAATGATGCACACAGTGCTGCCTTACACGGTGCCACGTACTTCAGCACCTGTCAGGGCACCGCGCACCTCCATGGCACCGTGTATTTCAGAACCGCCATCGGTACTGCAAACCTCAGCACCGCTCACGGTGCCACGCACCTCGGCACCATCCACGGTGTAGCGCACATCGGCACCATCCACGGTGCAGTCTTTCCAACATGCTCTAACCTCAGCTGTCTCACAGGGGCCATTGGCACCACGTGCGAACTCAGTGCCCACAAAGGCAGCCCAGAAATCCACGATGTGACATATATTGGTTTTGGCCATCACCTACCTTCTCCCCAGCACCATCCCCGTCACCGCCAAGCTGCCTATTGCCAGTTAGTCGACGATATTATAGTCCTTCAAGATGCATAAGCTCTCCGGCCATTGACTCAATGGGACACCATTCAGGACACTGGGAAAGACGATCCTGATCCCCATCAAAGAGATCTTACTATGGACCTTATTCACTGAACAAGTCCCCGTACTCACCTTGTCACCATCGCCATGGTAGCAAGATGTCGTCCTGTCATTCCTTGCCTGCTTGATCCCGGCATGATTATGGCTATCACCACAGGCCTCAATACTACTCTAGGCACTCTCCTGGATCATATGCACACTTGCGCTCATCTTGCGGTTGTCACTCACCTCAAACCATATTTCCCCATGATGGATCCCAACCAATGGAGCAGCTTTCAACGCCATCTGAACCTACCCGGGATGCACAAGCTCAAGTCTCTGAACCTGAGGAGGGTAAACTGTCTGACCTGGAGTAGCCAGAGCCACAGACGTTACCAACCAACCAATCGTCCTTATCTCTAGACAAAGCTGTGTTCCCAGGGGTTATGTCACCCCCTGACAACCTGAAACACTTTCAGGAGCTGTTCAAACATGTTGCAGAGTCCCAGCAAGTACAATTAGTACAAAACAAACAGTATCGGCTGCTTAAAAACCTACAACCGCAACAAAGGGCGAAAATCGCAATACTCATCGATGAAGCAATTATGGAGTCTGCAGAAGAGATCCGGCAGATGCTGGCCTCAGTCCCTCCAATGAGCAAGAAAGCAGACAAAAGATATTTTGTCCCCTCCAAGGGATTAGAATTTCTGTTTAAGCACCCGCAGCCAAATTCTTTCGTGGTCGATGCGGCTCAGCATAGGTCTAAAACGCCCCAATATAGAAATACGGCAGGTGACAAGGACACAAAGAAACTCGACATCTTCGGGAGAAAGGTGTACTCAAAGGCTACACTGCTCCTCCGTATAGCGAATTACTCTGCCTTACTGTCAAATCACAGTTTTGATAACTGTTCAAAACTAAAGGACTTACTCCAGCACCTTCCTGACTCCAAAAAGCCCATACTTAAAGCCATTGTTCAGGAGGGCTACAATGCAGCGAGAGCCAGTCTACAGATTGCAATGGAAGTAACCGATACAGCAGCTTGAGCTATGGCAACGGCAGTCGCCATGCGACGATCGTCATGGCTTGCTGCAGCGGCTGTTCCAAAGAAACTTCAGAACAAAGTGGAGGACCTTCCATTTGAGAAACATAAACTCTTTGCCGAAAAGAGAAATGAAGTCCTCCATTCAGGTAAAGACTCCCGGACTACACTACGCACTCTGGGCATGTATACCACTCCTTCCAGGAGGAAGCGATATTATCTGTCTCAAAGGCGGTACGATTTCCAGTACCATAGACAGCAACGACATCCCTTTGATCAGCCCAGACAGAAACAACGGGTGCAGCGAAAACACACCCAACCGTCACACGTAACTACTCAACCAGGACAGAAGCAGCAAATTTGACTCCTCCGTTGAGGTCTGCAAACTGCCTGCCATTGTCATACCAACCACTCAGGACCATCCTCTATTCCTTCACAGACTACAGCCCTTTTACCACCAATCAGCCAAAATAACAACAGATCAATGGGTCCTGGAGGTCTTTATGGTCCGGTCTTGTGATCCCATTCATTTCCATTCCTACTACCTCCACACCAACCCCGTCCCTCTTCAGGGACCCATCTCACGAAGAAATCCTGAAACAAGAAGTGCCCCATTTACTGGAAATAGGAGCTATAGAGAGGGTACTGTTGCAGTTCAGGTAAAGAGGGTTTTATTCCCGTTACTTTTTGACACAAAAGAAAACAGGAGGATGGAGGCCTATTTTGGATCTGTGAAGACTGAACCAATACCTCCGAAAACAACACCTCAAAGTGATTACTCTCACATCCATAATCCTAGCGCTCGACAATGCAGACTGGTTTGCAGTCCTCTACTTACAGGACGCTTATTTCCACATCACTATTGATCCGGCTCACTGTCGATTCCTTCGCTTTGTAGTTGTGACACTCATTTCCAGTACCGCATTCTACCGTTCAACTTAGCTTCAGCCCCAAGAGTCTTTTCCAAGATGTTATCTGCGGTGGCCACCCATTTACTCCACAAAGCCATTATTATCTTCCCGTACCTAGACGATTGTCTGATAAAGGCAAGAACTCAGCAGAAGGCATCTTGCATGATCTCGATAGTCGAACACACTTTCGACTCTCTCGGACTCATTATCAACGAACAGAAGTCCACAATGGAACCCACTCAAGTCATAAATTTCATAGGAGCCAGACTAGATTCCATCACTATAAGGGCATACTTACCAATCAAACGGTTCCAAGCTATACAAGACCTAATCTCTGTCCTACAACAAGCCCCCATCGTAATGGTCCACACTTGTTTACGGCTCATCGGCCATATGGCTGTGACCACGTTTGTGGTCATGCACTCCTGTCCTCACTTCCGATGCCTGCAGCATTGGATAGCATCAGTATACATTCCAGCAAAACACAACATCCACAGCTTAGTTACTCCTCCACCTCAGGTCCATCTCTCCCTGTTGTGGTGGACCAAATCATAGAACTTGATGGTGGGGATTCCACTCCGTCACCCTCAACCTGCCTTCCAGATAACTACGGATGCATCCCTCCTAGAATGGAGGGCTCATATGAACACCATGACAACTCAGGGCATATGGTCAGCTATGGAGAGAGCACTGCGTATAAACTTGCTAGAGCTCAGAGCTGTACATCTTGCTTGCAAACACTTCAAAGACGTCATATCAGGTGCAACTGTCAGAATACTTACAGACAAAATAGCTACAATGTTTTATATAAACAGACAAGGGGGAGTAAGATCACGATCCCTTTGTGCCAAGGCGATACAATTGTGGAATTGGTGCATAGCAAAAAACATCAACCTACTTGCATCATACTTACCAGGCATCAACAATACCATAGAGGACGATCTCAGCAGAAGATTCCCCCTTGACCACAAGTGGGAACTATGCTCAGGTGTTCTTCACCAAATCTTCCATTGGTGGGGGATTCCCCAAGTAGATTTGTTCACCACAAAAGGCAATGCCAAGTGTTGCCTCTTTTTCTCCAGAGCAGGCATAGAGAGGAAGTCAGTGGGTGATGCATTCTTAACCAGTTGGAAGGGTCAGTTGATCTACGCATTTCCTCCAACACCCCTCAGATCTCGAGTGTTGGAGAAGATCAAGGCAGACCATGCGCAAGTGATCCTCGTTGCACCAGTGTGGATGAGACAGCCTTGGTTTCCCTTCCTTCATCTAATGTCAGTGAAGCCCCCGCTCCCTCTTACCCCCCTCCCAGACCTTCTTTACCAGAACGTCGGTCACCTTCATCCCAAACCAGACACATTACACCTGACAGCTTGGCTTTTGACTGGTTCATTGAATCGGAACACCTTTGCTCACAACAAGTCAAATGTGTATTGATGCATAGTTGCAGACAATCCATGCGCATGACCTACTTGGTGAAATGGCGTCACTTTTCTCAGCATGACATCGATCCTGAAAAGTCACAACTACATCACATACTAGACTACTTGTTACATCTACAGCAGCCGGGTCTCTTGCTGTCCTTCCTGAAAGTACATTTATCTGCCATTAGTGCCTTCCACCACTTGGTGGATAGTACTTCTGTATTCACTAACCCTATCACAAAAAGATTCTTCAGGGGTCTAACAAATCTTAACCCTCCTCGTAGACCACCTCCCCATTCTTGAAAACTTGATCTGGTATTGGACACTCTCATGTACCATCCATTTGAACCTCTTACCTCAACGCCCCTTCAAATGGTGACAATGAAGGTCCTCTTTCTCCTAGCAATCATGTCAGCATGGAGAGTCAGTGAGTTGGTGGTGCTTATGGCCAACCCACCATTTACAACTTTTACTCGATCCTCAGTGGTTTTAAGACTACACCCTGCTTTTATTCCTAAAGTTTGTTCAAAGTTCCATATTAATGAGCCTATTGTTTTGTCCTCCTTCTACCCGAAGCCTCATCCGTCCGCTCGGGAAGCTTTGCTACATACCCTCGATGTATGTCATGCTTTATCCTTCTACATCCATAGGACTCGGGAATGGCGTAAGATGGACTGCTTGATAGTATCATATTCAAGGCGCTCCAAGGGCTATACCCTATCCAGCCAGCATATTTCAAACCTTATAGTACAATGCATTATCACATGCCACAGTATCCAGAACTGACCACTTCAATCTCGCCCTAAAGTGCATTCTACAAGAGATACTGCCACCTCAGCAGCATTCATCAAAGGGGTCCTGTTGATGGACATTTGTAGGGCTGCAACGTGGTCATCTGACACTACATTTATACAGCATTACGCAATTGCACAATGGCTAGCAGGGTATTCAGCGGTGGCTTCAGGAGTTCTGGCCTGTAACAGTAAATTTGGCTCCGTAGCGCAGATGGATACTGCTGTGTAGTTACCAACAGTGGAGCACCCACAGGGACAACTCAAAGAAGAAGAAGTTTCTCACCTTCATGCAGTAACGATGTTTCTTCGAGATGTGTCCCTGTGGGTGCTCCACGTCCTGCCCACCTCCCCGCTCCGGAGCCTTTTCTGTTCTCATTTCAGATTGATGAGCTGGGAGAAGAACTGGTGGGAGCCAGACTGTGCAAGATGAGAAGAGCGTGAACGGCACATGGTGCTTACCGCGCATTCACGGTCCAGCCGACTATGGCTAGGGAAAATCTCCGACCTGCGGCACCGGAACAAGCACCACACCACCAGTGGAGTACCCATGGGGACACATCTCGAAGAAACATCATTACTGCATGAACGTGAGTAACTTCTTTGAAATGCATTTGATGTGTAGATGTGTTATTTCAAAATAAGATATTTCGAAATAACTATTTCCCTGAGGAAAGCAGGAATACAGACTTTAAAATAACCCGCCTGTTATTTCAAAATAACGGGCTTGGTAGAGTGTATTCTCTGCTTATTATTTTGAAATAAGGGAGGTTATTTCAAAATAGCTCCCTAGTGTAGATCAGCAAAATTTTGACTCATTCCACCATATTTGAGATATTTTCCAAAGAGATCTTTTTTTGAATGACACTTCAGCTTCTTATAATTTAGAGCTGTGTGCTCTTTCTGCAGCTCAATAGTGGTAATGAAATTTGCTGTAACTGATGATGCCAAAGAATGAATGATATTCAGAAAATGAACAATGGAAAATATGAGTGTATGAATTACTATTTTTTCCCTTCATTCTGAACAGGAAAATTTTTTTTTAAATGAATGAAAGAAAGAAAAAAAAGGTGGCATCACACTTGTTCTGATATTAAAATCTATGAGAATTTGATTATATAAAATAATCTTAAATGAACATTCTTCGTTTAAACACACATGTCAAGAAAGGCAATTTTAGTAGTACAGTATTGTAGCATTTTGTTTTTTCTGCAATAAAGCCATCAGATCAATAAAAAATTATGTAGCAGATTATTATTACACTGTGCTCACCATAGCTCTAATCGTAAATAATACAGCAGTTATCCCGGTTATATTAATTATAATTAGAATGCAGATAATGCAGACGGTCTTTTATTACTAGAGCCAAATCAATTTTCCAGTGTTATTCAATGCAAGGTCACACAAAGTTGTTGAAGCTCTTAGACTTCTTATGAAATGACCTGCATATGTAAGAGAGGGTTTGGCTCAGCTGCATAAGACACATTGACTGGGAAGTGCATTGAAATAATTACAGCCATGAACTCTTGCCTATAATGGCAGAATTTCATTTTATAAAGTAAGCAGAGCTGTAATCCAGGCTCCTTTATGGTGGGAAGCCTCATAAATCTTTCAGAGAAGACCAAGTCTTTCTCTTTAGTTATAAAGCAGAAATCAAAATGAATTAGTTTCAATTGTTATTCCTCCAGTTCTGTATAGTTGTGTTAAATGTACTGAATGTATTATGCATATTGTGGTTGTTATTAATAAGTAAACAATAAAAGAGAAGAAAATATTAGACTGAGACATTTTGCTTTAGCATTTCAGTAGACTATTTTAAAGTTCACTAGTTTTAGGCTCTGGGGCTCTCCTGAATCACTTAAAGCTTTTATCATCTTTCAGGATTTCAGTGGCTTAATGTATTTGTCTTCTATCTCTCATGGCTTCAGTTTAACTCAGTCTCACTGAGAAACAGATATGTTTAAATTGCGCTTGTCTGTCTTGTAAGTTATGAGTAGATTAATAGGAGATTGTCAGATAATCATCTTTCAGATGCATTGGATTCATATGTGTAAATGGCAAGGAGCAGGAGAAGTGGAGGAGGCGATCAGGAAAATTGTTGTGCTTCTCTATCTTGTTTAAACATGTACAGTGATTGACATTAGACATGGCAAATCTCGTGTTCTCTTATTTTATTATTCACTTTTATGCTGTGTGTGTGTCGAACTATTTGGTCTACTATATGAACTGGTTCTACAAGAACAAATTACTGTAACAGTAAACAATGGAAACTGACAATTAAATGTTTATTGTTAAAGGAAAAGAGATAGGAATGATTTGAAGGAACATAAATTATGGGATTGATGGACAGTTTTGTTCTGTATTTTTATTATTCCTTTTTTAGGAGACAGAGTGCAAATAGTAAAATGAATACATAATCAAATTAGGGGACATTTGGCATGTGTATCTGAAGGCATATCCAAGGAAAACTCTTCTGCCTATATGTATGTACTGTTCATATCTGTGTCATATTTAGGGCAGTGATGTGATGCCAGTAGTTTAATACGGGGTCCCTTCTCTCCCATTTAATGTACCCTAGATCCTGTGACTAAGGTTATCCGTGGTTATATAAATCAATTCATTTGAACCAAAATGCATCCTCTGTTTCATAATCATAGAATCATAGAATATTAGGACAGGAAGGGACCTTGAGAGGTCATCAAGTTCAGTCCCCTGCCCTCATGGAAGGAACCAGTACTGTCTAGACCAGTGGTCTCTAACCTTTTTACACTCAAGATCACTTTTTAAATCTCAGAACAAGCGAAGATTTACTGCCCCCCCCAAAAAAAAATCTCACCTCTTTCTTGAAGCCCCACCCTCTCTATTAGCCTCCTCTCCATCACATGCTATCCCCAGCCCTTATACATTCTACACTGCCACTTTTTTTTCTGATTCTTCTGTGATAAGAGATTTTTCTAACATTTAGCCTGTCTAGACTGGACCAAATGTCAGAAAAAACTCTTATTTTGGCAGCCCCCTTATTTCTCGTGGAATGAGATATACAGGGGTTACCGAAAGAGCATGTTTGCTCTTCTACTAAAAAAATGGAAGAACAAACACATCCCTGGATGCAGAAGAGTTTTTCTGGGATATCTCTGGAATCCTGAAAAAAATCCTGCAGTCTAGCCGTACCCTCCCTGGGTTGAGACAGGATGTGTGGGCTCTGAGGTGGGAATGAGGGCTTTGGGGGTAGGAAGGGGTGAGAGGTGCAAGCTCTGGGAGGAAATCTGGATGCAGGAGGAGGTGGAGAAGGGGACGCCGGCTCGGGGAGGGGGCTCCAGGCCGGGCAGTGTTGGGGTCAGATGGAGGGCTACGGTACTAAGCAAACCATAGGCTTGTGGATCTGAGGGTGCAGGAATTTGGGTTGGGGTATGTGAGGGGCTCAGGGCAGGGGATTCCAGTGTATGATAGGCTCAGATCTAGGATCTAGGTGTGTGTGTGCAGGAGTGTTATGATTCTGCAGCCAGATGGGGGCTTGGCCTCAACTGGGGGTTTATTGGCCAGGCTTCATTTTTAAATAAAATACTATGTCAAATACAAAGTTTCTGCATTGTCTTTATTTATTAGAAGGTCAGGGAACCTTTTTGAGTCAGGGGTCACTGACCCACAGAAAAGTCAATTGGGGCCACACAAGGGAGATGCAAAAAAAAAGCCCTCCTCCACCCCCACCCTCCAGCCTCACTAATGTGGCCCGAACTCTGCTGGTGGAAGTAGGGGCCGTGATACTGGGGAAGGGTATTAGTGGGTGCTGGGGCAAGGGACAGGGTGGCAGTGAAGGCAAGAGACAGGGTTCTGGGGTGGGGGCAGGAGGCAGGGTTCTGCAGCAGGGGGCATGGTGCCAGTGAGGGAGAGGGGACAGGGTTTTGCAGCAGGGGACAGGGTGCCAGTGGGAGCAGGGAGTCTCCTGCACCCACCTCCTCCCAGGACTTGGCCCCCCATCCCCTGCGGAGCAAGGAAGTCCCAGCGGGCGCCACCTCCTGGGGCTACCTTCCCCCTCCCGCAGAGAAGGGTGCACTTGGACTGAACACCATGACCAGCTGGCCGGGCAGCCCTTCCTCTTTGCTCCAGCCCAACTGGAGTGAGGCGCATCCTCCCAGGGCTGAATGCAGTGCACCGAGGCTGGAGGAAAGAGGAGTAGCTGCCCAGTCAGCAGGCCATGGTTTCCAGCCCAGGTGTACCACACTTTACCTGGGCTAAAGCAGAGGAGAAGCCGCCTGATTGGCTGAAGTGCAGCGTAGCCTCTGCTGAAAACCGTGGCCAACTAACCAGGTGGCTTCCCCTCTGCTCCAGCCCACGTAGAATGTGGTGCACCTGGGCTGGAAACCACGGCCAGCTGGTCAGGCAGCCGCTTCTCTTTGCTCCAGCCCAGCTGCACCACGCTCAGCCCGGGGAGGCTGCCAGCCAGCAGGAAAGCGGCACAGTCTCCCCAGGCTGAGCACGGTGCAGCTGGGCTGGAGCAAAGAGGAGCGGCTGCCCGGTCAGCTGGCCATGGTTTCCAGCCCAGATGCACCACGCTTTACCTAGGCTGGAGCAGAGGGGAAGCCACCTGATCAGCTGGCCGCAGTGTTCAGCAAAAGCAGAGGCTTGTGGTCCACTATAGCTTGTGGTCCACTATAACCCCTAGATCCCTTTCTGCCGTACTCCTTCCTAGACAGTCACTTCCCATTCGGTGTGTGTGAAACTGATTTTTCCTTCCTAAGTAGAGCACTTTGCATTTGTCTTTATTTAACTTCATCCTGTTTACCTCAGACCATTTCTCCAATTTGTCCAGATCATTTTGAATTATGACCCTATCCTCCAAAGCAGTTGCAACCCCTCCCAGCTTGGTATCATCTTCAAACTTAATAAGCGTACTTACAATGCCAATATCTAAATCGTTGATGAAGATATTGAACAGAGCCGGTCCCAGAACAAACCCCTGCGGAACCCCACTTGTTATACCTTTCCAGAAGCATTGTGAACCATTAATAACTACTCTCTGAGTACGGTTATCCAGCCAGTTATGAACCCACCTTATAGTAGCCCCATCTAAGTTGTATTTGCCTAGTTTATTGATAAGAATATTGTGCAAGACCGTATCAAATGCCTTACTAAAGTCCAGGTATACCACATCCACTGCTTCTCCCTTATCCACAAAACTCGTTATCCTATCAAAGAAAGCTATCAGATTGGTTCGACATGATTTTGTTCTTTACAAATCTAAGCTGGCTGTTCCCTATCACTTTACCACCTTTCAAGTGTTTGCAGATGATTTCCTTAATTACTTGCTCTATTATCTTCCCTAGCACAGAAGTTAAACTAACTGGTCTGTAGTTTCCTGGGTTGTTCTTATTTCCTTTTTTATAGATGGGCACTATGTTTGCCCTTTTCCAGTCTTCTGGAATCGCTCCATGATTTTCCAAAGATGATAGCTAGAGGCTCTGATACCTCCTCTATCATCTCCTTGAGTATTCTAGGATGCATTTCATCAGGTCCTGGTGACTTGCAGGCATCTAACTTTTCTAAGTGATTTTTAACTTGTTCTTTTTTTATTTTATCTTCTAAACCTGCTCCCTTCCCTCTTGCATTTACTATGTTAGGCATTCCTTCATCAGACTTCTCAGTAAAGACCGAAATAAAGAAGTCATTAAGCATGTCTGTCATTTCCAAGTTTCCTGTTATTGTTTCTTCCTCCTCACTGAGCAGTGGGCCTACCCTGTCCTCGGTCTTTCTCTTGCTTCTAATGTATTTATAAAAAGTCCTCTTGTTTCCCTTTATTCCTGTAGCTAGTTTGAGCTCATTTTGTGCCTTTGCCTTTCTAATCTTCCCCTGCATTCCTGTGTTGTTTGCCTATATTCATCCTTTGTAATTTGTCCTAGTTTCCATTTTTATAGGACTCCTTTTTTATTTTTAGATCATGAAAGATCTCGTGCTTAAGCCAAGGCGGTCTTTGCCATATTTTCTATCTTTCCTACACAGTAGAATAGGTTGCTTTTGGGCCCTGAACAATGTCACTTTGAAAAACTGCCAACTCTCCTCAGTTGTTTTTCCCCTCGGTCTTGATTCCCATGGGACCTTACCTAACAGCTCTCTGAGCTTACCAAAATCTGACTTCCTGAAATCCATTGTCTCTATTTTGCTATCCTCCCTTCTACCCTTCCTTAGAATTGTGAACTCTATGATTTCATGATCACTGTCCCCCATGCTGCCTTCCACTTTCAAATTCTCAACCAGTTCCTCCCTATTTGTTAAAATCAAATCTAGAACAGCTTCCCCCCAGTAGCTTTTTCAACCTTCTGAAATAAAAAGTTGTCACCAATGCAGTCCAAGAACTTATTGGATAGTCTGTGCCCCGCTATGTTATTTTCCCAACAAATATCTGGATATTTATCCATCTATAGATATCCATATATCTGGATAATGAAGGAAAGAGGCAAGGCTATTGTGCAATCATCTATATCTTGAGTACACATGTTTGAAATGTTTATACTTTGTTTTAGATAAATGTGGCATATAGAGTACAGTGTTCAGCTTGTGTAATGCAAACTGGGTTTTGTGTACATGAGAGAAAAGAGAAGAAAGTGTTCAGGTTTACGGGGAGGTGCAAAGGATGGGTCTCTTCCTCTACTTCTTTGGGATTTTTATAAAATATGAGACACTTTGTGCAACTGCCAAAAGCAAAAACATTGTTTTTCAGACATATTTTTGTGAGCTCACAGGATATGTCATTTCTGACAGGGTTGATTTAGTATTGTCTAGCAAATCATTCCTCAGAGATCTTTTACCCTCTTCACTTTGGTGGAGGTAATCTAACAAGTGGCTCCTATGAGCCCTCCATGCTCCACCAGCACAATGCTCTATTTTAGGACTATACTTTGAATTTACAAGATTGGGCCCTCGTTTGGTAAACTCTAGCCAGAATGTGTTCTGCAATCAGAGGAACATAAGAGCATACTGGGTCAGACCAATGGTCAGTCTAGAACGGTATCCTGTCTTCAGACAGTGCTAGATGCTTCAAAAAGAATGATGGAACAGGCCAATTACCAAATGATCAATACCCTGTAATCCAAGCCCAGCTTCTAGCAGAGGTTTATAAACACAAAGAGGATGGGGTTTCATACCCAACCGTGTTGGCTAAGTGCCATTGATGGACCTGTTCTCCATGAACTAATCTAATTATTTTTTGAATTCTTTTATACTTTTGGCATTCAGAACATGTTCTGGATGAGCATGTGTTGTGTGTTTTGTTTGTTTTAAACCGGCTGCATATTCATTTCTTTGGGCGATTCCTGGTTATTGTGTTATGTAATGGGGTAAATAAAATTTCTTTATTCATGTTCTCCACACCAGTCATGATTTTATAGGCCTCTATCATATCCCTGCTTAGTCATCTCTTTTCCAAGCTATATTGGCTCAGAAGGCAAGAAAAAAAATAATACTGGGACAGAAAAGAAGCTGGTTCATCAATTTTATTGCAGCCAGCACTTCATTTTTCCCATTAAAAATAACCCAGAATGCTTTTTATCTTCTAAAAGTATCATTTTCATATAAGGTAAAAGAGCAAGGATTATAGGGTTTTTTTAAGTTTGTGTTAAAGACAAGCAGCAGAAAGGTATAGTATGTGACTGTGTACAACTTTTTTTTTTTCTTCCTTAAATATTTCTTCAGCCTATGGTATATATTCTTGTGATTTTTTCAAGGAGCTCTATCTCAGAGGTAGCATGTGTATCAGGGGAGGCAGGGATTGCAATAGTAAGTCCCCATGCTTCAAATAATAGGATTTGGGAATTATTTTCAGTCCAAAACATACGGGGGAAAATGTCTAAAAGTGACCTTGTCGTCTGAATTAACTTCCATGAGATTCCACTTTAAAATGATATGCCCAGTATTATCATTTTACTGCCAAAAACTGGGAACACTTCCAAATTTTGCCTTACAAAATTATTGTACTTCCAGCTGAAAAGAGAAGCTTTTTGAAGTACTTCTTTTTGTTGAATACTCTAATAGATGACTCTGTAAAATCCTGCATAAATGGCCAAGACCACAAGTTCGAGCTGCCCCCAAGGCATTCTTATCTTACACACAAGCTTTTAGAAGATTTTTGTTTATTTTTGAATGTGTGTCATTTATGTGTTCCATCATAAAATGCCTAATTTTTGGCCCAGCTATACACCCCTGTGTCAGCACCCCTCAGGTTTGCAAGAGTTAGCATCAGGATTTGTGCTGTGTTGAAGAAGAAAGATTATCTTTACTGGGTAGGAGGAGCAGTTAGCATATTGTACAGTTCTCCAAAGGAAAGACTGCAGAAAGCAAAAAAGAAGAGGTCATAACTTTTTAATACTCAGTAGCAGTCATAAGTTAATATAGCATAAGGAAACTTACTGGAATGTTTTATTTTTCAAGTGATAATTTTTCTTAACACCTCGTAAATAAAATATTGTTCTTTTTAGTGTGCATTTCATCTGCAGTAGGCTAAGGATTATAATCAGCTATAAAAATGAGTTCCCTATGTGCACTTGATAGTGTCTCCAGCAAATAGATTTAGAAAATATCCTCCCCACCTTACATATCTTCATGTGAGGATTACCTGTAATGATACAATTCATCCTAGTATATTCAGGCAGCTTTGTGTGCCTCTGATCTATGTTTGCTTTCACTGCCACTGTTTCAGAAATGGCCTTTCTGCCTCCTGATCACAACATGAAGCAAAAAGTACCATCTGGACACCACATGCGAAAAAGTCAGAGATCTCTAGGTTATATTATGCCCAAAAGGACATTTTCTTGTCAGTTAAGCTGCTATATACTTTAGTCTGTCACTGATAACTAACAAAATTACAGTATGGTAATTTTAATTGGAAACTATCCATTTTTATCCTTCAGGTTTTTCTCCTTTATTCCCTCTGGCAATGTTCTTTTGTAGTAGACTCCTCTGCACTGGTGCCCATAGCAACACCCATATGTAAAGGCATAACCATTGGGGTACTACAGCTTCCAAATACCAGAGTGTGTACTGCAGCATCTGAATAACTAAGGTTTGCTATACCCATTGATCCAAACAGCAGGCCGGTTTAGCACTGCGGGTTTTGCTGGTTTTTGTAATTCCTTAATTCTGGTGCTTTTTACTCACCTGGTGCCCCTCAAATCTTTTTCGCAATTTGGGTTATATATTGCAAGAGAGTCCCTGGAACTCTGCTGGATATTGAAGGAAAATAACACAGAGTATGGGAGAGTGTAATAGGGATGGAGTGAAGAAGGCAAACTTGGCAACATTTGAAAGCTATAAATAAGGATATTTGTGAACTTCACTGAAATGCATTACTGTTTGGGGAGAAAGAGAGTTAAATGATTTTCACTGTTTTTGTAAAAAATAAGAATAAGATTAGCAGCATTTATAGTGAAGGAGACCCTAGAGGCAGGGAGGGGGAGAGAAAGGAGAACTTGGAGGTGAAAGGATATGATGGGGAAGTGTGTTGTAGAGGGCAAAACTTGGATTGAAGATAAAGGAAAGTAATGAAAACAAGAAGGGAAGAAAGAGTGAATAAAGAAATTAAAGGAGGGTTAAAATCAGGAAAATACAATTGTTTCTAAAAGCTCATGTTTTGGGATTGTATCTACACATACCAGAGCATATACAATACATAAAATGCACAAGTCACCTAGCACAGCTTGTAGATGGTGAGGCACAGCTTAGGTAAGTAAAGATATGCCACACCCCTGGGATCTGTACTGCTATCTACATGCCTAAGTAGTGCCTGTCCTTGGGGTCAGGAGGGTGGCAGACCTGCTGGGCCCTGGGCCATTCTACATTCCCAAGAGGGGTGGGGTTCCAGGCAAAAGGGGAAGGGTTGTGGCAGCCAGCCCTCAAGGTTGCCCAAACTACATCATGCTGTGCCTCTTCTCTGTGCACCATTCCTCAGAGCCACTGGGAGCATGTTGTATAGCTATCTGGCAGCAATTTAAAGGGCCAGGGACTCCAGCTAAAAGTCTTAGGCCCCTTTAGAATCGCTGGGTGCTGGTGCAATTATCCCCTTTACTCCCTCTACTGTTGACAGGCCTGCTCTCATGTCTAAACTGCTGGTTTCAGCACTGTAGTGTTCCATTGCTGGAGCCTTTCTCTGTTACAATGACAGACTCCCGTGGCAGGTAGACTCCAGCAAGGGGAGAAGCAGCCAAGAAGGGCTCCACAAGCTCCCTGCTTCCAGATACTTTACCTGCTGACTCCCCCTGTCAGAGCCTTTCACTGCCACATGTACCTTCATGCCATAGTACAGATGCAGCCTGATTTTACGTTGCCATATTAGCTATGTCTCTAATGTATACTAGAAGGTTTCTTCTTTTGAATCTACTTCATCTGAAGCATCATGGATGGCCATGGCTGGAAATAAGACATTGAACATGGTGGGCCATACCTCTGAAGTGACACAAACATTGTCAGTTTCACCAGGTTGGATGGCTGGTTCCTGCTTCACATGATCAGGAACTGATTACCATATGTGGAGTTGGGAAAGAATTTTCCCCAGGTCAGACTAAGAATGAGTATGGGAGCTCCTCTACAGAACGTGGGTAGGGTCCTTGCCAGGATTATCTGGTATAGCTCTTTTAATCATTTCTGTGCCATTGCGAAGGCTTTGAACACTGCTGCATTTTAGTCCCACCTGTTCTCTGCAGGCAGAATGTAATATTGTACTCTTCTGTGGGCTGTAACATTTTTATCTAATTTAATTAGTTGGGTTTTGTGTGCTAGTGCTAGTTGATTTTCATGGCATGTTACACACAGAAGATATGACAAGGTGCTTTGGGGATCCCCCAGCCTTTAACTCTATGGGTACATCTACAAAGCAGCGTTATTTTGAAATAACAAAATGCATGTCTACACAACAAACCATTATTTCAAAATAATGTCAAGATGTAGGACTTCTTATCCCAATCCCTGTAACCCTCATTTTACAAAGAGTAAGGGAAGTCGAAGGAAGAATATTCTTCCTTTGACTTCCTGCTGTGTAGACACTGCCAAAAGCTGGATTAAGCTATTTCGACTTCAGCTATGCAATTGTCGTTGCTGAAGTTGCGTATCTTAATTTGACTTTTGCCCTGCTGTGTAGATGTACCCTATGAAACTATGATGTTGACATACAAAATGTAGTCAGTATGCTTAATTTTAGTATATTTGTAAAAGTGTGTATGGTTTTGTTTATTGTGTTTCTTTTTCTGTTTTAGGGGGAAAAGTCAATTGCTTTTTCTTGTAACTTGGGTGACTCAAAATGAGTGAAATGTGTGTTTTTCAAAACTCTTCAAATATCCAGTCTTTTTGGCCCAAGACAGCAGAGAGAGGCTCAAAACAGCATCCAAAACTCATGCAGCTAATATATGCTGGATCTGGATAAAAACTTTATAGTTCTCCCCATTAATTAGCCTACTCTTATATCTGAACTCCCCAAACCTTTGAGGGAATGTGGATTTGAATTTAAATTCTCACAGTATGCCTCAGGATCGTTTCTATTAAAAGAATTTGGTGGTTTGCAGCTGAAGTGCCAGATTTGTAAGCTATAAGTCTGTGGCACAGAATCCTTAATTACTATCATTGTTCAGTTTCACAATTTCAGATGTAATTGATAGGTGCCACAAAAGTTCAGTTTTGAAAGGTTTTGTAGCAAAGTGAATCTAAGTGCTTACAGAAATTTTAACCGAAGAGACAAAAAATATCAGAGGCAACTCTTATCCCCTAAAAACTTGCCTCTAAATGTATCAAAGGTAAGAAAAGTCAGCAAAGGCACCATTATTATTGCAATATCAAAACTCATATGTGGTGAAAGTTGTGGGATGAGAGAGTGGTGTAAGGAAAAAATAATGGAGTTATATTTGCATTTGGGATAGGGTGGCCATACTACCAGATTTTTCTGGTATTTCAATTAGCTGATATCTATAATCATAGGCTGCGTCTAGACTGGCATGATTTTCCGTTAAAAGCATTTGCGGAAAAGAGCATCTAGATTGGTACGGATGCTTTTGCGCAAAAGCACTTTTTGCGGAAAAGCGTCCGTGCCAATCTAGACGCGGTTGTGCGCAAGAAAGCCCCGATCGTCATTTTCGCCATCAGGGCTTCTTTGTGCAAAACAGTTTTTACCTGTCTACACTGGCCCTCTTGTGCAACAGCATTTGCGCAAGAGAGCTTTTTCCTGAGCGGGAGCATCATAGTATTTGTGCAAGAACACTGACAATCTGACATTAGATCGTCAGTGTTCTTGCGCAAATTCAAGAGGCCAGTGTAGACAGCAGCCGCTTTTGCAGAAAAACTTGCCAATCTATATGCAGCCATAGGCTCATAGTTTATTTTCCAAACAAGAAAAATTATTAAACATTCTACTTTATACAAATATGGAAATGACCAATGAATAATGATGTTTCCTGTTGTCCTTTCTGGGATGCAGCTAACTGAAGGTAAGCAAGTTATTCCTGTTGCTCTAAATAAAAAATGATCAAGTACAAAATAATATACTGAGGGTGCAGTTGAATGGGCTTCACTGGCTCACCTTTTTTTGCATTCCGTCGAAAAACAATAAGTGTAGTCTTTCAAGAACAGAACTGAAAAAGAAGTAAGCAGTAAGAAACTTTGGCTTTGATTGTCATCTACGTAGAAAACACAAATCAGAATGTTGACTAGCTGAAATTATGTTTGGTTATATTGAATTGCTGTGTTTTCTGAGGATAACAAATATTACTGGGGTACCTTTGAGGAATGTTGTGGCTTCTGTATTCTGATTCTAATTCCATTGAAAGCATCAGCTATTAGACTTCACTACAGAGTAAAACATCCATTCCCAGTTTTTCTTTCTAGAAGAGGAAGAAAAGCATTTGGGCAATATGCAGAACTATTTGTTGTTTTTAAGTTTTTTCAGTTACAGACTAACACAGCTACCCCTCTGATACTCTTCAATGGAACATATTTTAACAATGATTCTGCACTGAAATTACAAATGTGAGCAGCTCTCCTGAAGCTTTTCTAGTCCTCAAATGTACACCATTGTCAAGTGTTTCCAGCCTGAATTACTAAACGTTGTGTTACATTCTCTTATTAAGTATTTTCTGCTCCAAATAAAGAAGACATTTCATCGCCGGTGATATTTTCCAAACCAACTTACAAAAGATATGCTTTTTTTTAACCATGTCCTTACTCTTCGACTGTGTCTAGACTGGCAAGTTTTTCCGCAAAATCACATGATTTTGCGGAAAAACTTGTCAGCTGTCTACACTGGCCGCTTAAATTTCCACAAAAGCACTGACGCTCTCATGTAAGATTGTCAGTACTTTTGTGGAAATACTATGCTGCTCCCATTAGGGCAAAAGTCTTTTTCCGAAAGACTTTTGCGCAAAAAGGCCAGTGTAGACAGCACAGTACTGTTTTCCACAAAAAAAGCCCCGATCGCAAAAATGGCGATCGGGGCTTTTTTGCGGAAAACCGCGTCTAGATTGGCCACGGACGCTTTTCTGCAAAAAGTGCTTTTGCGGAAAAGTATCCTGCCATCTAGACGCGCTTTTCCGAAAATGCTTTTAACGGAAAACTTTTCTGTTAAAAGCATTTTTGGAAAATCATGCCAGTGTAGACGTAGCCTTCATGTTTATTTTAGCCCACTCATAGTCCTGTTACAACTTTTTTTAAGGCATCAAAAACTGAGCAGAAAAGTAGATTACCACTTTTGCCTTCCACTTGTGGGAAGCTGGAATCCAATCTAGCTCAAAACATAAAATATACGTCTGTCATCACAAGATTGCTGCACAGGTTAGTAGCAATGTTCATTTCATGGTATATTATCTGGGAAAGGAGAGTTCAGACTACATCTATTTAAACTATATGCCATGTGTAGTTTTGAGCAAAGTAAATTTAGTCTCTGTTTTTCTTTTAATCAGAGATGGGCACAAGTTCAGATTCAGATCAAAATTCTTACCAATGAGGAAGCTAAAATCTTGTATCCTGGTTTCACCCATTTGTAGAACTCATGAAAATGAAATGCACGGTACTTTAATAATCAATTTTTTAAACTGTAGGAAACTTAAATGAACATGCATTTTTAGGGAAAGTAGAACTTGCTCTCAATTTATGGTGGGAATAAAAGTTTTACAGTAGTTCTCAGAACATTAGTTTTGGTCCATGACTAGGGTTCCTAGACACTTTGGTTAGACAAATAATAAAATATCAGCACCCACACACACTACATTTTAATTATGTGTTTTGTAATTACTGTAATTATTTTATTTTATTGGTATATGAATTAGGTGTCCCCCCCTATGAAATAGGTTAAGAATTATGAAATGGGTTAACTTTAAACAGTTGTAAAACTAACTGTTAATTTAACTCCATATCTATATTTTCAAAGCATTAATTAGCAATTCTATATTTAAGATTTTGTAGTGTTTTCAATTTAAATTAGGACTAAATTCTTTGCTTCTATTCTTAAATGATTTATTTCCCCAATTTGGTACAATAACACTTCACAGGGCAAGTCACATATCTCTACAAGTTTTTCAATAAATATTTATTAACAGTTGCAGAGGAAGTATTTTAAAATGTTTTCTTTTGAACTTCCCCCCATATTTCTTGTATTTTTATTTTATTTTATTTGTGTAGGAGACCCAGTCATAGACCTAGGTGCTACACAGACACAGCCCATCAGCACATCACACAACAAAAAGATGGTCACTGCCCCAGAAATATTTCAATTTAAGTATAAGACAAGAGAGAACTAATGGTCAGACTGACAAGAAAACAAATGTAAGGAACAATGAGACAGTATTGGTCAGCAAGATAGGCTGTGGTCTCAGCACAGTGGCAGTCTAGCCACTCTCAGGTTTTTTTGTAGGCATCATTGAAAAACAAGATTTGAAGGAGGATAATGTGAAAGGTTTGCAAGTATTTATGGAGAACTCCACCCAAGCACGAGGGAGAGCATGGAGAAAGCATGAAGGTGCTTGTTTGAAAATATAACAAGTAGGTGATGAAGACTGGTATCCTGGGAAGATCTGCAGTGAGAATCAGCATCTTGATACTGAATGATAGATGAAAAGGTGGGGATAGGTTGCGAAGGGCCTTGAAAGTGAACAAGAGCAGCTCATTTTGTTGCAATACGGAATCAGTAGAACAGTGGTGGGCTTATTGGGGTTCTATACAGAATCCATGAAATATTTTGTTTATCATTGCTCATGCACTGAGTTGCCAGATTCTGTTGGTTTTCTTCCATGTAGTTTTTTAAATGTAAAACAAAGTCATGTGAAATGTGGGGCAATGCTGATTCCATACAGCATTGTGAGAGCCACGCTTTCCCTCTGCACCAATCATAGTACTGCTATGGTTCAGTCAACATGGCCCACAAATTCGAACTATGCAATCATAGTTAGCAAAACTTCCCTATTCCAGGAGACAATATTGTGGCCCACTGGGATGAATGAGGTCCACTCACACACCCACTCACTAGCCTAGGTTGCCCCTAACTGCAGCAGAAAGATGCACAGAGAGGGGTGATGTGGTCAAGGTGATTGGCCAGAATGGAGTACAGGTTCTGAGCTTTGGTTATGAAAATTACATGAGAGACTCTGGCAAGAGTGATCTCAGTGGAACTCAAAGGGCAGATGTTGGACTGGAGAGATTCTAGGGTTGGAACTGCAGGAAGAGAAACTCCAGAGAGGAATTTTAAATAGGAAGTTCAATGATCTTAGAAGCGAAAGAGAGAAGGAACATGGGGCAACAGTTTGAAAAGCAGATAGGGACAAGTATGGGTTTTATTTTAAGATGGGAGAGAGGAAAGTATGTTTATATTATGTGGGGAATGAAAGTTTAAGGTAGGAGGGAAGGTATGAGAGTGGCCACAAAGATGAGGAAATGAGATAGGATGGGGTCACTGTGACAAGTGGAGGAGTTAAGGGGAAGGCAACAAAATTCCCATGTCAGTGACATGGGAGAAGGAGGAGGGAGTCATGGGAGTGAAGGAGGAAAGGAGAGCAAACCGTGAGAAAGGAAAAGGTCCATTGACAGATTGAAAGGCAGAGCTGAGCTACAGCTAAGGGGTCAAATGGGACTTTTCTACCCTCCACAGATTTTCCTTATGTTTTCCCTACAATACTAACCCATAATGCCATATGTCTGCTTCCTCTCCCAGGCAACTTTTAGTCAGTCACAACTAACCTACATGGCTTTTGAAAATTAGGAACTGAACACATGCAGCAGTTTGTTTGCAATCAATCCATGGAGTGGATTTTTTTTTAAAAGATGCATTTTTAAAAGGACAGGTTGAACCTCCAAAATCCGGGATTCTCTGGTTTGGCCAGATCATGGATAGTTCTAGATCAGAGAGCCCTGGCAAACCCTGTTCCTAGGGAGCCCCACTCAGGTGGGGGAGAAGCAGAACCATGCAGCTGGGGAGCTCCCTCCGTTGGGAGCCCCAGTCGGATGGGGCAGAATCTGAGCCAGTAAACGGTAAAAGCAGGGCAACTGGCAAGCCCCATCCTTGGGGAGCCCCATCTGGCGGAGCAGCAACAGGCAGGGATCCCTGATCGGGCAGGGAAGAAGCAGGGCCACAAAGCCTGATATCTCCATCAGGCCAGAGCCTAAGTCCAAGCCCTGCATGCTGAAGCCCAGTGGTAGTGGGGCCAGAGTGAAGCCAACTGCAGGGATGGGGGAGCACCCTGGGAGGCCAGGGGCAGGGGACCTCCCTTTACCTGGTAAATTCCCTCATTTGGGACGGGTCAGGTCCCAAGGGTGCCAGACCAGGGAGGTCCAACCTGTAGTTAATTTAAATAACAGTTATATCTTTTGAAACTGAAGTTGACTCTCAACTGCAAGCATAAAAGGAGGCCAAATTTATCAAGCAAATTATTCACTGTGAATTATGCATTCAGCTCTTACCCAGAAGGGAGGTTGAAAGTTAGTGGGAGCTGGCAAGGCTGTTGGTCCTGACGATGTTTTCTTGAGCACAGGTGGCATATTGCATAGGAGTGTAAATTTATGTGAGTACATTCTCTTGAGGGAGGTGTTGAGAGAGGCTGACAATAGTGTTCCTAGCTAGCTTTCACTATTTGAGCATCTCCTAGAACTCTCAGCTCTTCTGTTGTTACAAGTGGCCTGCACTCAGTTTGGGAAGATAAAGTGGTTTCACCTTTCTGCTTCTGCTCTGGTTTTAAATTTTCTTGTATCTATCTGCTCGGTGTTATACTGGCTGGTGCAGGATACCTCAGTGAAAACTGAGGCTAAGACCTAACGTGTTCTGACATGGGGGAGAGAGAGATGAGTGGTTTGAGCTTTGGCTTGCTGAATCCAGAGTTGTGAGTTTAATCCTTGAGGGGGGCCATTTAGGGATCTGGAGCAAATCTGTCATGAATGCTACTTGGTCCTGGCCTTGAGGGTGGGGGACTGGACTCAATGATCTCTCAAGGTCCCTTCCAGTTCTATGAAATAGGTATATCTCCATATGTTATTATTATATAATATCTGGTCTAAGACTTTTGCGAGCTTTTTCACAGAGATTATTTAATGTACTCAGTTATACCACTCAAATAAGTGATTTTACCTCCCACTGACTTCATTGTGTTTTGAGAGAAACACAGGATCAGACCCATGGTGCTTGTACCTAAATATATACATTTTTATTGTGGCCAGTTAAGATAATTTGTTTAATTCATTCATGATATTTTGATGTCCACGCATAAAAATGGTATGTTGGGCTGCTATGATATAAGGAGGATGTGCCTCTTCAATCTCTTGTGCCACTGATTATACATAGCTAAAGTGAAACACCTCCACTTTTAGTCTGTGTAGGTCAAGACACAAACCCCCATGTAGAATATTCATTCATTTATCTTCGGGCCCACAAACACTTGGCTATGAAAGGCTGTGCTGTCAGCAGTCATCATTCGTACTAACAATTCAAGAAGCAAAACAATATAAGACATAGTTTTAAAATCAATACATCTTATGAATGTCAGAATATATTTTAGCTTAATTTATGGGTCATTTAGGATTGTGATAGCCTTTGGGCAGGAATTCTGTGATTTGTAAAGCACGAAGAAATACATTGTTGGTGCTTAACAGATAATGAATAATAATGAATAATTAGTTGTTTGCTGTTATATTGCCTTTAAATATTAAATGGACATTTAGATAAAATGAGGACACCAAATTGCTTCAGCATTTCCTGCTTGACTTCAAATCTCCAGTGTTCTCTGCTTATTTTACACTTCCATCTCTGGTCCTGCTGTGTCCACTGATTTGTCTACTGCTGTGGGATAGTTGCATTTCTGCTGCCTCCACATAAGAGCCCTTGTCTATTAACAACAGAGAACCCTGTTTTCTCCTGTTAGAATTTAAAGTAATGAAAGAATATCTTTCCAAGAAGGCATGGGTATTTTCTATGGGTCTAATTGAGAGAACACTGTGTTTCACTGGTAGTTCTGATCTACTTTTAGCAATGCAGAAAAATCAATTGAAAATTTAAGACAATGGTTTTCAATTTTTGGTCCACAGATCCCTGGGGTTTGCAGACTGTGTCCAAGGCATCTGCAAAAGGTTGTTGTCACCATAGAACAGTGGTTTTGGATCTTGGGGTATATAGATTATGTCTAAGATTTTCAAAGGGATTTGTACTTCCATTCAAAAATTTTTATGGGATCTGCAAACGAAAAAAGATAGAAAACCACTGATCTACAAGAAATGGAGAACCTGATGCAAGAGAGGGCTCATCTAAATACAGGGAACGGTCGAAAGAAGATTCCGCATGAATTTGCATATCTTCTTCCAATCGCACTTTCAAAAGCACAGCTTTCGGAAGTGAAAGTAATTAAGACGCGGCTTTTTCGGAGAACCACCCCCTTCGTTGAAAAGCCACTCTTCCTCAAAAAAGGAAGTTTACACGGCTTTTTGACAAAAGCAGAGAGGGGATTCGGAGCTCTGCTTTCGAAAGTGCGATCGAAAGAAGATATGCAAATTCCCGTGGAATTTGCATATCTTCTTACGACCATTCACTGTAGTCTAGATGAGCCCAGACACTGAAACACTTGAAATCAGCATAGTAAAGAATGAATGTACAGATCAGCAATACAGTTATATTAGATTTCAGGAAAGAATTAAGAAAAAAAATTATGCTTTCAGTTATATTTTGGAACGGAGATGTCTAGATCAAACAGTTCGTTATACTAGCTTAATGAATTGACACATATCTACAAGGTCACGTGGAACAACTTGTCTTTAAAAGGTCTAAAAGATTTTTGCACTTGAAATCGCTTGTGGACACACAGTTGTGGGCAAAGATGACAGTATTTAGACTGACAATTCAAGTAGTTAGGTGTCCAAATACTATTACTTGCACACCTAGGTGTTTATTATATTTTATAATATAATTATTAATTTAATACTACTAATAATAATTAATAATAATAATACTTTACTAAAAAGACAGAAATAAATATTTCTGTCCTTTATCTGGGAACAAGCCCATTTATGTAGTGATATCATACGATTATGAAATACTTTCTATTCCATCAATAACTAAGGAGGATGTTAAAGAGCAACTAATAAAGTTAAACATTTTTAGAGAAGCAGGATGAGATAACTTGCATACAGAAGTTTTAAAAGAGGTGGCCAACGATCTCTTTGGACTGTTAATGTTGCTTTTTAGGAAGTCTGAGAATAGAGGTGAAGTTCCAAATGACTAGAAGAAAACTAATGCTGTGCCAGTATTTAAAATTAGTAAATGAGACGTCTCAGCTTATTATAGACCTGTCTGACTGATATTGATTCACAGCAAAATAATGGAACAGCTGATATAGGACATGATTAATAAGGAATTAAAGAGGGGGATATAATTAGTGCCAAACTATGTGGGTTTATGGAAAACAGATCTTGTCAAATAACTTACTTTTTATTATTATTGTATTTGAGAGGTTTTATGAGATTACAAATTAGATAAAGTCTGTAATGCTGATGTAGTATACTTAGATCTCTATATGGCATTTAACTTAGTATCATATGATATTTTGTTTAAGACATTAAAATGATACAAAATCAACATGAACAAGTTAAATGGATTAAAAACTGTCTAATTTACAGGTCTCAAAATGCTCATGCTTCTAAATGGTGAATTATCATTATGCAGATGTGTTTCTAGGAGTCCTTCGGGGATTTTATCTGCAATCTGAAATAAAACATAAAATGGGCACTGATAAAGTTTGCAGATGAAACAAGGATTGGTGAATAATTAAGAGGATAAGTTACCGATGTGGAACAATTTGGATAACTTGGTAAGCGGATGTAAACAAATAATATGCATTTTAAGATGGCATAGAATACAGCTAATGTAAAGTCATACATCTGTGAATAAAGTATGTAGATCATACTTACAGGATGGGGAACTCTATCCTGGTGAAAATTTACTTTGAAAAGGACTCAGGGATTCTTGTGGATAGTCGGCCCCCAATAAAAAGCTGTAGCCACTAATGTAGTTTTGGGATATATAAAATAGGGACTATCAAGTAGGAACAGAGAGCTTAGTTTACCTTTGTAAACTGGCTAGTGTGACTTCTGCAGGAATATGTGTCTAGTTTGGGAATTTGATCATAATCTGTTAAGTATCTACAGAGGGAACAGTAATTTTTTAATAGAGAGCTCTTCATCTGCCGAAGGTATAACAAAATGCAGTAGATGGGAGTTAAAGTTTGATAAATTCAGGATAGAAATAAGACACCACTTTTAAAAAGTGAGGTTAATTAACCATTGGAACAATCACTAGCAATATATAAATCAAAATGGATTTTTTTTCTAAAAGATGTACTCTAGTTTAAATGGTGAATTAATTCAAAGAAATTCCTATAGCCTGAATTATATAGGACAAGTGTGGGGATCCTTAGGCCCAGGGGCCAAATATGGCCCCTTGCTTGCCCACCTCCCAACATTGAGCCCATCATTGAGCCTGCACTTGTGCTCCTGCTCGCTCTCCTATCCCCCTTCGCTCTCCTGTGGGGCTGGAGCACACAAAATCTACTAGACTGGGCTCCACTAGGCACTGGTGTGCAAGGGGAATGTGGGGAGTCTCTTTCTTTTCAGATGGGGGCCATGTCACTGAGGGTTGGTGTTTTTTTTTTTTAAGTTTTCACTTGGGTGTGACCCCTGTCTGATTTTTCTGTGGATCAGTGGCCTCTGGCCCAAAAAAGGTTCCTCACCCCTGATATAGGGGTCAGGTTAGATGTTTACAATGATACCTTCTGGCTTCATAATTTATTCATCTAGTAATCTAATATTATGCTAGTAGTTCATTCTGAGTCCATTAAGAGATAATAGGCTGCCCTTTTAAAAGTTTGGCCCTACTATCCACATTGAGTTCCTGTTAGTAAGTTAGACCTATGAAGAAATAGAATAAACCATTATGAACTCTAACATAATGCTGCTAAGTAGCCTGAAGACTCAGTAGGGTTGTCAACCCTCCCATTTTCATCAGGAGTCTCCTGAAATCATGTCCTATTTCTCCTGGAGGCTACTGCGTCAATCTGAGAAATTTTGTACACTAACTGTCCAGCAATGTGTCGGCACTAAAACAGGCTCTCTAACCTGCCTAGGGTCTGCACCACTCCTGGAAGTAGCCAGCACCATCTCTGGGCTCATGGGAGTCTCTGTGCACTACCCCCTTCCTGATTCCACAGTTCCCATTAGCCAGGTACTACAGCCCGTAGAAGCTTCAGGGACAGTGCCTCTGGGCAATGTTGTGGGGATATCCTCCAGCATCCTTCGCCTGGGACAGTCCTGAGCAAAATATAGCCCATGGGCTGAATCCAACCTACCAAGCCACCGGAGCTAGCCTGCAGATGCAGCAGAGAGCCCCAGGCAGGCTCCCTGCTTGCCTCTCTCCACCCACATGTGGCTCACAAAAGCGGCTTCCAACCATTTCTTTTTCAAAACTGTGAGCCGGGAGGGGAAGAGGTGAAGGCGTCAGGTGCTGTCCCCGTCCCCAGTACAATCCCATTGATCGGTTTTTGGGGCTCAGAGACAAATTCACCAAAACAAACTGTTAGTTAGATCGTTGCTACTGATTATTAGTTAAACCCGTTGAGGGATTGCTGAGTCATTATTACTAGTGGAGATTGTAATGCCTTTCTATGGGAGGGCAAACTGCCAGAAACCATCATACCTGCCAGTTGCCTAAATCATGGACAAGAAGGCAACACTTGAAATTAATGTCCTTAGTAACTATTGCTGTACTGCAAACATTTTTTCTGGGAAAGATCATTGACCAGGGATGGCAGACCACCCCCACCTCCATCTCACAATTTTCAGTGTCTTTGGTGGTCAGCCAGTAAGATTTCAAAAAACAGTAGACAAAGCCAATAGTCAAGTTGATGACAATCTCCTCAAGGCAATGAAGAATGGTTACATCTCTTTAAGTCTGTTAAATATTTCAATGATGTGAGTCTGACCATAATCAAAATCAGTGGAAGGTGCACCTTTATGGAGTTTTTTCACCTCCAGTTCTCCAACATTCAGGACTCGCAAAATTTTCCTTGTATTGGTTCTTTAAATTTAAGATTCTGCAGAGATTATTGGACACTTGCTGTCTGTGTTTAGAAAATATTTCTCTTTGTAATCTAAAGTGCAGTCAGATAGTGCAGTGATCGGTGCCTTAGAGATACCTATTGTAATAGTCATTATCAATCATCATCTGCGTCCTGTGGTAATAACACCTCTAAATTGAACCAGACAAGTTAAACTTTCAACCTGTAGCACTGCTAATCTCTGTAATGCAAGAAGGCTTCCCACTATTCTAAGAGTACATGAGAGGATATTTGACAAAATAAATCATAGTATCCTGGAAGTTAGAGACATAGTAGAGCATTTAATCTGTTTCTCTCCCAATGCAGGATTGCTTCTTGGAGTTTTCATTAGAGCCGTATGCATAAAGAGGGCTTCTAAAATTTAGGGAAATGTGATCACCTGCTTAGGTGGTGAGGAAGTAATCTATGACGTATAAAAATAGGAAGTATTTTGCTTAGGCAGATGAGTGTATGTATAGAATTGTAAAGCCTGAGATATATTATCCATCTATCAATCTAGCTATGCCTGTCTCTGCATTGTAATGTATTATGTATTATTATTTTATGCTGTGCAGTAGTCATCATCTCACTTTCTTTATTAAAACTGTCTAATTAGAGGATTTCACATTCATTAATTGCATATTTTTGAACTTCGTCTGTCTATGAATTGTTCTGAAAAGTATCAAATGTACACTTTTAACAAGGTAGGGGATATTGATAACTCCATGCTTTATTTTGCTTTATTTTGCTTCAAGATGTGTGAGATAATGTTAGCTAACTATGCTTCTAAAAAGAGGTGTGTGTCTGCTGGGATCTCATGGGGGAAAAGGGAATTGTCCTCCCGATGTGAGAAAGCTGCCACACAACTGAGATATCACTTACTAGTGAAGTTCTCCCAGGTCTGAATGTGCTGCACATATTTTCAGTATATTTTGCTATTAGTAAGTCCAACATTTATATCCAAAAAGTAATTCCTAAAATAAAAAAAGCTCTGAAATGCTTGAAACTGAATCATTTTTACAGCTTTAAACTTTAAAGAAAAAAAATAGTTCCGTAAAAGGCAGGAGAGCTATTGATGCAGTGTCCCAACTCCAGAGGTAAAGTATGTTCCACCACATCTGCCATTTCAAATGCCAAGTCCTAGAAATGCCACTGTTTCCAAAGTAGCAGACATTAACCATGTGTGTGAATCTTAGTCTAGTAAAAATTATTTGAAAATGTCTTTGTTTGGCTTTCATAAATAGCCAAAGAAGAAATGTGAATCGTGTTATGATATCACTGACTTATGTTTTCAAGTTTGGCTACCACTAAGACATTGTAGAGCAAATTAAATATTAATTTGAGCAGCATTAGTTGTCCCTTTGGAATCTGACAGTTTCTGAGGGGGAACACGTTATATAAAGTAACTGAACTCTTACCCTGTCTGTACCAAATTCTGTAGAACCACATCCACTGGGTGTTAGCAGGGTCCGTTTTCAGGGCTTTGTTTTCCTTCCATGCTGTTTTCCATGCTTCAGCGTGCAGTCAAGTTTAGAAACTCTTTCTATTATGTTTGAGGCAAAACTTCGCTTCACTCTCCTGCCCCATAGGAAAATATGTGGAACTTTCTCCTTTTGACAAATACTGCCTTTTTAATGTGACTTCTTGTCCATACATGATCACTCCTTCTTTTTTCCTCAGATGTACACCAGATTGTAGGAAAGTTAATCTCAACTTTGAAAAATTGGAACAAGAAAGCTCTACAGTGCTACTTTTTCATTTAATTTACGCACACACACACACACACACACACACAAAAGAGAGATACGTAGGACATAAGTATTATAGAGCCCTTAATCTTAATTATGCATTCTGCAGTATTATAAATGACTAAAGATTACTTCCAATGTTTGGTATAATCTTACAGTGTGCAGATGTGGTTCTCTTTGGTACATGCCATCTTTACTGAACTCACAATTTCCATAATGCTGTCACATTCTGCATGGGAAGCAGATTTACAGATAGGTAATCCATGTAAGGTATTTTAAAGACAGCTTATTAAAGGATTGAGGCCTGCTGTTAAATTACATATGCTTTCAATTGCTCTGAGGAGCAAACAGTATCAAGAAGTACAATAATTTAGCTACCGCAGGAGAAAGGCCTATTTAAAGTTTTGATGACAGATCATTTAAACTTTTTCTTTAAGTTCTTTTCTGCTTCATATCCTTTCCAGTGTAATACTGCTTTTTTTCTTTTCTATAATGTAATTTCACCAGCAAGTTTAAAGTGTACATGTTAAGAAATTGAAATACTTTTTTAAAACTGATACACTCAGTTTACAATATGATTTTAGGTACTGGTTTCCACACTTGATGGAATTATCTAAATACCTGACAGTAGTGATGGAGTCTTTGCATTTTTAGCAATGCTAATTATTAATGGCTCAAATCATGTGCTGTTCCATAACAAGCACTTATATTACTGCTTTCTTCAGTGAAGTGAGTACTGATTATCCCGTTTTGTGTGTTATGCATGATGTTAAGCATGCTGGATAGGGTCCCCATCTGTCTCTGAAACACAAGACAATGTGTCACTTACATCCTGTCTACTTTTGTTACACCCCTAAATAACAAGTTACTAGAGAGTTCCTTTGAAAAAAGATTAGTTCATTTCTCTCTCTAACCAAAACAAGAAGGCACAATCATCATTTAAGATTTTTCTTTTACACGACATATTATTTTTAACATTGTATGCAGTGCTAATATTAGAAGCTATATTGGGGTAATGAAACTGTAAAATACAGAAGCCTAAAAGGGCCACATCATGCAGAAAACAAAAATACAAACCTGAAAAGGGATTTGTTAAGTGCTGACTTTATAAAGATGACTCTGGCTGTGTGTTTGTATTTGAACATCATTACAATCTGAAAAAGAGCAAATGTTATTATGCCATGTATCTTTGAGCCATTATTGGAATTAGGTTACAAAGCTTTGGCTTCAAGGTTATTTGAATCTACTGCATGTTGTTAATTTCATGCTTTCTAACTGGAATATATTTGTTGCTGACAAACTACTACATTACCCAAACTAAGCCATTATATTTTTATAGCCTACATATAGATATATATTTTAAGAATGGCAATGAACCCTGGAAAAAGCTGTGAAAAAACAAAATATTTAGATATTACCTAGGAGCTAAACTATCTAGTTTATTTTAATTTGTTGTTTAATTTAAAAAAAAAATCTCTGGAGCTTCCTATCACCAGTTTCAAACAAAATCAACACTGGATCTATGTGGATCTAATTTGAAATTTTTGTCTTCCTGTATGTTATTATGAACTGAACATCTTTTCATATAAGTAGTGTGAAAGTAAATTTGTCATTTTCTGTCCTCTTAATAAATGTAAAGTAGCATTTTTATTTTGAAATATTTATAGTATAAATTAACAACATTGTAGTTCTGTCCTATTCTAATAAATCTGTTTTACTCAAGTGCTAGAGGTTAATGGATAGATTTTAAATTATATTATATTTTTGATCATAAAGGGATGTAAGACAAGCATCTTATAAAACAGATTTGGTCTCTGTGAATTCTGCCTTCCTTTTAAGAAAGCACAGTTGAACAACATATACTTTAAGTTACATCATAAATATTTACATTTGCTGTCCCTATAAAATGTCAGCATACATTAATTATGCAAAAATAAATGTATTGCTAATGAAAGTCAAAATACGATAAAGAACAGTTTACAAAGTATGGTTATTTTTCTTCCTCTTCTTTATAACATAGTTCTCAAAAGTGAACAATGAACTTTGAGTTAATGCAGTGTGAAGATGATCAAATTTAGCTGTCTCCTTTATTCTAGGCATGGTTGCAAATTTGAAAATGTAATGCCAACTCCCAAATAATGATACAAATTAAAAATTAAACTGAAATTTAAAAAAAGTTTGCTTCAAGAAAACAAAATGTGTATGCAGAAAATAATAAACCATACTGTAGGTAGAAATCTGCTAAAAGTGTTTCTACCAATACCATGTGCTAATATCATTTTTGTTTATGAAAAAAAATATTTAAGACAGCAAGAATCTTAGGTCTTCTGTTTTTTGTGAAGGTCAAACTAAATTCAGAATTATAACTGAAAAATGAAATGTAAATACCTAGATCATTGATAACAAAGTAATTAAAATGTATGGTTTTGCCTACTGTGTATAATAAGGGCTTATATTTGATCAACCATAAAAGTTATTTAATCATTTTAACCTTGGAATACTACCCCACAAAAACTACTTAATGGAAGTTAGCTGAGAAGCATTAGAGTATCACAACATCAAGAAGGCTGAGTGAGAGGGCACTGAAAATTCAAGCACAGCTTATTTCTGCAATAATACTATAGCAGGTTGCATGGCAACCAGTGGCTGTGGATTTTGAAGTTATTTTATCCTTATTCAATGAGCAAAGACTTAGTCTGTATTTATTTTGATAATTTCAAGAATTAATCAGGTATCGAAGACCTATTGTAGCACATACTTGTTATGATTTTACAATCCACAAATAAATGTTTACAAGCCTGGTTCAAAGACCCTCTGGAATAACAACATAGCTTGATTGTTTCTGGTGACATTGTGGGTGATATGTATTAGGCAAATGGTGAGATTGCTAATGCTTTTGAGTAAGAATTTGGTTTGCAGACATATCCATTTGATTAAACTTTAGAAATTTGAAGATGATCCCCTTGGCTTCAAAGACCATGACAATTTTTAGACCTTCATTATAATGTTCCCATTAAAAACTATGTAAAGAGAACAAAAGCAACTAGTCAAAAGCCACAGCTGCATGTGCAATTGTAACTCTGTGTCCTTGTGTGCAAGTGTTATGATACATGCTTTAATTACATGGTAACATTCAATTTCTGAAATAATGAATTATAATATAGTGCAATTTCTTCTACAGCCTTGGAAAGACATGTGTACAATCTTCTAGCAACCTGTATTATTCAGCATAAGCCAGAGTCCATTAAAATGATTTAGGACTGGATTCGGCAAGCTGCTGAGCATTCTCAGTTCCCACTGAAATCAACATAAGTTGAGGGTACTCGCTACCATGCAAGACCAGTGTCTCTGTGCACACTATAAAATATTTGTAATGAATGTGAGAATGGGTCCTATGGAAATCAGGGTCTCATTTGCCTTGCAAAATGTACTTTACAGGGGCATAAAAAAAATGATAGGATAGTGTATTATTTGAGAAATAGTATGTATTCATGTAATTAAAGGTATTATCATTATGCATATGCACAGTGTGACAAAGTTAAGGTTACATGTTCGTATGTATGCATATTTTAAAGTCATTTCATAGCATTTTAAAAATAAATTCAGTAATCTGAAGATGGCTAATTGTCACCAGAACATCAAGTTGCACACAGAGCATGTGTGGAGTAATGTTTTGTTCCATGTACAACTTAAAATCAGTAAATACATTGATCTCAGTGGATTTACACAAGATTTAAACTGTGTAATTTACAAATAGAATTTGGCTCCAAATGAGGGATTCACACACACACACACACACACACACACACACACACACCCCTAAAGAGCAGATTAATGCAACTATTAGGTATCCACAGATGCAGAGAGGCAAATAGTGGAGTTAATGAAACCACCTAGGCAGGTTATGCACCTTATTTCCATTGATTTGAGTGTTCTTGTAAATCTTACTAGACACCTAGTATTAGCTTGTTCATAAAAAGGAAGCTTAAATGGTATTGTATGAATGCCACCGGCATTGGGTGGTGGTTCTTTTAGAACTGGTTGAATTTATACAGGATTTAGGTTTCTAGCAAGGGTCCTAGATATTATCCACTTCTTTTTATAATCTAGAAAGATGAGGAGTCACAGGTATAAATGGTGGCCCTAATTGCCATTAGTGTTCCTTGCATGATTACTTATGTGAACAGGTAATGGCATTGTGTTTCTGGTCCTGTGCTCACCTTGCAGTTCTTCATGGCCCAGGAGACTATCCTCAATGTGTGTGATCATTATGAAATCAGATAATTCATGCAGTGAACGTTGTAGTGAGCTAGACAAAAATATGCATAACCTATTTATACAAAATATATACTAGCAGCTTATATTTCAGGGAGCTCCAAATGTTGTTTAAAAATGTATTATAATCTTAGTGATGACGAGTTTAAAGTTATTATTACCGGCATACTTTATGCCAACAATAAGCTACAGAAGTGTATGAAAAATGAAATGTTATCCCATGAGCCAGTTGTATTTTCTTTTGAACATAAAAGGAAAACACACTGCTAAAGATTTCTGGTTCTATACTTGTGCTGTATAGTTCAGTTGATCTCACTCATGCTCATTATTTTATGACTAACAGCTCATTAGCACAATGTCACATTATTAAAACCTCTTGGATTCTATAATAATTTTTGGTTACATTGTGGCATTAAGTGAAAGCCTTTTATTGGAGAGGTAGGTACTGTCCAGTGGCAGTTCTGGAGTCTCCCAGGTTTCATGGATGTTTTGAGGAGATGCATTAAACAATAGAGGTCATATCATCCTCTCCACTTCCACAGGCAGAAGGGTAATGCAAACATTTCCCCTATATTCAGCTACTGGGGGAACAAAGGACGTTTTTTGGGGGGGTTTCACTTTCTGACTCCTTGTTACTTGTGCAGGGCTAGCTATTGTCTGACCCTTCATAAATAAGGTCTAACAAAATTGGTGATCAAAACACTATTGTATCTTGAATAAAACCATCCTATAATGTAGCTATAGTACATATATACTAGAGGGAAGTAGCTTAGGGTACGTCTACACTAGCTCGTTAGTTCAAGCTAGGTAGGGTATGAGGGCAAGCAGAGTTGCAAATGAAGCCAGGGATTTAAATATCCCAGGCTTCATTTTCATGTTCCCAGGCACCGCCATTTTTAAATCCCCCTTAGTCCAAACTCCGTGCCCGCGGCTACATGCGGCACAGAGTTCGGACTAGGGGGGATTTAAAAATGGCGGCGCCCGGGAACATGCAAATGAAGCCTGGGATATTTAAATCCCAGGCTTCATTTGCAACTCCGCTTGCCCTCATTACCCTACCTAGATCGAACTAACGAGCTAGTGTAGACGTACCCTTAGCTACTATCAGGATGGATAAATTCTGTTGGATTTTTAATTGTGTTTTTGAGTTAATTACAGTTACTGCCTTGAAATAATTTTCTTAAATGATTTCAGACATCAAGCATTACGGTCTAATGGTTAAATCAGAGGATTGGAATCCAGGAATCCTGGATTTTAATAATGCTTTTGATGTTGATTTATTTGTACTTTTGAGATGGGCTGGATTTTCAGTGATGCTACTGACCAAGAACTAACTGAGAGGAGAATTACAAATAATTTTGAACAATGAATAATTCTGCCAGTGCTATGTTATGTGTAAATAATTTGCTAACAAGAAATCTGAGATTCCATGAATCCTGTGAGTCCAGGCCAATACCAGTATTTCCTTACTACTACCATAGATTGGATTCTTTGCCCCGAACCCATTTTCTGCTATAAAGGAAGCTAAGCAAATGCTATCTCAGAGATTCCAGGACCATGTGAGAGACAATATGTCCTAATGCAATGAAGTAAATTATATGTTCAATAATTAAAACAATAATAGAAAGCAATACATTTGTATCATGAGGACCTGAGTTTGAAATCCAGACTGAATGGCAAAACAACCATTGACTTCAGTGAGGCAAGCATTTTATCCCCTTTTTTACAGGGAAAAAGAAATTAAAACTAAACAATCCCTCACTATGTATGCTTCTAGGAGGCACTGGAATGTTTCTTGTAAGTACTACATGTGGCGTCCATATGAAACCTGTGCATTTACTGAAATTATGTTCAGCACTTAAGTTCCATTCGTGCCTATTTAGGACTTAAATGGTTTATAGACTTTCTGCTGTCCCTTCAGTGAGAAGAGTGGAAAAGTGGCCTTGTGGTTAAGTTTCTGTCTGGAATGAAGAAGGTACTGAGTCCAGACATAAGTCTCCAGTTGGGCACTCAATAACTTACATACACCACACTAGTGACAACATCTGACAATGTTGACCCACAAAAATGCACTTGTCCAGTATGGCTGGAGACATAGTTGAGTTTATGTTCCATCCATTTGAAGCACAGAGGAATGTGATATATGGAGTTCTGCTCTAAGAGTAGGAAACTTATTTGAAGCAAGGAGGTCATGAAATTGATCTACCTACCCACAAATATCTCTGAAACGCTCCACCAAAGAGCAGAGGTTGGGATTTTTTATTCTTCTACACTGATCTTGATTGTTATGAGATTAATCAGCCTTTTTAGGATCACGCAGCATAACAGTAAGGGTGTTGTGTCATTTACTGCCACTTGACACTGGGTGAAAATAATATCATAAATTAATAGCTTTTGCAAGTGAGGGGCCTTAGAGGACAGGAAAAGGGCATGGAAATATTGAGTGTGGGGCTGGGAATGTGCTAATACCCAGAGAAAGAACTTTAGAGGGCTAAATCCTAAACCTGCTGAAATAAATGTGTTTTCTCGTTGACCACACTAGGACCTGGATTGGACCTTTAAAGAGTATTTTCACAGCCTGCTGATTTATACCTGCACAACTCTCCTTTCTACACCAGGGTTGCATGGTGTAACAGTCAATGCTGCCTTTGACTGTTAGGCCTCAAAATTGCATTTTTTTTCCTAATAAGAGGAATATGGTACTCTTTCTGATTCTGGTTGCCGTCTATCTTATGTACTTACATGGACTTCCTTACTGTAATGGCTGAATGCTCCCTGTCTTGAATCTTTAGAGAAACCTTGCTTGGTAGGGGAAGTATAGTCCCTCCAATTTTATAGGTGGGGGGGCTGATGCATGAAGACATTAGGGGTCAAATTTGCCAAGTATTTATGCACTTAGAAATGCAGATATGTACCTACTGGGATTTTCAAAAGTATCTTGCAACCTAATTTTCATTAATTTAAATAGGAAATAGGCACCTATCTGTATGTTTAGGTGACTAATATCTTTGCAAAGCTGACCTTAAGTGGTTTTTACTACAGTCACACTGGAAGCTGTTGGCAGAGCAGAGAACTAAATGCAGTTCTGCCAGATCCCAAGTTGTTGCCCTACACATTACATCAGTGATAGACCGCATGTATATTTTGACCTCTTAAATTACACTTAAATTATATTACTTCCTGCTTACCTGTTATTGTGACTCATTCCATGGGTATTCTATTCTAGCTAACATCCATTTGGAATGATGAGGTGTATTACTTTCCATTCTGTTTCACATACGTAACTCTGCTGAAATTACTGCAGTTACACTGGGCTAAAAGTCAAGCTGTGGAGTAAAGAATCAGATCCTTTAAACTCTATAAAGAAAATTGGCAATGATGGTCCTGAATCACCTTCCAGACTCTGTGTACTAAAAGGGTGGCATTTAAAAACACACACACACAAAAAACCATGAACTGCAGGTCTTCTGGATTAAGTACACTCTTACTTTTAGACTGATATTAATTACCAGAGATTTACTGCTGTGGGGAATGTGGAATGCCTAGAGGGAAACAGATTTAATTTAACTTCATGAAGACTAGTGGACAACTACTGGCATTTACCAAGGTTTTTAAAGGTAGGTTCTTAACTTCTTGAGGCAAAATAATTATTGAGCTTGAGCAGATCAAGTTCCACTTTTCAGAAATTTGCATACTCTTCTATTTATTAAATCACATGAAGAATATAACACTTAAGATTTTCTTTCACACCATGGAAAATGGTCTGAAGTTCAGCTTCAGGAATTACTAAAGTAAAAGGCAGTTCTCACAGGAGAGTATGAAATCATGGAATAACAGCTGTAGGATTGGAGAAGACCTCTGTAAGACATCCAGACAAGTCTCCAGCCTTTAATGAGGAGAAGGTATTGTCTAAACCTGGGGTCTCAACCTATTTACTATTGTGGGGTGTATATGCAGCTCTCTATGTGTTTTATACACATACACACATACACACACACATTACCTGTGTGCCCTTGAGGATGTCATATGGGCCTCAGCTGTGTGATGATTGGGCTGAAAGCAGCCTACAAATGGTGGGTTGTGAACTACTAATCTACCATCCCTGACATGTGTTTGTCTAACATGTTCTTTAAAAGCTTCAATGATGCAGATTCCAGTCCCTTTAGGTAATCAATGCTTAACTAACCTTACAGTTAGGAAATTATTCCTAAATCTCTCTGGCTGCAATATAAGCTCATTACTTCTTTTCATGTTCTTAATGGTTAAGGAGAATGATTTATCATGCTCCTCTTTATAACAACCTTTTATATATTTGAAAGACAGTTATTATGTCCCACCTCAGTCTTCACTAAATTAAAGAAATGCAGTATTTTTCAATCTTTCCTCACACATCATGTTCTCTAGAACACTGTTTCTGAAAGTGTTCCGCAAAATCACTTTCAGAAACACATTAACTGGCCACCCCAATTTGTTTATTTTACTGGTACTTCCCGCAGCTCCCCTTGGCTGCAAAAGATGAAATGGAGCCAATGGGAACCGCGAGGCTCCGTGACCGCAGCGCCAGTAAATAAACAAACATGGGCAGCCAGTTAATGTGTTTCTGAAAGTGATTTTGCGGATCACTTTCAGAAACACTGCATTAGACCTTTAATCATTATTTTTTCTCTCTTCTGGACTTTTTCCAATTTGTCAATATATTTTCTAGAATGTGGTGCTTGAATTGAAGACTTTAGTCTTCAATTGAGGCCTTATGAATACTGAGTAGAGTGGAAGGATTAATTTTCGTGTCTCGCTTACAACACTTCTACTAATATATCCCAGAATTATAATCTTTTTGCAACAGTTAAATTGTTGACTCGTCTTTATTTTGTGATCCACTATAATCGTCAATTCCTTTTCTGCAGACTTGTTACCCTGTCAAAGAAGGATTAATCCAGGAATAAGTGTGACATTAACATCTCTTAAAGGGACAGTTCAATCTTATACATTGTTTCCCAGACTCTCTGTGCTGAGAGGATGAGAGCTGTGGCTGCGCTGGGTTCTGAGGGAACTCTGGGAATGAGGTGTTTGGAGTCCAGAAGGAGGCTCCGGCCAGGGGCCAATGGGTTTGGTGTGAGGTAGAAGTCTCAGGTCTGGGGCATGAGGTTGAGGTGTAGGCGGGGGTGTGCAGGCTTCAACTGGAAGTGTTGGGATGGGACTAGAGATAAGGGGCTGGAGTTCAGGAGGAGACTCAGGGCTGGGCAGAAGCTTGAGGAGCAGGGGGCAGTACAGGGTTCTGGAGAGAGTTCAGGGGCAGGAAGTGGCTCAGAACTGGGACAGAGGGTTGGGGTGTAGGCTTTGTGAAGGAGTTAGGGTGAGAGAACAGGTTCCCACCTGGGGCAGGGAGTTGGGGTGGAGGACAGGCCAGTAAGCATTTACTTCAAGCGGCTCTCAGTCTGCAGCACAGCAGGGCTAAGGCAGGCTTCTTCCCTGCCCTGGCTCTATGCTGCTCCCAAAAGCAGACACCATGCCCCTGAGTTCGCTAGGTGGAGAAGCTGGGGCCTTGTGCTCTGAGCACTGCCTGAGGCCACCCATACCTCTCATTGGGCACAGTTCCTGGCCAATGGGTGCTAGAGAGCCAGAACTCAAAGTGGGAGCAGTACACAGAGCCCCTCTCATCACACCTTCACTTAGGGGCCTGTGATGGGGCAGACAGAGCCACATCTTCCACTGGAGGCCATTCAGCACCCTGGCCAGCAGTGGGGACAGTGGAAAGGACCTCCAAGCAGGGCAGAAGGGCAGCCGGCCCTGCAGCCAATCAGGGTTTGGCAACCTGGTATATAAAGAGCTGCTGAGTGAAGGTCAGTTAGGGTATGTCTACACTACATGGCTCCATCGACGGAGCCATGTAGATGAACTTTGTAGACATAGCAAAATGAAGCGGTGATTTAAATAATTGCCGCTTCATTTACATCAAAATGGCTGCCGCGCTGTGCCGATCAGCTGTTTGGCGGCACAGCACGGTAGTCTGGATGCTCCGTGGTCGACATCAAGTCTTTGTTGACCGCCCAAGTAAACCTCATTCCACAAGGCATAATGGAGCGGTCGACAAAGGCTTTTGATGTCAACCGCGGAGCATCCAGACTATCGTGCTGTGCCGCCAAACAGCTGATCAGCACAGCGCGGCAGCCATTTTGATGTAAATGAAGCAGCAATTATTTAAATCACTGCTTCATTTTGCTATGTCTACAAAGCTCATCTACATGGCTCCGTCGACGAGCCATGTAGTGTAGACATACCCCCAGTTCCTTCCTGGAGCTCAACCTAGTCATAATTCTGGGTTGGCTGGGAGCATCAGCACCTGTCCCAGCTCCAAGTGGGAGCTGGACCTTTTCAAGGAACCAAGGCTAGATCCTACACAAGGAGGCTAGCCTGTGGCCGCATGGAAGAACCCCGGGCAAGTGGGGAAGCCTGGACCTCGGCCACCAATTGGACTGTATCTCACTCTGAGTGGGTGAGGTCATTGTCGTCAGCCCCCTTGTAGCCACGACTACCAGGAGCTGCACAGGGCCAGGGCAGGCAGACAGCCTTCCTTAATCTTGTTGCACTACTGAGTGGATTTTTAGTAGCCCAGTCACCAAAGCTCAGTGGAGCTGCCAGGGTCCCTTTTTGACCAGATGTTCTGGTTGTAAAACAGATACCTGATAACTCTACTGCAAAAGTAGCAAAAGCTCTTATGTTTCGCTGAGCATTTGATTATAACCTCCTGTTTATTAACATAAGGCCTGACTCTACTGTCCTGACTCTGAATTTGATCCATCAAAACCCTGCATATTCTTAATCCTGATCGAGAACCAGGAGCTACCCAGACACTTTCAGAAATAGGCTCTCAGGTGTTAATATGGAAAACAACTTTAGACTTCCGTAGTTTTGTTTACATAGTGACTGTAAGATTTGGACAGTCACATAGCTTATAACAAAAAGACTCTTCATTACAGAAACAATAAATGTGGACAATTATTAATGAAATACAATTAATTAGGATTAATCTAGTCATACGGTTGGGTCTCGCAGACAACTGTTTGCTGTTTGCTCTATATATAATCTCTCAACCAAATGCATATTGAATTCTCTCATTTCTTTGTTCATTAAATGTATATAATTTGTTTAATTATTCCACAAACACAAGTGCAGATTTTAGCACATGTAAGTGCAAGAAAAGTGTACAAGAATTTATTGTAAAGATGTTAACACGTCATAGTTATCATAGCTTCTTGGAAAGATGCTATCATTGCGATCATAGCAGTTATGATTCAGCTAGAATAGCTCTCACATATCCAGACACCGCAAAACAGAAAGTTACATCCAAGAGTATTTTTTCAAAGTCAAATCCTTTAAAATATGCTTTACCATGGAACTGACAAAATGATCAAGGAAAATTAATTGTAACTTTACAAACAGATCTGATTATAACTTTATGGGTGTTTTAGAGGACATTCATGTAGACATGGGGAGACTAGGATAATTCTTTTGTGTGTTTTTTTCTCTCTCTCTAAGCCAAGGAATTAATTTGACTAAGGAAAGTATTACCTGAAACTGGCAGTTCACTTTCAATGACATGTAGTTACTGAAAATTATTTATTAAGTTAATAGACTTGAAAATGTTAATAAACTGTTAATAAAATATTTGATTTAGCAGTGTTGTGCCTATGATTCTGTTCCTACCCTCCATAGTCAGCACATACAAAAAGAAAGGAAATAAAAATGTCTGCTGTTGAATGCTATCTTCTATGGTCTGTGATCTGTGGGCCTGACCAAAACATATTAATGATAACAGAAAGTTTTCAAGGTCATATCTATGCTACAGATAAGAACGAAGCAGCTGCAGTTGATCTTCCAGTGTTCAAATTAGCAGGTCTCGTGAAGTCACACTAATTTGAACTGAAAGGGCGCTTCTGTCAATGTCAGTCTTGCTTCTAGGAGATGTAAGGGAAATCGAAGGGAGAGTGTGCTCCCTTCAAATTCCTGCAGTGTGGATGGCACCAAAATTAAGATACTTTGACTTAAGTTATGTAATTAACATAGCTGAAGTTGTATATATTAATTTGAATTTATCCCCTAGTGTAAACCAGGGCCAATTGATTCCATTTGATGTTGGACCAGGTTCCATACCAGTAGAAGAACAGTCCCAATCTCTAAGTAGAAAGTGGACACAGGCCCTGAAAAATACTAGCCATTTATTCAAAATGAAATTTTCCATGGTAAAAATAAATCATATTTGAGTTTCACTGTTAAACCCTATCAATTTTTCAATAGCAGGTTTAGGGAGGGAATTGACAATGCCCATGATTTAAACTAATTGTACTAATGTAGCTGGGTAATATTTCTTCAAGAGAGATCTGGGCTTCCTAAGAAAGTTGCTTGCAAACATGAGTAGACCAAAACAGTTTTGATTAATTTAAGAACATCCCTTCAAACCCAAATCAAAGCTCAGGCTGAATCAAAGTCAAGACAGTGTAGTATTGTTTAAGAATTATAAATCAGGCTCTCCAAAATTGTGGCATTACAAATCATGAGATTTTTAAAATAATGGGAGAGCTTTTATTTACATTCTCTCTCTCTCTCTCTCTCTTTCTCCAGCTTTAGGATGCACTCTGGACATGTTTTCAAGCTTTTCTGCAGAGAGGGCTTTAAGAAAAATGCCACATAACATGAGATGGGTAATAAAAAGGTTAGAATTAGTCACACTGAAGTGGGAGAAGACATTCTTTTATTTCTTGCTTCTGAAGTCTCATGATTCTAGGGCAGGAAAAGCTGCTGTTGCCATTTCAGGAAAACATTGGGAGTGAACAGGTTGTGTTCTTGAACAGAAGTGATGATGCATGGTGTGTATCCAGTTTCACAAACAGCAGGGCTATTCATTCTGAAAAGATAGCCCCAGCAGAAGTAGAGACATGAAAGAAAGCATTTAAACAAACTTATGAGAGGCAGTGATAGGGAGCTGTGAGCAAACTCCAGCAGCAGAAGCAGCTGCTGAAAGAATCAAGCACCAACAACTAAATAGTACTCAGCTTAAAAAAAAAGACAAACAGTCCTCATGAGATATCATGACTTTGGTGACTATTTTTAGGGGTGTTAAGGTTCAGTTAGGATTTATTCATTTTTACTCCTACTAACTCCAGGTGTTCAACAAATCAGCAAACAGACCTTGGAGGACCTAGTGGAGGTTTCACTTTGTGGATTGTTGTAGTGCATTATGAGCCTTATTCTCATTTGCACCAAGTCTCTTTTCACCATTCTAGCAAGTGTAAAAGAACTGTTATTTTCTCTTATTTGAACATCCTATTTCACTGTCAAAATGCTGTTAAAGGGCCATAGTACAAGTGATAATAAGCCTTATTGTGTTTATTTTAGAGGGCATTAAATACTCCAAATGTGGTAGCTGTACTAGTTTATAAGCATCCACTGCGGGGATATTTAAAATAAATCATAAACTTCATCTTTATTTAGTCACTTACAGTTTTGTTTGTTTTGGGTGTTGTCTTTGTGTTTCCTAAAGACAATGAAGGAGTCATATATCAAGCTGAGTATTTTCTTAAACACTGATTTTGATTTAAAAAAATCACAGCTCAACAAATCCAGCAAAAATGAGCTAAGGAGAAACAAAGCTTCTGAGCCCCTTAGAATAGGTAAAACGTATAATATTAATTACTGTAATTTACTGTAGCAGTCTTTACAGCATCAACCTTACTTTATCAAATCCGTCTTATCCATTATTATCTATAAAATCAGAACAATCATCCAGAAATTTCAAATCAGGGTCATACTTTGCTACTTTGCAGGTAGATATCAGCATAATAATAATAATTCTTTCTTTCTTTCTTTCTTTCTTTCTTTCTTTCTTTCTTTCTTTCTTTCTTTTTCTTCTAGCTATTTCCTTTTTGCCCATTTATTTTCTCATATAGCATCTTCATTTAAAGCAAATTGAGAATTTTGAGGGAAATTAAAATAGAAACTTCTTGCCATGAAATAGACATACCAGATCAGATCATTAGTCTGTCTCCAACAGGGCCACATGTTTCAGAGGATCATGGAAGAAACCCCATCATGGAGAAATATTGAATAATCTATAATAGATAACATAATTTTTTTCTTCACCCCAGTCATTGATATGTGCCCTTTTATATTTGTATAAACACATAAAAGTGACTATTTATTAATAAGATGGGAAATGATTTTCTAATATCATGAATATTTTGAAGAGTTTGTAAACTTTTTTCCCATTTTGAATAGAAATGAAAGTGGAAATCTCTGAAATATTCATGAACTGAAAAACTGATTATTTTTATTTAGCCCAAGGTAAATGATTCATTTAGATTTTTGCCTTTTCTTTCTTTTCTCCATTTTTTCTAATTGTTTTACATTTTGAGATAAAAAGTCATGTTAGACCAGAAAACCAGAATTTTTAATTTCAACAATTTCAATTTTTTACACATTATTTTGAGTTGTGAAATTAATTAAACTCAACCCTGTTTTTGAACAGCTTCCATTTCAGCACATCAGCATTTTGATGTAAAAATGACTTGTTGAAAAATTCCCAACCCATTATATTTATTAGCCATATAATGGTTTCATCCTGTTTTGAATTCTATTAATCTCATATGCAAGAGCTCTAACTCACCAGATCAATGATATTTAGATAATTTGATTGACACCTAATTGGTTGACCTGTCAAACATCAGTCACCAATAAGTTGAAAACCTGCTCACCTATAAAGCAAAAAGACTAGGATAGGTGTCATATCTCTACCGATAATGTAAGAAAGTAACAACAACAACAACAAAAACCCAGAGTCAATACACAGAATGGGAAAGACAAGTTAGTGTCATAATGCTGAACAGAAGTGAATGACAACTCTATTCCCTAGTTAAAGGGCCAGAAGTGTTTGGAGCACTTGCCTGTTTACATAATCAAAAAGGTATTAGTGTGAATGTTTGCCTTTTTCCTTTCCTTAATTTTAAACAAGCACCTCCAGTTTCCTCATTGGCTAACCTGGCTCTTTTTTACCTGCTTAGTGCTCAGCCTGTTGCTTAGATTGTGTCCTCCTCCTGGAAGCCAGCATCCTAATTAAATCATGCTGCTCTTTCATGGACACTGCCAGAATTCTTTTGTATTCTACTGCCAAAGCATTTTTAGGTGCCCTGCACTAATTTCACACCTTCTCCTTTTTCTCTTTGGCTTTCTGCTCTCTCTCCCTTCTAATCCCTCCAATTCTGTCATGCATCTCTTGCTGTGAATCTTCAGAATGACTTACCATCATCTCCCATATGTTGTAAAGGCTGCTTCACCTCATCTCACCCTGCACCTCCTTTTGTGGACTGTGTCCTCCAACCCACCTCAGCTTTTAACTTCAGTACTACTTTCATTTTTCTAACCGCCCACTTAGCACTTTATTCTCTATGCTATCCTTAATGGTTGTAACAAATTTTCTACACTTTTCCCTCTCACTCTTCTAATCAGTTCTATGTACCAACCTATTCCATAAAGTCTTCCAGTAGACAAGCTTTGATAGCTAGCCATACATATTAATGCCTTTAGACTGAAAATTCATGGAAAAGATTTCTGTTTTCCTCTTTTTATTTATTTATTTGTTTGTTTGTTTATGTGGGTTTTTTTAATTTATTAGCTTATTTAATCTGCTATAAATTGTTAGTTCATTGCAGTGCAATGTGGTAGTCCACTAAGAAATTATTTGTATGACAGCATTATGTTTAATTCTGGGAACTTTGTTCTCCTTATGCCTATGAACAAAATTCTCATGCAGATACAGTATATTTACTCATGTGGTAGAGGACATAGGAAATAT